>NW_026292734.1:0-300000 GCF_023091745.1 Budorcas taxicolor
CAGCGGGAGCCCAGACACGCAGGGGCAGGCCCCACCACCCGCACACGTCTCGGCTGGGGAGGAGAGCGCTAGGGAAATGACGTCTGTCGGGCAACTTCTGGGCGCCCACGGAGTCAGCCTCCGGGTGTGTGGGGCTGCAGACCACAGCCAGGGGAGCTGTGAGCCTTGTGCTCTCCGTGCGGCGCTGAGTCTGGGCGGCCAAGCAACCGCTGGAGGAGCCCTGCCCTTGCCCTCCCCTCCCCTCTAATAGAGGCCTCACTGCTGGAGGGCTTGGCAGTGTGCAAGCCACCGGCTCCTAAGCCTTCCCCAAGGACGCCTGGGGCCTAGATGCAGAGGCAAGGCAGGAGTGGAGCTGAGGCCAGGAAGGCGCCAGTGGCCTCTCCCAGCATCGCACAGCCTGCTCCTTCCTGGGCAGGAAGCCTAGAAGCGAGGCAAGCCTGGGCAAGTCTCGCACAGGGCAGAGCAGCCTCGCGCAAGGACCTTGACTAGATCCGGCCTCTGAGCAGAGCTGGGGCTCTGCCGTACTGGAGGCACACTCGGCTCCGCCCAAGCAGGGATGGCAGCTGCACGCGGCTTGGCTCCCTCGACTCTTCCCAAGGAGGCTCGCTTGCAAGCGCACTGTGCACTTGGCTTCCAGGCAGGGACGCCCCGCGCCTCCTGCAAGTCTTGGCACAGGGGCTGCTTCCCCTGAGCTGAGGCTGTGGGCGGCCGCCCAGACACGCAGGGGCAGGCCCCAACCACCTGCACACGTCTCTGCTGGTTAGGAGAGCACTAGGGAAATGACGTCTGTCAGGCAGCTTCTGGGCGCTCACGGAGTCAGCCTCCGGGTGTGTGGGGCTGCAGACCACAGCCAGGAGCCCTGGGAGCCTGGTGCTCTCCGTGCCGTGTTGAGTCTGGGCGGCCAAGCGACCGCTGGAGGAGCCCTGCCCTTGCCCTCCCCTCCCCTCTAATAGAGGCCTCACTGCTGGAGGGCTTGGCAGTGTGCAAGCCACCGGCTCCTAAGCCTTCCCCAAGGACGCCTGGGGCCTAGATGCAGAGGCAAGGCAGGAGTGGAGCTTAGGCCAGGAAGGCGCCAGTGGCCTCTCCCAGCATCGCACAGCCTGCTCCTTCCTGGGCAGGAAGCCTAGAAGCGAGGCAAGCCTGGGCAAGTCTCGCACAGGGCAGAGCAGCCTCGCGCAAGGACCTTGACTAGATCCGGCCTCTGAGCAGAGCTGGGGCTCTGCCGTACTGGAGGCACACTCGGCTGCGCCCAAGCAGGGATGGCAGCTGCACGCGGCTTGGCTCCCTCGACTCTTCCCAAGGAGGCTCGCTTGCAAGCGCACTGTGCACTTGGCTTCCAGGCAGGGACGCCCCGCGCCTCCTGCAAGTCTTGGCACAGGGGCTGCTTCCCCTGAGCTGAGGCTGTGGGCGGCCGCCCAGACAGGCAGGGGCAGGCCCCAACCACCTGCACACGTCTCTGCTGGTTAGAAGAGCACTAAGGAAATGACGTCTGTCAGGCAGCTTCTGGGCGCTCACGGAGTCAGCCTCCGGGTGTGTGGGGCTGCAGACCACAGCCAGGAGCCCTGGGAGCCTGGTGCTCTCCGTGCCGTGCTGAGTCTGGGCGGCCAAGCGACCGCTGGAGGAGCCCTGCAGTTGCCATTCCCTTCCCTATGACAGAGCTCTCACGGCTGGAGGGCTTGGCGGCGTGCAACACACCGACCCCGAAGCCCTCCGCAAGGCCGCCTGGGGACTAGGTGCAAAGGCAAGGCAGGAGTGGAGCTGAGACCAGGAAGGCGCCAGGAGCGTCTCCCAGTCTCGCGCAGCCTGCTCCTTCCTGGTCAGGAAGCCTAGCAGCGAGGCAAGTCTGGGCAAGGCTCGCCCAGGGCAGAGCAGCCTCAGGCCGGGAACTCGGCCAGATCGGGCCTCTGAGCAGAGCTGGAGCTCTGCCGTACTGGAGGCTCACTGGGCTCCGCCCAAGAAGTGATTGCAGCCGCACGCAGCTGGGCTGCCTCCTCTTCCCCCAAGGAGGCTCGCTTCCCGCATGCTGTGCACTAGGCTTCCAGGCGGGGGCGCCCCGCGCCTCCTACAGGTCTTGGCTCAGGGGCTGCTTCCCTTGAGCTGGGGCTGCCAGCGGGAGCCCAGACACGCAGGGGCAGGCCCCACCACCCGCACACGTCTCGGCTGGGGAGGAGAGCGCTAGGGAAATGACGTCTGTCGGGCAACTTCTGGGCGCCCACGGAGTCAGCCTCCGGGTGTGTGGGGCTGCAGACCACAGCCAGGGGAGCTGTGAGCCTTGTGCTCTCCGTGCGGCGCTGAGTCTGGGCGGCCAAGCAACCGCTGGAGGAGCCCTGCCCTTGCCCTCCCCTCCCCTCTAATAGAGGCCTCACTGCTGGAGGGCTTGGCAGTGTGCAAGCCACCGGCTCCTAAGCCTTCCCCAAGGACGCCTGGGGCCTAGATGCAGAGGCAAGGCAGGAGTGGAGCTGAGGCCAGGAAGGCGCCAGTGGCCTCTCCCAGCATCGCACAGCCTGCTCCTTCCTGGGCAGGAAGCCTAGAAGCGAGGCAAGCCTGGGCAAGTCTCGCACAGGGCAGAGCAGCCTCGCGCAAGGACCTTGACTAGATCCGGCCTCTGAGCAGAGCTGGGGCTCTGCCGTACTGGAGGCACACTCGGCTCCGCCCAAGCAGGGATGGCAGCTGCACGCGGCTTGGCTCCCTCGACTCTTCCCAAGGAGGCTCGCTTGCAAGCGCACTGTGCACTTGGCTTCCAGGCAGGGACGCCCCGCGCCTCCTGCAAGTCTTGGCACAGGGGCTGCTTCCCCTGAGCTGAGGCTGTGGGCGGCCGCCCAGACACGCAGGGGCAGGCCCCAACCACCTGCACACGTCTCTGCTGGTTAGGAGAGCACTAGGGAAATGACGTCTGTCAGGCAGCTTCTGGGCGCTCACGGAGTCAGCCTCCGGGTGTGTGGGGCTGCAGACCACAGCCAGGAGCCCTGGGAGCCTGGTGCTCTCCGTGCCGTGTTGAGTCTGGGCGGCCAAGCGACCGCTGGAGGAGCCCTGCCCTTGCCCTCCCCTCCCCTCTAATAGAGGCCTCACTGCTGGAGGGCTTGGCAGTGTGCAAGCCACCGGCTCCTAAGCCTTCCCCAAGGACGCCTGGGGCCTAGATGCAGAGGCAAGGCAGGAGTGGAGCTTAGGCCAGGAAGGCGCCAGTGGCCTCTCCCAGCATCGCACAGCCTGCTCCTTCCTGGGCAGGAAGCCTAGAAGCGAGGCAAGCCTGGGCAAGTCTCGCACAGGGCAGAGCAGCCTCGCGCAAGGACCTTGACTAGATCCGGCCTCTGAGCAGAGCTGGGGCTCTGCCGTACTGGAGGCACACTCGGCTGCGCCCAAGCAGGGATGGCAGCTGCACGCGGCTTGGCTCCCTCGACTCTTCCCAAGGAGGCTCGCTTGCAAGCGCACTGTGCACTTGGCTTCCAGGCAGGGACGCCCCGCGCCTCCTGCAAGTCTTGGCACAGGGGCTGCTTCCCCTGAGCTGAGGCTGTGGGCGGCCGCCCAGACAGGCAGGGGCAGGCCCCAACCACCTGCACACGTCTCTGCTGGTTAGAAGAGCACTAGGGAAATGACGTCTGTCAGGCAGCTTCTGGGCGCTCACGGAGTCAGCCTCCGGGTGTGTGGGGCTGCAGACCACAGCCAGGAGCCCTGGGAGCCTGGTGCTCTCCGTGCCGTGCTGAGTCTGGGCGGCCAAGCGACCGCTGGAGGAGCCCTGCAGTTGCCATTCCCTTCCCTATGACAGAGCTCTCACGGCTGGAGGGCTTGGCGGCGTGCAACCCACCGACCCCGAAGCCCTCCGCAAGGCCGCCTGGGGACTAGGTGCAAAGGCAAGGCAGGAGTGGAGCTGAGGCCAGGAAGGCGCCAGGAGCGTCTCCCAGTCTCGCGCAGCCTGCTCCTTCCTGGTCAGGAAGCCTAGCAGCGAGGCAAGTCTGGGCAAGGCTCGCCCAGGGCAGAGCAGCCTCAGGCCGGGAACTCGGCCAGATCGGGCCTCTGAGCAGAGCTGGAGCTCTGCCGTACTGGAGGCTCACTGGGCTCCGCCCAAGAAGTGATTGCAGCCGCACGCAGCTGGGCTGCCTCCTCTTCCCCCAAGGAGGCTCGCTTCCCGCATGCTGTGCACTAGGCTTCCAGGCGGGGGCGCCCCGCGCCTCCTACAGGTCTTGGCTCAGGGGCTGCTTCCCTTGAGCTGGGGCTGCCAGCGGGAGCCCAGACACGCAGGGGCAGGCCCCACCACCCGCACACGTCTCGGCTGGGGAGGAGAGCGCTAGGGAAATGACGTCTGTCGGGCAACTTCTGGGCGCCCACGGAGTCAGCCTCCGGGTGTGTGGGGCTGCAGACCACAGCCAGGGGAGCTGTGAGCCTTGTGCTCTCCGTGCGGCGCTGAGTCTGGGCGGCCAAGCAACCGCTGGAGGAGCCCTGCCCTTGCCCTCCCCTCCCCTCTAATAGAGGCCTCACTGCTGGAGGGCTTGGCAGTGTGCAAGCCACCGGCTCCTAAGCCTTCCCCAAGGACGCCTGGGGCCTAGATGCAGAGGCAAGGCAGGAGTGGAGCTGAGGCCAGGAAGGCGCCAGTGGCCTCTCCCAGCATCGCACAGCCTGCTCCTTCCTGGGCAGGAAGCCTAGAAGCGAGGCAAGCCTGGGCAAGTCTCGCACAGGGCAGAGCAGCCTCGCGCAAGGACCTTGACTAGATCCGGCCTCTGAGCAGAGCTGGGGCTCTGCCGTACTGGAGGCACACTCGGCTGTGCCCAAGCAGGGATGGCAGCTGCACGCGGCTTGGCTCCCTCGACTCTTCCCAAGGAGGCTCGCTTGCAAGCGCACTGTGCACTTGGCTTCCAGGCAGGGACGCCCCGCGCCTCCTGCAAGTCTTGGCACAGGGGCTGCTTCCCATGAGCTGAGGCTGTGGGCGGCCGCCCAGACACGCAGGGGCAGGCCCCAACCACCTGCACACGTCTCTGCTGGTTAGGAGAGCACTAGGGAAATGACGTCTGTCAGGCAGCTTCTGGGCGCTCACGGAGTCAGCCTCCGGGTGTGTGGGGCTGCAGACCACAGCCAGGAGCCCTGGGAGCCTGGTGATCTCCGTGCCGTGCTGAGTCTGGGCGGCCAAGCGACCGCTGGAGGAGCCCTGCAGTTGCCATTCCCTTCCCTATGACAGAGCTCTCACGGCTGGAGGGCTTGGCGGCGTGCAACCCACCGACCCCGAAGCCCTCCGCAAGGACGCCTGGGGACTAGGTGCAAAGGCAAGGCAGGAGTGGAGCTGAGGCCAGGAAGGCGCCAGGAGCGTCTCCCAGTCTCGCGCAGCCTGCTCCTTCCTGGGCAGGAAGCCTAGCAGGGAGGCAAGTCTGGGCAAGGCTCGCCCAGGGCAGAGCAGCCTCAGGCCGGGAACTCGGCCAGATCGGGCCTCTGAGCAGAGCTGGAGCTCTGCCGTACTGGAGGCTCACTGGGCTCCGCCCAAGAAGTGATTGCAGCCGCACCAGGCTGGGCTGCCTCCTCTTCCCCCAAGGAGGCTCGCTTCCCGCATGCTGTGCACTAGGCTTCCAGGCGGGGGCGCCCCGCGCCTCCTACAGGTCTTGGCTCAGGGGCTGCTTCCCTTGAGCTGGGGCTGCCAGCGGGAGCCCAGACACGCAGGGGCAGGCCCCACCACCCGCACACGTCTCGGCTGGGGAGGAGAGCGCTAGGGAAATGACGTCTGTCGGGCAACTTCTGGGCGCCCACGGAGTCAGCCTCCGGGTGTGTGGGGCTGCAGACCACAGCCAGGGGAGCTGTGAGCCTTGTGCTCTCCGTGCGGCGCTGAGTCTGGGCGGCCAAGCAACCGCTGGAGGAGCCCTGCCCTTGCCCTCCCCTCCCCTCTAATAGAGGCCTCACTGCTGGAGGGCTTGGCAGTGTGCAAGCCACCGGCTCCTAAGCCTTCCCCAAGGACGCCTGGGGCCTAGATGCAGAGGCAAGGCAGGAGTGGAGCTGAGGCCAGGAAGGCGCCAGTGGCCTCTCCCAGCATCGCACAGCCTGCTCCTTCCTGGGCAGGAAGCCTAGAAGCGAGGCAAGCCTGGGCAAGTCTCGCACAGGGCAGAGCAGCCTCGCGCAAGGACCTTGACTAGATCCGGCCTCTGAGCAGAGCTGGGGCTCTGCCGTACTGGAGGCACACTCGGCTCCGCCCAAGCAGGGATGGCAGCTGCACGCGGCTTGGCTCCCTCGACTCTTCCCAAGGAGGCTCGCTTGCAAGCGCACTGTGCACTTGGCTTCCAGGCAGGGATGCCCCGCGCCTCCTGCAAGTCTTGGCACAGGGGCTGCTTCCCCTGAGCTGAGGCTGTGGGCGGCCGCCCAGACACGCAGGGGCAGGCCCCAACCACCTGCACACGTCTCTGCTGGTTAGGAGAGCACTAGGGAAATGACGTCTGTCAGGCAGCTTCTGGGCGCTCACGGAGTCAGCCTCGGGGTGTGTGGGGCTGCAGACCACAGCCAGGAGCCCTGGGAGCCTGGTGCTCTCCGTGCCGTGTTGAGTCTGGGCGGCCAAGCGACCGCTGGAGGAGCCCTGCCCTTGCCCTCCCCTCCCCTCTAATAGAGGCCTCACTGCTGGAGGGCTTGGCAGTGTGCAAGCCACCGGCTCCTAAGCCTTCCCCAAGGACGCCTGGGGCCTAGATGCAGAGGCAAGGCAGGAGTGGAGCTGAGGCCAGGAAGGCGCCAGTGGCCTCTCCCAGCATCGCACAGCCTGCTCCTTCCTGGGCAGGAAGCCTAGAAGCGAGGCAAGCCTGGGCAAGTCTCGCACAGGGCAGAGCAGCCTCGCGCAAGGACCTTGACTAGATCCGGCCTCTGAGCAGAGCTGGGGCTCTGCCATACTGGAGGCACACTCGGCTGCGCCCAAGCAGGGATGGCAGCTGCACGCGGCTTGACTCCCTCGACTCTTCCCAAGGAGGCTCGCTTGCAAGCGCACTGTGCACTTGGCTTCCAGGCAGGGACGCCCCGCGCCTCCTGCAAGTCTTGGCACAGGGGCTGCTTCCCCTGAGCTGAGGCTGTGGGCGGCCGCCCAGACAGGCAGGGGCAGGCCCCAACCACCTGCACACGTCTCTGCTGGTTAGAAGAGCACTAGGGAAATGACGTCTGTCAGGCAGCTTCTGGGCGCTCACGGAGTCAGCCTCCGGGTGTGTGGGGCTGCAGACCACAGCCAGGAGCCCTGGGAGCCTGGTGCTCTCCGTGCCGTGCTGAGTCTGGGCGGCCAAGCGACCGCTGGAGGAGCCCTGCAGTTGCCATTCCCTTCCCTATGACAGAGCTCTCACGGCTGGAGGGCTTGGCGGCGTGCAACCCACCGACCCCGAAGCCCTCCGCAAGGCCGCCTGGGGACTAGGTGCAAAGGCAAGGCAGGAGTGGAGCTGAGACCAGGAAGGCGCCAGGAGCGTCTCCCAGTCTCGCGCAGCCTGCTCCTTCCTGGTCAGGAAGCCTAGCAGCGAGGCAAGTCTGGGCAAGGCTCGCCCAGGGCAGAGCAGCCTCAGGCCGGGAACTCGGCCAGATCGGGCCTCTGAGCAGAGCTGGAGCTCTGCCGTACTGGAGGCTCACTGGGCTCCGCCCAAGAAGTGATTGCAGCCGCAGGCAGCTGGGCTGCCTCCTCTTCCCCCAAGGAGGCTCGCTTCCCGCATGCTGTGCACTAGGCTTCCAGGCGGGGGCGCCCCGCGCCTCCTACAGGTCTTGGCTCAGGGGCTGCTTCCCTTGAGCTGGGGCTGCCAGCGGGAGCCCAGACACGCAGGGGCAGGCCCCACCACCCGCACACGTCTCGGCTGGGGAGGAGAGCGCTAGGGAAATGACGTCTGTCGGGCAACTTCTGGGCGCCCACGGAGTCAGCCTCCGGGTGTGTGGGGCTGCAGACCACAGCCAGGGGAGCTGTGAGCCTTGTGCTCTCCGTGCGGCGCTGAGTCTGGGCGGCCAAGCAACCGCTGGAGGAGCCCTGCCCTTGCCCTCCCCTCCCCTCTAATAGAGGCCTCACTGCTGGAGGGCTTGGCAGTGTGCAAGCCACCGGCTCCTAAGCCTTCCCCAAGGACGCCTGGGGCCTAGATGCAGAGGCAAGGCAGGAGTGGAGCTGAGGCCAGGAAGGCGCCAGTGGCCTCTCCCAGCATCGCACAGCCTGCTCCTTCCTGGGCAGGAAGCCTAGAAGCGAGGCAAGCCTGGGCAAGTCTCGCACAGGGCAGAGCAGCCTCGCGCAAGGACCTTGACTAGATCCGGCCTCTGAGCAGAGCTGGGGCTCTGCCGTACTGGAGGCACACTCGGCTGCGCCCAAGCAGGGATGGCAGCTGCACGCGGCTTGACTCCCTCGACTCTTCCCAAGGAGGCTCGCTTGCAAGCGCACTGTGCACTTGGCTTCCAGGCAGGGACGCCCCGCGCCTCCTGCAAGTCTTGGCACAGGGGCTGCTTCCCCTGAGCTGAGGCTGTGGGCGGCCGCCCAGACAGGCAGGGGCAGGCCCCAACCACCTGCACACGTCTCTGCTGGTTAGAAGAGCACTAGGGAAATGACGTCTGTCAGGCAGCTTCTGGGCGCTCACGGAGTCAGCCTCCGGGTGTGTGGGGCTGCAGACCACAGCCAGGAGCCCTGGGAGCCTGGTGCTCTCCGTGCCGTGCTGAGTCTGGGCGGCCAAGCGACCGCTGGAGGAGCCCTGCAGTTGCCATTCCCTTCCCTATGACAGAGCTCTCACGGCTGGAGGGCTTGGCGGCGTGCAACCCACCGACCCCGAAGCCCTCCGCAAGGCCGCCTGGGGACTAGGTGCAAAGGCAAGGCAGGAGTGGAGCTGAGACCAGGAAGGCGCCAGGAGCGTCTCCCAGTCTCGCGCAGCCTGCTCCTTCCTGGTCAGGAAGCCTAGCAGCGAGGCAAGTCTGGGCAAGGCTCGCCCAGGGCAGAGCAGCCTCAGGCCGGGAACTCGGCCAGATCGGGCCTCTGAGCAGAGCTGGAGCTCTGCCGTACTGGAGGCTCACTGGGCTCCGCCCAAGAAGTGATTGCAGCCGCAGGCAGCTGGGCTGCCTCCTCTTCCCCCAAGGAGGCTCGCTTCCCGCATGCTGTGCACTAGGCTTCCAGGCGGGGGCGCCCCGCGCCTCCTACAGGTCTTGGCTCAGGGGCTGCTTCCCTTGAGCTGGGGCTGCCAGCGGGAGCCCAGACACGCAGGGGCAGGCCCCACCACCCGCACACGTCTCGGCTGGGGAGGAGAGCGCTAGGGAAATGACGTCTGTCGGGCAACTTCTGGGCGCCCACGGAGTCAGCCTCCGGGTGTGTGGGGCTGCAGACCACAGCCAGGGGAGCTGTGAGCCTTGTGCTCTCCGTGCGGCGCTGAGTCTGGGCGGCCAAGCAACCGCTGGAGGAGCCCTGCCCTTGCCCTCCCCTCCCCTCTAATAGAGGCCTCACTGCTGGAGGGCTTGGCAGTGTGCAAGCCACCGGCTCCTAAGCCTTCCCCAAGGACGCCTGGGGCCTAGATGCAGAGGCAAGGCAGGAGTGGAGCTGAGGCCAGGAAGGCGCCAGTGGCCTCTCCCAGCATCGCACAGCCTGCTCCTTCCTGGGCAGGAAGCCTAGAAGCGAGGCAAGCCTGGGCAAGTCTCGCACAGGGCAGAGCAGCCTCGCGCAAGGACCTTGACTAGATCCGGCCTCTGAGCAGAGCTGGGGCTCTGCCGTACTGGAGGCACACTCGGCTCCGCCCAAGCAGGGATGGCAGCTGCACGCGGCTTGGCTCCCTCGACTCTTCCCAAGGAGGCTCGCTTGCAAGCGCACTGTGCACTTGGCTTCCAGGCAGGGACGCCCCGCGCCTCCTGCAAGTCTTGGCACAGGGGCTGCTTCCCCTGAGCTGAGGCTGTGGGCGGCCGCCCAGACACGCAGGGGCAGGCCCCAACCACCTGCACACGTCTCTGCTGGTTAGGAGAGCACTAGGGAAATGACGTCTGTCAGGCAGCTTCTGGGCGCTCACGGAGTCAGCCTCCGGGTGTGTGGGGCTGCAGACCACAGCCAGGAGCCCTGGGAGCCTGGTGCTCTCCGTGCCGTGTTGAGTCTGGGCGGCCAAGCGACCGCTGGAGGAGCCCTGCCCTTGCCCTCCCCTCCCCTCTAATAGAGGCCTCACTGCTGGAGGGCTTGGCAGTGTGCAAGCCACCGGCTCCTAAGCCTTCCCCAAGGACGCCTGGGGCCTAGATGCAGAGGCAAGGCAGGAGTGGAGCTGAGGCCAGGAAGGCGCCAGTCGCCTCTCCCAGCATCGCACAGCCTGCTCCTTCCTGGGCAGGAAGCCTAGAAGCGAGGCAAGCCTGGGCAAGTCTCGCACAGGGCAGAGCAGCCTCGCGCAAGGACCTTGACTAGATCCGGCCTCTGAGCAGAGCTGGGGCTCTGCCGTACTGGAGGCACACTCGGCTGTGCCCAAGCAGGGATGGCAGCTGCACGCGGCTTGGCTCCCTCGACTCTTCCCAAGGAGGCTCGCTTGCAAGCGCACTGTGCACTTGGCTTCCAGGCAGGGACGCCCCGCGCCTCCTGCAAGTCTTGGCACAGGGGCTGCTTCCCATGAGCTGAGGCTGTGGGCGGCCGCCCAGACACGCAGGGGCAGGCCCCAACCACCTGCACACGTCTCTGCTGGTTAGGAGAGCACTAGGGAAATGACGTCTGTCAGGCAGCTTCTGGGCGCTCACGGAGTCAGCCTCCGGGTGTGTGGGGCTGCAGACCACAGCCAGGAGCCCTGGGAGCCTGGTGATCTCCGTGCCGTGCTGAGTCTGGGCGGCCAAGCGACCGCTGGAGGAGCCCTGCAGTTGCCATTCCCTTCCCTATGACAGAGCTCTCACGGCTGGAGGGCTTGCCGGCGTGCAACCCACCGACCCCGAAGCCCTCCGCAAGGACGCCTGGGGACTAGGTGCAAAGGCAAGGCAGGAGTGGAGCTGAGGCCAGGAAGGCGCCAGGAGCGTCTCCCAGTCTCGCGCAGCCTGCTCCTTCCTGGTCAGGAAGCCTAGCAGGGAGGCAAGTCTGGGCAAGGCTCGCCCAGGGCAGAGCAGCCTCAGGCCGGGAACTCGGCCAGATCGGGCCTCTGAGCAGAGCTGGAGCTCTGCCGTACTGGAGGCTCACTGGGCTCCGCCCAAGAAGTGATTGCAGCCGCAGGCAGCTGGGCTGCCTCCTCTTCCCCCAAGGAGGCTCGCTTCCCGCATGCTGTGCACTAGGCTTCCAGGCGGGGGCGCCCCGCGCCTCCTACAGGTCTTGGCTCAGGGGCTGCTTCCCTTGAGCTGGGGCTGCCAGCGGGAGCCCAGACACGCAGGGGCAGGCCCCACCACCCGCACACGTCTCGGCTGGGGAGGAGAGCGCTAGGGAAATGACGTCTGTCGGGCAACTTCTGGGCGCCCACGGAGTCAGCCTCCGGGTGTGTGGGGCTGCAGACCACAGCCAGGGGAGCTGTGAGCCTTGTGCTCTCCGTGCGGCGCTGAGTCTGGGCGGCCAAGCAACCGCTGGAGGAGCCCTGCCCTTGCCCTCCCCTCCCCTCTAATAGAGGCCTCACTGCTGGAGGGCTTGGCAGTGTGCAAGCCACCGGCTCCTAAGCCTTCCCCAAGGACGCCTGGGGCCTAGATGCAGAGGCAAGGCAGGAGTGAAGCTTAGGCCAGGAAGGCGCCAGTGGCCTCTCCCAGCATCGCACAGCCTGCTCCTTCCTGGGCAGGAAGCCTAGAAGCGAGGCAAGCCTGGGCAAGTCTCGCACAGGGCAGAGCAGCCTCGCGCAAGGACCTTGACTAGATCCGGCCTCTGAGCAGAGCTGGGGCTCTGCCGTACTGGAGGCACACTCGGCTGCGCCCAAGCAGGGATGGCAGCTGCACGCGGCTTGGCTCCCTCGACTCTTCCCAAGGAGGCTCGCTTGCAAGCGCACTGTGCACTTGGCTTCCAGGCAGGGACGCCCCGCGCCTCCTGCAAGTCTTGGCACAGGGGCTGCTTCCCCTGAGCTGAGGCTGTGGGCGGCCGCCCAGACAGGCAGGGGCAGGCCCCAACCACCTGCACACGTCTCTGCTGGTTAGAAGAGCACTAGGGAAATGACGTCTGTCAGGCAGCTTCTGGGCGCTCACGGAGTCAGCCTCCGGGTGTGTGGGGCTGCAGACCACAGCCAGGAGCCCTGGGAGCCTGGTGCTCTCCGTGCCGTGCTGAGTCTGGGCGGCCAAGCGACCGCTGGAGGAGCCCTGCAGTTGCCATTCCCTTCCCTATGACAGAGCTCTCACGGCTGGAGGGCTTGGCGGCGTGCAACCCACCGACCCCGAAGCCCTCCGCAAGGCCGCCTGGGGACTAGGTGCAAAGGCAAGGCAGGAGTGGAGCTGAGACCAGGAAGGCGCCAGGAGCGTCTCCCAGTCTCGCGCAGCCTGCTCCTTCCTGGTCAGGAAGCCTAGCAGCGAGGCAAGTCTGGGCAAGGCTCGCCCAGGGCAGAGCAGCCTCAGGCCGGGAACTCGGCCAGATCGGGCCTCTGAGCAGAGCTGGAGCTCTGCCGTACTGGAGGCTCACTGGGCTCCGCCCAAGAAGTGATTGCAGCCGCAGGCAGCTGGGCTGCCTCCTCTTCCCCCAAGGAGGCTCGCTTCCCGCATGCTGTGCACTAGGCTTCCAGGCGGGGGCGCCCCGCGCCTCCTACAGGTCTTGGCTCAGGGGCTGCTTCCCTTGAGCTGGGGCTGCCAGCGGGAGCCCAGACACGCAGGGGCAGGCCCCACCACCCGCACACGTCTCGGCTGGGGAGGAGAGCGCTAGGGAAATGACGTCTGTCGGGCAACTTCTGGGCGCCCACGGAGTCAGCCTCCGGGTGTGTGGGGCTGCAGACCACAGCCAGGGGAGCTGTGAGCCTTGTGCTCTCCGTGCGGCGCTGAGTCTGGGCGGCCAAGCAACCGCTGGAGGAGCCCTGCCCTTGCCCTCCCCTCCCCTCTAATAGAGGCCTCACTGCTGGAGGGCTTGGCAGTGTGCAAGCCACCGGCTCCTAAGCCTTCCCCAAGGACGCCTGGGGCCTAGATGCAGAGGCAAGGCAGGAGTGGAGCTGAGGCCAGGAAGGCGCCAGTGGCCTCTCCCAGCATCGCACAGCCTGCTCCTTCCTGGGCAGGAAGCCTAGAAGCGAGGCAAGCCTGGGCAAGTCTCGCACAGGGCAGAGCAGCCTCGCGCAAGGACCTTGACTAGATCCGGCCTCTGAGCAGAGCTGGGGCTCTGCCGTACTGGAGGCACACTCGGCTCCGCCCAAGCAGGGATGGCAGCTGCACGCGGCTTGGCTCCCTCGACTCTTCCCAAGGAGGCTCGCTTGCAAGCGCACTGTGCACTTGGCTTCCAGGCAGGGACGCCCCGCGCCTCCTGCAAGTCTTGGCACAGGGGCTGCTTCCCCTGAGCTGAGGCTGTGGGCGGCCGCCCAGACACGCAGGGGCAGGCCCCAACCACCTGCACACGTCTCTGCTGGTTAGGAGAGCACTAGGGAAATGACGTCTGTCAGGCAGCTTCTGGGCGCTCACGGAGTCAGCCTCCGGGTGTGTGGGGCTGCAGACCACAGCCAGGAGCCCTGGGAGCCTGGTGCTCTCCGTGCCGTGTTGAGTCTGGGCGGCCAAGCGACCGCTGGAGGAGCCCTGCCCTTGCCCTCCCCTCCCCTCTAATAGAGGCCTCACTGCTGGAGGGCTTGGCAGTGTGCAAGCCACCGGCTCCTAAGCCTTCCCCAAGGACGCCTGGGGCCTAGATGCAGAGGCAAGGCAGGAGTGAAGCTTAGGCCAGGAAGGCGCCAGTGGCCTCTCCCAGCATCGCACAGCCTGCTCCTTCCTGGGCAGGAAGCCTAGAAGCGAGGCAAGCCTGGGCAAGTCTCGCACAGGGCAGAGCAGCCTCGCGCAAGGACCTTGACTAGATCCGGCCTCTGAGCAGAGCTGGGGCTCTGCCGTACTGGAGGCACACTCGGCTGCGCCCAAGCAGGGATGGCAGCTGCACGCGGCTTGGCTCCCTCGACTCTTCCCAAGGAGGCTCGCTTGCAAGCGCACTGTGCACTTGGCTTCCAGGCAGGGACGCCCCGCGCCTCCTGCAAGTCTTGGCACAGGGGCTGCTTCCCCTGAGCTGAGGCTGTGGGCGGCCGCCCAGACACGCAGGGGCAGGCCCCAACCACCTGCACACGTCTCTGCTGGTTAGAAGAGCACTAGGGAAATGACGTCTGTCAGGCAGCTTCTGGGCGCTCACGGAGTCAGCCTCCGGGTGTGTGGGGCTGCAGACCACAGCCAGGAGCCCTGGGAGCCTGGTGCTCTCCGTGCCGTGCTGAGTCTGGGCGGCCAAGCGACCGCTGGAGGAGCCCTGCAGTTGCCATTCCCTTCCCTATGACAGAGCTCTCACGGCTGGAGGGCTTGGCGGCGTGCAACCCACCGACCCCGAAGCCCTCCGCAAGGCCGCCTGGGGACTAGGTGCAAAGGCAAGGCAGGAGTGGAGCTGAGGCCAGGAAGGCGCCAGGAGCGTCTCCCAGTCTCGCGCAGCCTGTTCCTTCCTGGTCAGGAAGCCTAGCAGCGAGGCAAGTCTGGGCAAGGCTCGCCCAGGGCAGAGCAGCCTCAGGCCGGGAACTCGGCCCGATCGGGCCTCTGAGCAGAGCTGGAGCTCTGCCGTACTGGAGGCTCACTGGGCTCCGCCCAAGAAGTGATTGCAGCCGCACGCAGCTGGGCTGCCTCCTCTTCCCCCAAGGAGGCTCGCTTCCCGCATGCTGTGCACTAGGCTTCCAGGCGGGGGCGCCCCGCGCCTCCTACAGGTCTTGGCTCAGGGGCTGCTTCCCTTGAGCTGGGGCTGCCAGCGGGAGCCCAGACACGCAGGGGCAGGCCCCACCACCCGCACACGTCTCGGCTGGGGAGGAGAGCGCTAGGGAAATGACGTCTGTCGGGCAACTTCTGGGCGCCCACGGAGTCAGCCTCCGGGTGTGTGGGGCTGCAGACCACAGCCAGGGGAGCTGTGAGCCTTGTGCTCTCCGTGCGGCGCTGAGTCTGGGCGGCCAAGCAACCGCTGGAGGAGCCCTGCCCTTGCCCTCCCCTCCCCTCTAATAGAGGCCTCACTGCTGGAGGGCTTGGCAGTGTGCAAGCCACCGGCTCCTAAGCCTTCCCCAAGGACGCCTGGGGCCTAGATGCAGAGGCAAGGCAGGAGTGGAGCTGAGGCCAGGAAGGCGCCAGTGGCCTCTCCCAGCATCGCACAGCCTGCTCCTTCCTGGGCAGGAAGCCTAGAAGCGAGGCAAGCCTGGGCAAGTCTCGCACAGGGCAGAGCAGCCTCGCGCAAGGACCTTGACTAGATCCGGCCTCTGAGCAGAGCTGGGGCTCTGCCGTACTGGAGGCACACTCGGCTCCGCCCAAGCAGGGATGGCAGCTGCACGCGGCTTGGCTCCCTCGACTCTTCCCAAGGAGGCTCGCTTGCAAGCGCACTGTGCACTTGGCTTCCAGGCAGGGACGCCCCGCGCCTCCTGCAAGTCTTGGCACAGGGGCTGCTTCCCCTGAGCTGAGGCTGTGGGCGGCCGCCCAGACACGCAGGGGCAGGCCCCAACCACCTGCACACGTCTCTGCTGGTTAGGAGAGCACTAGGGAAATGACGTCTGTCAGGCAGCTTCTGGGCGCTCACGGAGTCAGCCTCCGGGTGTGTGGGGCTGCAGACCACAGCCAGGAGCCCTGGGAGCCTGGTGCTCTCCGTGCCGTGTTGAGTCTGGGCGGCCAAGCGACCGCTGGAGGAGCCCTGCCCTTGCCCTCCCCTCCCCTCTAATAGAGGCCTCACTGCTGGAGGGCTTGGCAGTGTGCAGCCACCGGCTCCTAAGCCTTCCCCAAGGACGCCTGGGGCCTAGATGCAGAGGCAAGGCAGGAGTGGAGCTTAGGCCAGGAAGGCGCCAGTGGCCTCTCCCAGCATCGCACAGCCTGCTCCTTCCTGGGCAGGAAGCCTAGAAGCGAGGCAAGCCTGGGCAAGTCTCGCACAGGGCAGAGCAGCCTCGCGCAAGGACCTTGACTAGATCCGGCCTCTGAGCAGAGCTGGGGCTCTGCCGTACTGGAGGCACACTCGGCTGCGCCCAAGCAGGGATGGCAGCTGCACGCGGCTTGGCTCCCTCGACTCTTCCCAAGGAGGCTCGCTTGCAAGCGCACTGTGCACTTGGCTTCCAGGCAGGGACGCCCCGCGCCTCCTGCAAGTCTTGGCACAGGGGCTGCTTCCCCTGAGCTGAGGCTGTGGGCGGCCGCCCAGACAGGCAGGGGCAGGCCCCAACCACCTGCACACGTCTCTGCTGGTTAGAAGAGCACTAGGAAATGACGTCTGTCAGGCAGCTTCTGGGCGCTCACGGAGTCAGCCTCCGGGTGTGTGGGGCTGCAGACCACAGCCAGGAGCCCTGGGAGCCTGGTGCTCTCCGTGCCGTGCTGAGTCTGGGCGGCCAAGCGACCGCTGGAGGAGCCCTGCAGTTGCCATTCCCTTCCCTATGACAGAGCTCTCACGGCTGGAGGGCTTGGCGGCGTGCAACACACCGACCCCGAAGCCCTCCGCAAGGCCGCCTGGGGACTAGGTGCAAAGGCAAGGCAGGAGTGGAGCTGAGACCAGGAAGGCGCCAGGAGCGTCTCCCAGTCTCGCGCAGCCTGCTCCTTCCTGGTCAGGAAGCCTAGCAGCGAGGCAAGTCTGGGCAAGGCTCGCCCAGGGCAGAGCAGCCTCAGGCCGGGAACTCGGCCAGATCGGGCCTCTGACAGAGCTGGAGCTCTGCCGTACTGGAGGCTCACTGGGCTCCGCCCAAGAAGTGATTGCAGCCGCAGGCAGCTGGGCTGCCTCCTCTTCCCCCAAGGAGGCTCGCTTCCCGCATGCTGTGCACTAGGCTTCCAGGCGGGGGCGCCCCGCGCCTCCTACAGGTCTTGGCTCAGGGGCTGCTTCCCTTGAGCTGGGGCTGCCAGCGGGAGCCCAGACACGCAGGGGCAGGCCCACCACCCGCACACGTCTCGGCTGGGGAGGAGAGCGCTAGGGAAATGACGTCTGTCGGGCAACTTCTGGGCGCCCACGGAGTCAGCCTCCGGGTGTGTGGGGCTGCAGACCACAGCCAGGGGAGCTGTGAGCCTTGTGCTCTCCGTGCGGCGCTGAGTCTGGCGGCCAAGCAACCGCTGGAGGAGCCCTGCCCTTGCCCTCCCCTCCCCTCTAATAGAGGCCTCACTGCTGGAGGGCTTGGCAGTGTGCAAGCCACCGGCTCCTAAGCCTTCCCCAAGGACGCCTGGGGCCTAGATGCAGAGGCAAGGCAGGAGTGGAGCTGAGGCCAGGAAGGCGCCAGTGGCCTCTCCCAGCATCGCACAGCCTGCTCCTTCCTGGGCAGGAAGCCTAGAAGTGAGGCAAGCCTGGGCAAGTCTCGCACAGGGCAGAGCAGCCTCGCGCAAGGACCTTGACTAGATCCGGCCTCTGAGCAGAGCTGGGGCTCTGCCGTACTGGAGGCACACTCGGCTCCGCCCAAGCAGGGATGGCAGCTGCACGCGGCTTGGCTCCCTCGACTCTTCCCAAGGAGGCTCGCTTGCAAGCGCACTGTGCACTTGGCTTCCAGGCAGGGACGCCCCGCGCCTCCTGCAAGTCTTGGCACAGGGGCTGCTTCCCCTGAGCTGAGGCTGTGGGCGGCCGCCCAGACACGCAGGGGCAGGCCCCAACCACCTGCACACGTCTCTGCTGGTTAGGAGAGCACTAGGGAAATGACGTCTGTCAGGCAGCTTCTGGGCGCTCACGGAGTCAGCCTCCGGGTGTGTGGGGCTGCAGACCACAGCCAGGAGCCCTGGGAGCCTGGTGCTCTCCGTGCCGTGTTGAGTCTGGGCGGCCAAGCGACCGCTGGAGGAGCCCTGCCCTTGCCCTCCCCTCCCCTCTAATAGAGGCCTCACTGCTGGAGGGCTTGGCAGTGTGCAAGCCACCGGCTCCTAAGCCTTCCCCAAGGACGCCTGGGGCCTAGATGCAGAGGCAAGGCAGGAGTGAAGCTTAGGCCAGGAAGGCGCAGTGGCCTCTCCCAGCATCGCACAGCCTGCTCCTTCCTGGGCAGGAAGCCTAGAAGCGAGCAAGCCTGGGCAAGTCCTCGCACAGGGCAGAGCAGCCTCGCGCAAGGACCTTGACTAGATCCGGCCTCTGAGCAGAGCTGGGGCTCTGCCGTACTGGAGGCACACTCGGCTGCGCCCAAGCAGGGATGGCAGCTGCACGCGGCTTGGCTCCCTCGACTCTTCCCAAGGAGGCTCGCTTGCAAGCGCACTGTGCACTTGGCTTCCAGGCAGGGACGCCCCGCGCCTCCTGCAAGTCTTGGCACAGGGCTGCTTCCCCTGAGCTGAGGCTGTGGGCGGCCGCCCAGACAGGCAGGGGCAGGCCCCAACCACCTGCACACGTCTCTGCTGGTTAGAAGAGCACTAGGGAAATGACGTCTGTCAGGCAGCTTCTGGGCGCTCACGGAGTCAGCCTCCGGGTGTGTGGGGCTGCAGACCACAGCCAGGAGCCCTGGGAGCCTGGTGCTCTCCGTGCCGTGCTGAGTCTGGGCGGCCAAGCGACCGCTGGAGGAGCCCTGCAGTTGCCATTCCCTTCCCTATGACAGAGCTCTCACGGCTGGAGGGCTTGGCGGCGTGCAACACACCGACCCCGAAGCCCTCCGCAAGGCCGCCTGGGACTAGGTGCAAAGGCAAGGCAGGAGTGGAGCTGAGACCAGGAAGGCGCCAGGAGCGTCTCCCAGTCTCGCGCAGCCTGCTCCTTCCTGGTCAGGAAGCCTAGCAGCGAGGCAAGTCTGGGCAAGGCTCGCCCAGGGCAGAGCAGCCTCAGGCCGGGAACTCGGCCAGATCGGGCCTCTGAGCAGAGCTGGAGCTCTGCCGTACTGGAGGCTCACTGGGCTCCGCCCAAGAAGTGATTGCAGCCGCAGGCAGCTGGGCTGCCTCCTCTTCCCCCAAGGAGGCTCGCTTCCCGCATGCTGTGCACTAGGCTTCCAGGCGGGGGCGCCCCGCGCCTCCTACAGGTCTTGGCTCAGGGGCTGCTTCCCTTGAGCTGGGGCTGCCAGCGGGAGCCCAGACACGCAGGGGCAGGCCCCACCACCCGCACACGTCTCGGCTGGGGAGGAGAGCGCTAGGGAAATGACGTCTGTCGGGCAACTTCTGGGCGCCCACGGAGTCAGCCTCCGGGTGTGTGGGGCTGCAGACCACAGCCAGGGGAGCTGTGAGCCTTGTGCTCTCCGTGCGGCGCTGAGTCTGGGCGGCCAAGCAACCGCTGGAGGAGCCCTGCCCTTGCCCTCCCCTCCCCTCTAATAGAGGCCTCACTGCTGGAGGGCTTGGCAGTGTGCAAGCCACCGGCTCCTAAGCCTTCCCCAAGGACGCCTGGGGCCTAGATGCAGAGGCAAGGCAGGAGTGGAGCTGAGGCCAGGAAGGCGCCAGTGGCCTCTCCCAGCATCGCACAGCCTGCTCCTTCCTGGGCAGGAAGCCTAGAAGTGAGGCAAGCCTGGGCAAGTCTCGCACAGGGCAGAGCAGCCTCGCGCAAGGACCTTGACTAGATCCGGCCTCTGAGCAGAGCTGGGGCTCTGCCGTACTGGAGGCACACTCGGCTCCGCCCAAGCAGGGATGGCAGCTGCACGCGGCTTGGCTCCCTCGACTCTTCCCAAGGAGGCTCGCTTGCAAGCGCACTGTGCACTTGGCTTCCAGGCAGGGACGCCCCGCGCCTCCTGCAAGTCTTGGCACAGGGGCTGCTTCCCCTGAGCTGAGGCTGTGGGCGGCCGCCCAGACACGCAGGGGCAGGCCCCAACCACCTGCACACGTCTCTGCTGGTTAGGAGAGCACTAGGGAAATGACGTCTGTCAGGCAGCTTCTGGGCGCTCACGGAGTCAGCCTCCGGGTGTGTGGGGCTGCAGACCACAGCCAGGAGCCCTGGGAGCCTGGTGCTCTCCGTGCCGTGTTGAGTCTGGGCGGCCAAGCGACCGCTGGAGGAGCCCTGCCCTTGCCCTCCCCTCCCCTCTAATAGAGGCCTCACTGCTGGAGGGCTTGGCAGTGTGCAAGCCACCGGCTCCTAAGCCTTCCCCAAGGACGCCTGGGGACTAGGTGCAAAGGCAAGGCAGGAGTGGAGCTGAGGCCAGGAAGGCGCCAGGAGCGTCTCCCAGTCTCGCGCAGCCTGCTCCTTCCTGGTCAGGAAGCCTAGCAGCGAGGCAAGTCTGGGCAAGGCTCGCCCCAGGGCAGAGCAGCCTCAGGCCGGGAACTCGGCCAGATCGGGCCTCTGAGCAGAGCTGGAGCTCTGCCGTACTGGAGGCTCACTGGGCTCCGCCCAAGAAGTGATTGCAGCCGCACGCAGCTGGGCTGCCTCCTCTTCCCCCAAGGAGGCTCGCTTCCCGCATGCTGTGCACTAGGCTTCCAGGCGGGGGCGCCCCGCGCCTCCTACAGGTCTTGGCTCAGGGGCTGCTTCCCTTGAGCTGGGGCTGCCAGCGGGAGCCCAGACACGCAGGGGCAGGCCCCACCACCCGCACACGTCTCGGCTGGGGAGGAGAGCGCTAGGGAAATGACGTCTGTCGGGCAACTTCTGGGCGCCCACGGAGTCAGCCTCCGGGTGTGTGGGGCTGCAGACCACAGCCAGGGGAGCTGTGAGCCTTGTGCTCTCCGTGCGGCGCTGAGTCTGGGCGGCCAAGCAACCGCTGGAGGAGCCCTGCCCTTGCCCTCCCCTCCCCTCTAATAGAGGCCTCACTGCTGGAGGGCTTGGCAGTGTGCAAGCCACCGGCTCCTAAGCCTTCCCCAAGGACGCCTGGGGCCTAGATGCAGAGGCAAGGCAGGAGTGGAGCTTAGGCCAGGAAGGCGCCAGTGGCCTCTCCCAGCATCGCACAGCCTGCTCCTTCCTGGGCAGGAAGCCTAGAAGCGAGGCAAGCCTGGGCAAGTCTCGCACAGGGCAGAGCAGCCTCGCGCAAGGACCTTGACTAGATCCGGCCTCTGAGCAGAGCTGGGGCTCTGCCGTACTGGAGGCACACTCGGCTGCGCCCAAGCAGGGATGGCAGCTGCACGCGGCTTGGCTCCCTCGACTCTTCCCAAGGAGGCTCGCTTGCAAGCGCACTGTGCACTTGGCTTCCAGGCAGGGACGCCCCGCGCCTCCTGCAAGTCTTGGCACAGGGGCTGCTTCCCCTGAGCTGAGGCTGTGGGCGGCCGCCCAGACACGCAGGGGCAGGCCCCAACCACCTGCACACGTCTCTGCTGGTTAGGAGAGCACTAGGGAAATGACGTCTGTCAGGCAGCTTCTGGGCGCTCACGGAGTCAAGCCTCCGGGTGTGTGGGGCTGCAGACCACAGCCAGGAGCCCTGGGATCCTGGTGCTCTCCGTGCCGTGTTGAGTCTGGGCGGCCAAGCGACCGCTGTAGGAGCCCTGCCCTTGCCCTCCCCTCCCCTCTAATAGAGGCCTCACTGCTGGAGGGCTTGGCAGTGTGCAAGCCACCGGCTCCTAAGCCTTCCCCAAGGACGCCTGGGGCCTAGATGCAGAGGCAAGGCAGGAGTGGAGCTTAGGCCAGGAAGGCGCCAGTGGCCTCTCCCAGCATCGCACAGCCTGCTCCTTCCTGGGCAGGAAGCCTAGAAGCGAGGCAAGCCTGGGCAAGTCTCGCACAGGGCAGAGCAGCCTCGCGCAAGGACCTTGACTAGATCCGGCCTCTGAGCAGAGCTGGGGCTCTGCCGTACTGGAGGCACACTCGGCTGCGCCCAAGCAGGGATGGCAGCTGCACGCGGCTTGGCTCCCTCGACTCTTCCCAAGGAGGCTCGCTTGCAAGCGCACTGTGCACTTGGCTTCCAGGCAGGGACGCCCCGCGCCTCCTGCAAGTCTTGGCACAGGGGCTGCTTCCCCTGAGCTGAGGCTGTGGGCGGCCGCCCAGACACGCAGGGGCAGGCCCCAACCACCTGCACACGTCTCTGCTGGTTAGGAGAGCACTAGGGAAATGACGTCTGTCAGGCAGCTTCTGGGCGCTCACGGAGTCAAGCCTCCCGGTGTGTGGGGCTGCAGACCACAGCCAGGAGCCCTGGGAGCCTGGTGCTCTCCGTGCCGTGCTGAGTCTGGGCGGCCAAGCGACCGCTGGAGGAGCCCTGCAGTTGCCATTCCCTTCCCTATGACAGAGCTCTCACGGCTGGAGGGCTTGGCGGCGTGCAACCCACCGACCCCGAAGCCCTCCGCAAGGACGCCTGGGGACTAGGTGCAAAGGCAAGGCAGGAGTGGAGCTGAGGCCAGGAAGGCGCCAGGAGCGTCTCCCAGTCTCGCGCAGCCTGCTCCTTCCTGGTCAGGAAGCCTAGCAGGGAGGCAAGTCTGGGCAAGGCTCGCCCAGGGCAGAGCAGCCTCAGGCCGGGAACTCGGCCAGATCGGGCCTCTGAGCAGAGCTGGAGCTCTGCCGTACTGGAGGCTCACTGGGCTCCGCCCAAGAAGTGATTGCAGCTGCACGCAGCTGGGCTGCCTCCTCTTCCCCCAAGGAGGCTCGCTTCCCGCATGCTGTGCACTAGGCTTCCAGGCGGGGGCGCCCCGCGCCTCCTACAGGTCTTGGCTCAGGGGCTGCTTCCCTTGAGCTGGGGCTGCCAGTGGGAGCCCAGACACGCAGGGGCAGGCCCCACCAGCCGCACACGTCTCGGCTGGGGAGGAGAGCGCTAGGGAAATGACGTCTGTCGGGCAAATTCTGGGCGCCCACGGAGTCAGCCTCCGGGTGTGTGGGGCTGCAGACCACAGCCAGGGGAGCTGTGAGCCTTGTGCTCTCCGTGCGGCGCTGAGTCTGGGCGGCCAAGCAACCGCTGGAGGAGCCCTGCCCTTGCCCTCCCCTCCCCTCTAATAGAGGCCTCACTGCTGGAGGGCTTGGCAGTGTGCAAGCCACCGGCTCCTAAGCCTTCCCCAAGGACGCCTGGGGCCTAGATGCAGAGGCAAGGCAGGAGTGGAGCTTAGGCCAGGAAGGCGCCAGTGGCCTCTCCCAGCATCGCACAGCCTGCTCCTTCCTGGGCAGGAAGCCTAGAAGCGAGGCAAGCCTGGGCAAGTCTCGCTCAGGGCAGAGCAGCCTCGCGCAAGGACCTTGACTAGATCCGGCCTCTGAGCAGAGCTGGGGCTCTGCCGTACTGGAGGCACACTCGGCTGCGCCCAAGCAGGGATGGCAGCTGCACGCGGCTTGGCTCCCTCGACTCTTCCCAAGGAGGCTCGCTTGCAAGCGCACTGTGCACTTGGCTTCCAGGCAGGGACGCCCCGCGCCTCCTGCAAGTCTTGGCACAGGGGCTGCTTCCCCTGAGCTGAGGCTGTGGGCGGCCGCCCAGACACGCAGGGGCAGGCCCCAACCACCTGCACACGTCTCTGCTGGTTAGGAGAGCACTAGGGAAATGACGTCTGTCAGGCAGCTTCTGGGCGCTCACGTAGTCAGCCTCCGGGTGTGTGGGGCTGCAGACCACAGCCAGGAGCCCTGGGAGCCTGGTGCTCTCCGTGCCGTGTTGAGTCTGGGCGGCCAAGCGACCGCTGGAGGAGCCCTGCCCTTGCCCTCCCCTCCCCTCTAATAGAGGCCTCACTGCTGGAGGGCTTGGCAGTGTGCAAGCCACCGGCTCCTAAGCCTTCCCCAAGGACGCCTGGGGCCTAGATGCAGAGGCAAGGCAGGAGTGGAGCTGAGGCCAGGAAGGCGCCAGTCGCCTCTCCCAGCATCGCACAGCCTGCTCCTTCCTGGGCAGGAAGCCTAGAAGCGAGGCAAGCCTGGGCAAGTCTCGCACAGGGCAGAGCAGCCTCGCGCAAGGACCTTGCCTAGATCCGGCCTCTGAGCAGAGCTGGGGCTCTGCCGTACTGGAGGCACACTCGGCTGCGCCCAAGCAGGGATGGCAGCTGCACGCGGATTGGCTCCCTGGACTCTTCCCAAGGAGGCTCACTTGCAAGCGCACTGTGCACTTGGCTTCCAGGCAGGGACGCCCCGCGCCTCCTGCAAGTCTTGGCACAGGGGCTGCTTCCCCTGAGCTGAGGCTGTGGGCGGCCGCCCAGACAGGCAGGGGCAGGCCCCAACCACCTGCACACGTCTCTGCTGGTTAGGAGAGCACTAGGGAAATGACGTCTGTCAGGCAGCTTCTGGGCGCTCACGGAGTCAAGCCTCCCGGTGTGTGGGGCTGCAGACCACAGCCAGGAGCCCTGGGAGCCTGGTGCTCTCCGTGCCGTGCTGAGTCTGGGCGGCCAAGCGACCGCTGGAGGAGCCCTGCAGTTGCCATTCCCTTCCCTATGACAGAGCTCTCACGGCTGGAGGGCTTGGCGGCGTGCAACCCACCGACCCCGAAGCCCTCCGCAAGGACGCCTGGGGACTAGGTGCAAAGGCAAGGCAGGAGTGGAGCTGAGGCCAGGAAGGCGCCAGGAGCGTCTCCCAGTCTCGCGCAGCCTGCTCCTTCCTGGTCAGGAAGCCTAGCAGGGAGGCAAGTCTGGGCAAGGCTCGCCCAGGGCAGAGCAGCCTCAGGCCGGGAACTCGGCCAGATCGGGCCTCTGAGCAGAGCTGGAGCTCTGCCGTACTGGATGCTCACTGGGCTCCCCCAAGAAGTAATTGCAGCCGCACGCAGCTGGGCTGCCTCCTCTTCCCCCAAGGAGGCTCGCTTCCCGCATGCTGTGCACTAGGCTTCCAGGCGGGGGCGCCCCGCGCCTCCTACAGGTCTTGGCTCAGGGGCTGCTTCCCTTGAGCTGGGCTGCCAGCGGGAGCCCAGACACGCAGGGGCAGGCCCCACCACCCGCACACGTCTCGGCTGGGGAGGAGAGCGCTAGGGAAATGACGTCTGTCGGGCAACTTCTGGGCGACCACGGAGTCAGCCTCCGGGTGTGTGGGGCTGCAGACCACAGCCAGGGGAGCTGTGAGCCTTGTTGCTCTCCGTGCGGCGCTGAGTCTGGGCGGCCAAGCAACCGCTGGAGGAGCCCTGCCCTTGCCCTCCCCTCCCCTCTAATAGAGGCCTCACTGCTGGAGGGCTTGGCAGTGTGCAAGCCACCGGCTCCTAAGCCTTCCCCAAGGACGCCTGGGGCCTAGATGCAGAGGCAAGGCAGGAGTGGAGCTGAGGCCAGGAAGGCGCCAGTCGCCTCTCCCAGCATCGCACAGCCTGCTCCTTCCTGGGCAGGAAGCCTAGAAGCGAGGCAAGCCTGGGCAAGTCTCGCACAGGGCAGAGCAGCCTCGCGCAAGGACCTTGACTAGATCCGGCCTCTGAGCAGAGCTGGGGCTCTGCCGTACTGGAGGCACACTCGGCTCCGCCCAAGCAGGGATGGCAGCTGCACGCGGCTTGGCTCCCTCGACTCTTCCCAAGGAGGCTCGCTTGCAAGCGCACTGTGCACTTGGCTTCCAAGGCAGGGACGCCCCGCGCCTCCTGCAAGTCTTGCACAGGGGCTGCTTCCCATGGGCTGAGGCTGTGGGCAGCCGCCCAGACACGCAGGGGCAGGCCCCAACCACCTGCACACGTCTCTGCTGGTTAGGAGAGCACTAGGGAAATGACGTCTGTCAGGCAGCTTCTGGGCGCTCACGGAGTCAGCCTCCGGGTGTGTGGGGCTGCAGACCACAGCCAGGAGCCCTGGGAGCCTGGTGATCTCCGTGCCGTGCTGAGTCTGGGCGGCCAAGCGACCGCTGGAGGAGCCCTGCAGTTGCCATTCCCTTCCCTATGACAGAGCTCTCACGGCTGGAGGGCTTGGCGGCGTGCAACCCACCGACCCCGAAGCCCTCCGCAAGGACGCCTGGGGACTAGGTGCAAAGGCAAGGCAGGAGTGGAGCTGAGGCCAGGAAGGCGCCAGGAGCGTCTACCAGTCTCGCGCAGCCTGCTCCTTCCTGGGCAGGAAGCCTAGCAGCGAGGCAAGTCTGGGCAAGGCTCGCCCAGGGCAGAGCAGCCTCAGGCCGGGAACTCGGCCAGATCGGGCCTCTGAGCAGAGCTGGAGCTCTGCCGTACTGGAGGCTCACTGGGCTCCGCCCAAGAAGTGATTGCAGCCGCACGCAGCTGGGCTGCCTCCTCTTCCCCCAAGGAGGCTCGCTTCCCGCATGCTGTGCACTAGGCTTCCAGGCGGGGGGCGCCCCGCGCCTCCTACAGGTCTTGGCTCAGGGGCTGCTTCCCTTGAGCTGGGGCTGCCAGCGGGAGCCCAGACACGCAGGGGCAGGCCCCACCACCCGCACACGTCTCGGCTGGGGAGGAGAGCGCTAGGGAAATGACGTCTGTCGGGCAACTTCTGGGCGCCCACGGAGTCAGCCTCCGGGTGTGTGGGGCTGCAGACCACAGCCAGGGGAGCTGTGAGCCTTGTGCTCTCCGTGCGGCGCTGAGTCTGGGCGGCCAAGCAACCGCTGGAGGAGCCCTGCCTTGCCCTCCCCTCCCTCTAATAGAGGCCTCACTGCTGGAGGGCTTGGCAGTGTGCAAGCCACCGGCTCCTAAGCCTTCCCCAAGGACGCCTGGGGCCTAGATGCAGAGGCAAGGCAGGAGTGGAGCTGAGGCCAGGAAGGCGCCAGTGGCCTCTCACCAGAATCGCACAGCCTGCTCCTTCCTGGGCAGGAAGCCTAGAAGCGAGGCAAGCCTGGGCAAGTCTCGCACAGGGCAGAGCAGCTCGCGCAAGGACCTTGACTAGATCCGGCCTCTGAGCAAGAGCTGGGCTCTGCCGTACTGGAGGCACACTCGGCTGCGCCCAAGCAGGGATGGCAGCTGCACGCGGCTTGGCTCCCTCGACTCTTCCCAAGGAGGCTCGCTTGCAAGCGCACTGTGCACTTGGCTTCCAGGCAGGGACGCCCCGCGCCTCCTGCAAGTCTTGGCACAGGGGCTGCTTCCCATGAGCTGAGGCTGTGGGCAGCCGCCCAGACACGCAGGGGCAGGCCCCAACCACCTGCACACGTCTCTGCTGGTTAGGAGAGCACTAGGGAAATGACGTCTGTCAGGCAGCTTCTGGGCGCTCACGGAGTCAGCCTCCGGGTGTGTGGGGCTGCAGACCAGAGCCAGGAGCCCTGGGAGCCTGGTGATCTCCGTGCCGTGCTGAGTCTGGGCGGCCAAGCGACCGCTGGAGGAGCCCTGCAGTTGCCATTCCCTTCCCTATGACAGAGCTCTCACGGCTGGAGGGCTTGGCGGCGTGCAACCCACCGACCCCGAAGCCCTCCGCAAGGACGCCTGGGGACTAGGTGCAAAGGCAAGGCAGGAGTGGAGCTGAGGCCAGGAAGGCGCCAGGAGCGTCTCCCAGTCTCGCGCAGCCTGCTCCTTCCTGGGCAGGAAGCCTAGCAGCGAGGCAAGTCTGGGCAAGGCTCGCCCAGGGCAGAGCAGCCTCAGGCCGGGAACTCGGCCAGATCGGGCCTCTGAGCAGAGCTGGAGCTCTGCCGTACTGGAGGCTCACTGGGCTCCGCCCAAGAAGTGATTGCAGCCGCAGGCAGCTGGGCTGCCTCCTCTTCCCCCAAGGAGGCTCGCTTCCCGCATGCTGTGCACTAGGCTTCCAGGCGGGGGCGCCCCGCGCCTCCTACAGGTCTTGGCTCAGGGGCTGCTTCCCTTGAGCTGGGGCTGCCAGCGGGAGCCCAGACACGCAGGGGCAGGCCCCACCACCCGCACACGTCTCGGCTGGGGAGGAGAGCGCTAGGGAAATGACGTCTGTCGGGCAACTTCTGGGCGCCCACGGAGTCAGCCTCCGGGTGTGTGGGGCTGCAGACCACAGCCAGGGGAGCTGTGAGCCTTGTGCTCTCCGTGCGGCGCTGAGTCTGGGCGGCCAAGCAACCGCTGGAGGAGCCCTGCCCTTGCCCTCCCCTCCCCTCTAATAGAGGCCTCACTGCTGGAGGGCTTGGCAGTGTGCAAGCCACCGGCTCCTAAGCCTTCCCCAAGGACGCCTGGGGCCTAGATGCAGAGGCAAGGCAGGAGTGGAGCTTAGGCCAGGAAGGCGCCAGTGGCCTCTCCCAGCATCGCACAGCCTGCTCCTTCCTGGGCAGGAAGCCTAGAAGCGAGGCAAGCCTGGGCAAGTCTCGCACAGGGCAGAGCAGCCTCGCGCAAGGACCTTGACTAGATCCGGCCTCTGAGCAGAGCTGGGGCTCTGCCGTACTGGAGGCACACTCGGCTGCGCCCAAGCAGGGATGGCAGCTGCACGCGGCTTGGCTCCCTCGACTCTTCCCAAGGAGGCTCGCTTGCAAGCGCACTGTGCACTTGGCTTCCAGGCAGGGACGCCCCGCGCCTCCTGCAAGTCTTGGCACAGGGGCTGCTTCCCCTGAGCTGAGGCTGTGGGCGGCCGCCCAGACACGCAGGGGCAGGCCCCAACCACCTGCACACGTCTCTGCTGGTTAGGAGAGCACTAGGGAAATGACGTCTGTCAGGCAGCTTCTGGGCGCTCACGGAGTCAAGCCTCCGGGTGTGTGGGGCTGCAGACCACAGCCAGGAGCCCTGGGATCCTGGTGCTCTCCGTGCCGTGTTGAGTCTGGGCGGCCAAGCGACCGCTGGAGGAGCCCTGCCCTTGCCCTCCCCTCCCCTCTAATAGAGGCCTCACTGCTGGAGGGCTTGGCAGTGTGCAAGCCACCGGCTCCTAAGCCTTCCCCAAGGACGCCTGGGGCCTAGATGCAGAGGCAAGGCAGGAGTGGAGCTTAGGCCAGGAAGGCGCCAGTGGCCTCTCCCAGCATCGCACAGCCTGCTCCTTCCTGGGCAGGAAGCCTAGAAGCGAGGCAAGCCTGGGCAAGTCTCGCACAGGGCAGAGCAGCCTCGCGCAAGGACCTTGACTAGATCCGGCCTCTGAGCAGAGCTGGGGCTCTGCCGTACTGGAGGCACACTCGGCTGCGCCCAAGCAGGGATGGCAGCTGCACGCGGATTGGCTCCCTCGACTCTTCCCAAGGAGGCTCACTTGCAAGCGCACTGTGCACTTGGCTTCCAGGCAGGGACGCCCCGCGCCTCCTGCAAGTCTTGGCACAGGGGCTGCTTCCCCTGAGCTGAGGCTGTGGGCGGCCGCCCAGACAGGCAGGGGCAGGCCCCAACCACCTGCACACGTCTCTGCTGGTTAGGAGAGCACTAGGGAAATGACGTCTGTGAGGCAGCTTCTGGGCGCTCACGGAGTCAAGCCTCCCGGTGTGTGGGGCTGCAGACCACAGCCAGGAGCCCTGGGAGCCTGGTGCTCTCCGTGCCGTGCTGAGTCTGGGCGGCCAAGCGACCGCTGGAGGAGCCCTGCAGTTGCCATTCCCTTCCCTATGACAGAGCTCTCACGGCTGGAGGGCTTGGCGGCGTGCAACCCACCGACCCCGAAGCCCTCCGCAAGGACGCCTGGGGACTAGGTGCAAAGGCAAGGCAGGAGTGGAGCTGAGGCCAGGAAGGCGCCAGGAGCGTCTCCCAGTCTCGCGCAGCCTGCTCCTTCCTGGTCAGGAAGCCTAGCAGGGAGGCAAGTCTGGGCAAGGCTCGCCCAGGGCAGAGCAGCCTCGCGCAAGGACCTTGACTAGATCCGGCCTCTGAGCAGAGCTGGGGCTCTGCCGTACTGGAGGCACACTCGGCTGCGCCCAAGCAGGGATGGCAGCTGCACGCGGCTTGGCTCCCTCGACTCTTCCCAAGGAGGCTCGCTTGCAAGCGCACTGTGCACTTGGCTTCCAGGCAGGGACGCCCCGCGCCTCCTGCAAGTCTTGGCACAGGGGCTGCTTCCCATGAGCTGAGGCTGTGGGCAGCCGCCCAGACACGCAGGGGCAGGCCCCAACCACCTGCACACGTCTCTGCTGGTTAGGAGAGCACTAGGGAAATGACGTCTGTCAGGCAGCTTCTGGGCGCTCACGGAGTCAGCCTCCGGGTGTGTGGGGCTGCAGACCACAGCCAGGAGCCCTGGGAGCCTGGTGCTCTCCGTGCCGTGCTGAGTCTGGGCGGCCAAGCGACCGCTGGAGGAGCCCTGCAGTTGCCATTCCCTTCCCTATGACAGAGCTCTCATGGCTGGAGGGCTTGGCGGCGTGCAACACACCGACCCCGAAGCCCTCCGCAAGGCCGCCTGGGGACTAGGTGCAAAGGCAAGGCAGGAGTGGAGCTGAGGCCAGGAAGGCGCCAGGAGCGTCTCCCAGTCTCGCGCAGCCTGCTCCTTCCTGGTCAGGAAGCCTAGCAGCGAGGCAAGTCTGGGCAAGGCTCGCCCAGGGCAGAGCAGCCTCAGGCCGGGAACTCGGCCAGATCGGGCCTCTGAGCAGAGCTGGAGCTCTGCCGTACTGGAGGCTCACTGGGCTCCGCCCAAGAAGTGATTGCAGCCGCACGCAGCTGGGCTGCCTCCTCTTCCCCCAAGGAGGCTCGCTTCCCGCATGCTGTGCACTAGGCTTCCAGGCGGGGGCGCCCCGCGCCTCCTACAGGTCTTGGCTCAGGGGCTGCTTCCCTTGAGCTGGGGCTGCCAGCGGGAGCCCAGACACGCAGGGGCAGGCCCCACCACCCGCACACGTCTCGGCTGGGGAGGAGAGCGCTAGGGAAATGACGTCTGTCGGGCAACTTCTGGGCGCCCACGGAGTCAGCCTCCGGGTGTGTGGGGCTGCAGACCACAGCCAGGGGAGCTGTGAGCCTTGTGCTCTCCGTGCGGCGCTGAGACTGGGCGGCCAAGCAACCGCTGGAGGAGCCCTGCCCTTGCCCTCCCCTCCCCTCTAATAGAGGCCTCACTGCTGGAGGGCTTGGCAGTGTGCAAGCCACCGGCTCCTAAGCCTTCCCCAAGGACGCCTGGGGCCTAGATGCAGAGGCAAGGCAGGAGTGGAGCTGAGGCCAGGAAGGCTCCAGTGGCCTCTCCCAGCATCGCACAGCCTGCTCCTTCCTGGGCAGGAAGCCTAGAAGCGAGGCAAGCCTGGGCAAGTCTCGCACAGGGCAGAGCAGCCTCGCGCAAGGACCTTGACTAGATCCGGCCTCTGAGCAGAGCTGGGGCTCTGCCGTACTGGAGGCACACTCGGCTGTGCCCAAGCAGGGATGGCAGCTGCACGCGGCTTGGCTCCCTCGACTCTTCCCAAGGAGGCTCGCTTGCAAGCGCACTGTGCACTTGGCTTCCAGGCAGGGACGCCCCGCGCCTCCTGCAAGTCTTGGCACAGGGGCTGCTTCCCATGAGCTGAGGCTGTGGGCGGCCGCCCAGACACGCAGGGGCAGGCCCCAACCACCTGCACACGTCTCTGCTGGTTAGGAGAGCACTAGGGAAATGACGTCTGTCAGGCAGCTTCTGGGCGCTCACGGAGTCAGCCTCCGGGTGTGTGGGGCTGCAGACCACAGCCAGGAGCCCTGGGAGCCTGGTGATCTCCGTGCCGTGCTGAGTCTGGGCGGCCAAGCGACCGCTGGAGGAGCCCTGCAGTTGCCATTCCCTTCCCTATGACAGAGCTCTCACGGCTGGAGGGCTTGGCGGCGTGCAACCCACCGACCCCGAAGCCCTCCGCAAGGACGCCTGGGGACTAGGTGCAAAGGCAAGGCAGGAGTGGAGCTGAGGCCAGGAAGGCGCCAGGAGCGTCTCCCAGTCTCGCGCAGCCTGCTCCTTCCTGGTCAGGAAGCCTAGCAGCGAGGCAAGCCTGGGCAAGTCTCGCACAGGGCAGAGCAGCCTCGCGCAAGGACCTTGACTAGATCCGGCCTCTGAGCAGAGCTGGGGCTCTGCCGTACTGGAGGCACACTCGGCTGCGCCCAAGCAGGGATGGCAGCTGCACGCGGCTTGGCTCCCTCGACTCTTCCCAAGGAGGCTCGCTTCCAAGCGCACTGTGCACTTGGCTTCCAGGCAGGGACGCCCCGCGCCTCCTGCAAGTCTTGGCACAGGGGCTGCTTCCCCTGAACTGAGGCTGTGGGCGGCCGCCCAGACAGGCAGGGGCAGGCCCCAACCACCTGCACACGTCTCTGCTGGTTAGAAGAGCACTAGGGAAATGACGTCTGTCAGGCAGCTTCTGGGCGCTCACGGAGTCAGCCTCCGGGTGTGTGGGGCTGCAGACCACAGCCAGGAGCCCTGGGAGCCTGGTGCTCTCCGTGCCGTGCTGAGTCTGGGCGGCCAAGCGACCGCTGGAGGAGCCCTGCAGTTGCCATTCCCTTCCCTATGACAGAGCTCTCACGGCTGGAGGGCTTGGCAGCGTGCAACCCACCGACCCCGAAGCCCTCCGCAAGGACGCCTGGGGACTAGGTGCAAAGGCAAGGCAGGAGTGGAGCTGAGGCCAGGAAGGCGCCAGGAGCGTCTCCCAGTCTCGCGCAGCCTGCTCCTTCCTGGTCAGGAAGCCTAGCAGGGAGGCAAGTCTGGGCAAGGCTCGCCCAGGGCAGAGCAGCCTCAGGCCGGGAACTCGGCCAGATCGGGCCTCTGAGCAGAGCTGGAGTTCTGCCGTACTGGAGGCTCACTGGGCTCCCCCAAGAAGTAATTGCAGCCGCACGCAGCTGGGCTGCCTCCTCTTCCCCCAAGGAGGCTCGCTTCCCGCATGCTGTGCACTAGGCTTCCAGGCGGGGGCGCCCCGCGCCTCCTACAGGTCTTGGCTCAGGGGCTGCTTCCCTTGAGCTGGGGCTGCCAGCGGGAGCCCAGACACGCAGGGGCAGGCCCCACCACCCGCACACGTCTCGGCTGGGGAGGAGAGCGCTAGGGAAATGTCGTCTGTCGGGCAACTTCTGGGCGCCCACGGAGTCAGCCTCCGGGTGTGTGGGGCTGCAGACCACAGCCAGGGGAGCTGTGAGCCTTGTGCTCTCCATGCGGCGCTGAGTCTGGGCGGCCAAGCAACCGCTGGAGGAGCCCTGCCCTTGCCCTCCCCTCCCCTCTAATAGAGGCCTCACTGCTGGAGGGCTTGGCAGTGTGCAAGCCACCGGCTCCTAAGCCTTCCCCAAGGACGCCTGGGGCCTAGATGCAGAGGCAAGGCAGGAGTGGAGCTGAGGCCAGGAAGGCGCCAGTGGCCTCTCCCAGCATCGCACAGCCTGCTCCTTCCTGGGCAGGAAGCCTAGAAGCGAGGCAAGCCTGGGCAAGTCTCGCACAGGGCAGAGCAGCCTCGCGCAAGGACCTTGACTAGATCCGGCCTCTGAGCAGAGCTGGGGCTCTGCCGTACTGGAGGCACACTCGGCTGCGCCCAAGCAGGGATGGCAGCTGCACGCGGCTTGGCTCCCTCGACTCTTCCCAAGGAGGCTCGCTTGCAAGCGCACTGTGCACTTGGCTAACAGGCAGGGACGCCCCGCGCCTCCTGCAAGTCTTGGCACAGGGACTGCTTCCCCTGAGCTGAGGCTGTGGGCGGCCGCCCAGACAGGCAGGGGCAGGCCCCAGCCGCCTGCACACGTCTCTGCTGGTTAGGAGAGCACTAGGGAAATGACGTCTGTCAGGCAGCTTCTGGGCGCTCACGGAGTCAGCCTCCGGGTGTGTGGGGCTGCAGACCACAGCCAGGAGCCCTGGGAGCCTGGTGCTCTCCGTGCCGTGCTGAGTCTGGGCGGCCAAGCGACCGCTGGAGGAGCCCTGCAGTTGCCATTCCCTTCCCTATGACAGAGCTCTCATGGCTGGAGGGCTTGGCGGCGTGCAACACACCGACCCCGAAGCCCTCCGCAAGGCCGCCTGGGGACTAGGTGCAAAGGCAAGGCAGGAGTGGAGCTGAGGCCAGGAAGGCGCCAGGAGCGTCTCCCAGTCTCGCGCAGCCTGCTCCTTCCTGGTCAGGAAGCCTAGCAGCGAGGCAAGTCTGGGCAAGGCTCGCCCAGGGCAGAGCAGCCTCAGGCCGGGAACTCGGCCAGATCGGGCCTCTGAGCAGAGCTGGAGCTCTGCCGTACTGGAGGCTCACTGGGCTCCGCCCAAGAAGTGATTGCAGCCGCACGAAGCTGGGCTGCCTCCTCTTCCCCCAAGGAGGCTCGCTTCCCGCATGCTGTGCACTAGGCTTCCAGGCGGGGGCGCCCCGCGCCTCCTACAGGTCTTGGCTCAGGGGCTGCTTCCCTTGAGCTGGGGCTGCCAGCGGGAGCCCAGACACGCAGGGGCAGGCCCCACCACCCGCACACGTCTCGGCTGGGGAGGAGAGCGCTAGGGAAATGACGTCTGTCGGGCAACTTCTGGGCGCCCACGGAGTCAGCCTCCGGGTGTGTGGGGCTGCAGACCACAGCCAGGGGAGCTGTGAGCCTTGTGCTCTCCGTGCGGCGCTGAGACTGGGCGGCCAAGCAACCGCTGGAGGAGCCCTGCCCTTGCCCTCCCCTCCCCTCTAATAGAGGCCTCACTGCTGGAGGGCTTGGCAGTGTGCAAGCCACCGGCTCCTAAGCCTTCCCCAAGGACGCCTGGGGCCTAGATGCAGAGGCAAGGCAGGAGTGGAGCTGAGGCCAGGAAGGCTCCAGTGGCCTCTCCCAGCATCGCACAGCCTGCTCCTTCCTGGGCAGGAAGCCTAGAAGCGAGGCAAGCCTGGGCAAGTCTCGCACAGGGCAGAGCAGCCTCGCGCAAGGACCTTGACTAGATCCGGCCTCTGAGCAGAGCTGGGGCTCTGCCGTACTGGAGGCACACTCGGCTGTGCCCAAGCAGGGATGGCAGCTGCACGCGGCTTGGCTCCCTCGACTCTTCCCAAGGAGGCTCGCTTGCAAGCGCACTGTGCACTTGGCTTCCAGGCAGGGACGCCCCGCGCCTCCTGCAAGTCTTGGCACAGGGGCTGCTTCCCATGAGCTGAGGCTGTGGGCGGCCGCCCAGACACGCAGGGGCAGGCCCCAACCACCTGCACACGTCTCTGCTGGTTAGGAGAGCACTAGGGAAATGACGTCTGTCAGGCAGCTTCTGGGCGCTCACGGAGTCAGCCTCCGGGTGTGTGGGGCTGCAGACCACAGCCAGGAGCCCTGGGAGCCTGGTGATCTCCGTGCCGTGCTGAGTCTGGGCGGCCAAGCGACCGCTGGAGGAGCCCTGCAGTTGCCATTCCCTTCCCTATGACAGAGCTCTCACGGCTGGAGGGCTTGGCGGCGTGCAACCCACCGACCCCGAAGCCCTCCGCAAGGACGCCTGGGGACTAGGTGCAAAGGCAAGGCAGGAGTGGAGCTGAGGCCAGGAAGGCGCCAGGAGCGTCTCCCAGTCTCGCGCAGCCTGCTCCTTCCTGGTCAGGAAGCCTAGCAGCGAGGCAAGCCTGGGCAAGTCTCGCACAGGGCAGAGCAGCCTCGCGCAAGGACCTTGACTAGATCCGGCCTCTGAGCAGAGCTGGGGCTCTGCCGTACTGGAGGCACACTCGGCTGCGCCCAAGCAGGGATGGCAGCTGCACGCGGCTTGGCTCCCTCGACTCTTCCCAAGGAGGCTCGCTTCCAAGCGCACTGTGCACTTGGCTTCCAGGCAGGGACGCCCCGCGCCTCCTGCAAGTCTTGGCACAGGGGCTGCTTCCCCTGAACTGAGGCTGTGGGCGGCCGCCCAGACAGGCAGGGGCAGGCCCCAACCACCTGCACACGTCTCTGCTGGTTAGAAGAGCACTAGGGAAATGACGTCTGTCAGGCAGCTTCTGGGCGCTCACGGAGTCAGCCTCCGGGTGTGTGGGGCTGCAGACCACAGCCAGGAGCCCTGGGAGCCTGGTGCTCTCCGTGCCGTGCTGAGTCTGGGCGGCCAAGCGACCGCTGGAGGAGCCCTGCAGTTGCCATTCCCTTCCCTATGACAGAGCTCTCACGGCTGGAGGGCTTGGCAGCGTGCAACCCACCGACCCCGAAGCCCTCCGCAAGGACACCTGGGGACTAGGTGCAAAGGCAAGGCAGGAGTGGAGCTGAGGCCAGGAAGGCGCCAGGAGCGTCTCCCAGTCTCGCGCAGCCTGCTCCTTCCTGGTCAGGAAGCCTAGCAGGGAGGCAAGTCTGGGCAAGGCTCGCCCAGGGCAGAGCAGCCTCAGGCCGGGAACTCGGCCAGATCGGGCCTCTGAGCAGAGCTGGAGTTCTGCCGTACTGGATGCTCACTGGGCTCCCCCAAGAAGTAATTGCAGCCGCACGCAGCTGGGCTGCCTCCTCTTCCCCCAAGGAGGCTCGCTTCCCGCATGCTGTGCACTAGGCTTCCAGGCGGGGGCGCCCCGCGCCTCCTACAGGTCTTGGCTCAGGGGCTGCTTCCCTTGAGCTGGGGCTGCCAGCGGGAGCCCAGACACGCAGGGGCAGGCCCCACCACCCGCACACGTCTCGGCTGGGGAGGAGAGCGCTAGGGAAATGTCGTCTGTCGGGCAACTTCTGGGCGCCCACGGAGTCAGCCTCCGGGTGTGTGGGGCTGCAGACCACAGCCAGGGGAGCTGTGAGCCTTGTGCTCTCCATGCGGCGCTGAGTCTGGGCGGCCAAGCAACCGCTGGAGGAGCCCTGCCCTTGCCCTCCCCTCCCCTCTAATAGAGGCCTCACTGCTGGAGGGCTTGGCAGTGTGCAAGCCACCGGCTCCTAAGCCTTCCCCAAGGACGCCTGGGGCCTAGATGCAGAGGCAAGGCAGGAGTGGAGCTGAGGCCAGGAAGGCGCCAGTGGCCTCTCCCAGCATCGCACAGCCTGCTCCTTCCTGGGCAGGAAGCCTAGAAGCGAGGCAAGCCTGGGCAATCTCGCACAGGGCAGAGCAGCCTCGCGCAAGGACCTTGACTAGATCCGGCCTCTGAGCAGAGCTGGGGCTCTGCCGTACTGGAGGCACACTCGGCTGCGCCCAAGCAGGGATGGCAGCTGCACGCGGCTTGGCTCCCTCGACTCTTCCCAAGGAGGCTCGCTTGCAAGCGCACTGTGCACTTGGCTTCCAGGCAGGGACGCCCCGCGCCTCCTGCAAGTCTTGGCACAGGGGCTGCTTCCCCTGAGCTGAGGCTGTGGGCGGCCGCCCAGACAGGCAGGGGCAGGCCCCAACCACCTGCACACGTCTCTGCTGGTTAGGAGAGCACTAGGGAAATGACGTCTGTCAGGCAGCTTCTGGGCGCTCACGGAGTCAAGCCTCCCGGTGTGTGGGGCTGCAGACCACAGCCAGGAGCCCTGGGAGCCTGGTGCTCTCCGTGCCGTGCTGAGTCTGGGCGGCCAAGCGACCGCTGGAGGAGCCCTGCAGTTGCCATTCCCTTCCCTATGACAGAGCTCTCACGGCTGGAGGGCTTGGCGGCGTGCAACCCACCGACCCCGAAGCCCTCCGCAAGGACGCCTGGGGACTAGGTGCAAAGGCAAGGCAGGAGTGGAGCTGAGGCCAGGAAGGCGCCAGGAGCGTCTCCCAGTCTCGCGCAGCCTGCTCCTTCCTGGGCAGGAAGCCTAGCAGGGAGGCAAGTCTGGGCAAGGCTCGCCCAGGGCAGAGCAGCCTCAGGCCGGGAACTCGGCCAGATCGGGCCTCTGAGCAGAGCTGGAGCTCTGCCGTACTGGAGGCTCACTGGGCTCCGCGCAAGAAGTGATTGCAGCTGCACGCAGCTGGGCTGCCTCCTCTTCCCCCAAGGAGGCTCGCTTCCCGCATGCTGTGCACTAGGCTTCCAGGCGGGGGCGCCCCGCGCCTCCTACAGGTCTTGGCTCAGGGGCTGCTTCCCTTGAGCTGGGGCTGCCAGTGGGAGCCCAGACACGCAGGGGCAGGCCCCACCAGCCGCACACGTCTCGGCTGGGGAGGAGAGCGCTAGGGAAATGACGTCTGTCGGGCAACTTCTGGGCGCCCACGGAGTCAGCCTCCGGGTGTGTGGGGCTGCAGACCACAGCCAGGGGAGCTGTGAGCCTTGTGCTCTACGTGCGGCGCTGAGTCTGGGCGGCCAAGCAACCGCTGGAGGAGCCCTGCCCTTGCCCTCCCCTCCCCTCTAATAGAGGCCTCACTGCTGGAGGGCTTGGCAGTGTGCAAGCCACCGGCTCCTAAGCCTTCTCCAAGGACGCCTGGGGCCTAGATGCAGAGGCAAGGCAGGAGTGGAGCTTAGGCCAGGAAGGCGCCAGTGGCCTCTCCCAGCATCGCACAGCCTGCTCCTTCCTGGGCAGGAAGCCTAGAAGCGAGGCAAGCCTGGGCAAGTCTCGCACAGGGCAGAGCAGCCTCGCGCAAGGACCTTGACTAGATCCGGCCTCTGAGCAGAGCTGGGGCTCTGCCGTACTGAAGGCACACTCGGCTGCGCCCAAGCAGGGATGGCAGCTGCACGCGGCTTGGCTCCCTCGACTCTTCCCAAGGAGGCTCGCTTGCAAGCGCACTGTGCACTTGGCTTCCAGGCAGGGACGCCCCGCGCCTCCTGCAAGTCTTGGCACAGGGGCTGCTTCCCCTGAGCTGAGGCTGTGGGCGGCCGCCCAGACACGCAGGGGCAGGCCCCAACCACCTGCACACGTCTCTGCTGGTTAGGAGAGCACTAGGGAAATGACGTCTGTCAGGCAGCTTCTGGGCGCTCACGTAGTCAGCCTCCGGGTGTGTGGGGCTGCAGACCACAGCCAGGAGCCCTGGGAGCCTGGTGCTCTCCGTGCCGTGTTGAGTCTGGGCGGCCAAGCGACCGCTGGAGGAGCCCTGCCCTTGCCCTCCCCTCCCCTCTAATAGAGGCCTCACTGCTGGAGGGCTTGGCAGTGTGCAAGCCACCGGCTCCTAAGCCTTCCCCAAGGACGCCTGGGGCCTAGATGCAGGGGCAAGGCAGGAGTGGAGCTTAGGCCAGGAAGGCGCCAGTGGCCTCTCCCAGCATCGCACAGCCTGCTCCTTCCTGGGCAGGAAGCCTAGAAGCGAGGCAAGCCTGGGCAAGTCTCGCACAGGGCAGAGCAGCCTCGCGCAAGGACCTTGACTAGATCCGGCTTCTGAGCAGAGCTGGGGCTCTGCCGTACTGGAGGCACACTCGGCTGCGCCCAAGCAGGGATGGCAGCTGCACGCGGCTTGGCTCCCTCGACTCTTCCCAAGGAGGCTCGCTTGCAAGCGCACTGTGCACTTGGCTTCCCGGCAGGGACGCCCCGCGCCTCCTGCAAGTCTTGGCACAGGGGCTGCTTCCCCTGAGCTGAGGCTGTGGGCGGCCGCCCAGACAGGCAGGGGCAGGCCCCAGCCGCCTGCACACGTCTCTGCTGGTTAGGAGAGCACAAGGGAAATGACGTCTGTCAGGCAGCTTCTGGGCGCTCACGGAGTCAGCCTCCGGGTGTGTGGGGCTGCAGACCACAGCCAGGAGCCCTGGGAGCCTGGTGCTCTCCGTGCCGTGCTGAGTCTGGGCGGCCAAGCGACCGCTGGAGGAGCCCTGCAGTTGCCATTCCCTTCCCTATGACAGAGCTCTCACGGCTGGAGGGCTTGGCGGCGTGCAACCCACCGACCCCGAAGCCCTCCGCAAGGACGCCTGGGGACTAGGTGCAAAGGCAAGGCAGGAGTGGAGCTGAGGCCAGGAAGGCGCCAGGAGCGTCTCCCAGTCTCGCGCAGCCTGCTCCTTCCTGGGCAGGAAGCCTAGCAGGGAGGCAAGTCTGGGCAAGGCTCGCCCAGGGCAGAGCAGCCTCAGGCCGGGAACTCGGCCAGATCGGGCCTCTGAGCAGAGCTGGAGCTCTGCCGTACTGGAGGCTCACTGGGCTCCGCGCAAGAAGTGATTGCAGCTGCACGCAGCTGGGCTGCCTCCTCTTCCCCCAAGGAGGCTCGCTTCCCGCATGCTGTGCACTAGGCTTCCAGGCGGGGGCGCCCCGCGCCTCCTACAGGTCTTGGCTCAGGGGCTGCTTCCCTTGAGCTGGGGCTGCCAGTGGGAGCCCAGACACGCAGGGGCAGGCCCCACCAGCCGCACACGTCTCGGCTGGGGAGGAGAGCGCTAGGGAAATGACGTCTGTCGGGCAACTTCTGGGCGCCCACGGAGTCAGCCTCCGGGTGTGTGGGGCTGCAGACCACAGCCAGGGGAGCTGTGAGCCTTGTGCTCTACGTGCGGCGCTGAGTCTGGGCGGCCAAGCAACCGCTGGAGGAGCCCTGCCCTTGCCCTCCCCTCCCCTCTAATAGAGGCCTCACTGCTGGAGGGCTTGGCAGTGTGCAAGCCACCGGCTCCTAAGCCTTCTCCAAGGACGCCTGGGGCCTAGATGCAGAGGCAAGGCAGGAGTGGAGCTTAGGCCAGGAAGGCGCCAGTGGCCTCTCCCAGCATCGCACAGCCTGCTCCTTCCTGGGCAGGAAGCCTAGAAGCGAGGCAAGCCTGGGCAAGTCTCGCACAGGGCAGAGCAGCCTCGCGCAAGGACCTTGACTAGATCCGGCCTCTGAGCAGAGCTGGGGCTCTGCCGTACTGAAGGCACACTCGGCTGCGCCCAAGCAGGGATGGCAGCTGCACGCGGCTTGGCTCCCTCGACTCTTCCCAAGGAGGCTCGCTTGCAAGCGCACTGTGCACTTGGCTTCCAGGCAGGGACGCCCCGCGCCTCCTGCAAGTCTTGGCACAGGGGCTGCTTCCCCTGAGCTGAGGCTGTGGGCGGCCGCCCAGACACGCAGGGGCAGGCCCCAACCACCTGCACACGTCTCTGCTGGTTAGGAGAGCACTAGGGAAATGACGTCTGTCAGGCAGCTTCTGGGCGCTCACGTAGTCAGCCTCCGGGTGTGTGGGGCTGCAGACCACAGCCAGGAGCCCTGGGAGCCTGGTGCTCTCCGTGCCGTGTTGAGTCTGGGCGGCCAAGCGACCGCTGGAGGAGCCCTGCCCTTGCCCTCCCCTCCCCTCTAATAGAGGCCTCACTGCTGGAGGGCTTGGCAGTGTGCAAGCCACCGGCTCCTAAGCCTTCCCCAAGGACGCCTGGGGCCTAGATGCAGGGGCAAGGCAGGAGTGGAGCTTAGGCCAGGAAGGCGCCAGTGGCCTCTCCCAGCATCGCACAGCCTGCTCCTTCCTGGGCAGGAAGCCTAGAAGCGAGGCAAGCCTGGGCAAGTCTCGCACAGGGCAGAGCAGCCTCGCGCAAGGACCTTGACTAGATCCGGCTTCTGAGCAGAGCTGGGGCTCTGCCGTACTGGAGGCACACTCGGCTGCGCCCAAGCAGGGATGGCAGCTGCACGCGGCTTGGCTCCCTCGACTCTTCCCAAGGAGGCTCGCTTGCAAGCGCACTGTGCACTTGGCTTCCCGGCAGGGACGCCCCGCGCCTCCTGCAAGTCTTGGCACAGGGGCTGCTTCCCCTGAGCTGAGGCTGTGGGCGGCCGCCCAGACAGGCAGGGGCAGGCCCCAGCCGCCTGCACACGTCTCTGCTGGTTAGGAGAGCACAAGGGAAATGACGTCTGTCAGGCAGCTTCTGGGCGCTCACGGAGTCAGCCTCCGGGTGTGTGGGGCTGCAGACCACAGCCAGGAGCCCTGGGAGCCTGGTGCTCTCCGTGCCGTGCTGAGTCTGGGCGGCCAAGCGACCGCTGGAGGAGCCCTGCAGTTGCCATTCCCTTCCCTATGACAGAGCTCTCACGGCTGGAGGGCTTGGCGGCGTGCAACACACCGACCCCAAAGCCCTCCGCAAGGACGCCTGGGGACTAGGTGCAAAGGCAAGGCAGGAGTGGAGCTGAGGCCAGGAAGGCGCCAGGAGCGTCTCCCAGTCTCGCGCAGCCTGCTCCTTCCTGGTCAGGAAGCCTAGCAGCGAGGCAAGTCTGGGCAAGGCTCGCCCAGGGCAGAGCAGCCTCAGGCCGGGAACTCGGCCAGATCGGGCCTCTGAGCAGAGCTGGAGCTCTGCCGTACTGGAGGCTCACTGGGCTCCGCCCAAGAAGTGATTGCAGCCACAGGCAGCTGGGCTGCCTCCTCTTCCCCCAAGGAGGCTCGCTTCCCGCATGCTGTGCACTAGGCTTCCAGGCGGGGGCGCCCCGCGCCTCCTACATGTCTTGGCTCAGGGGCTGCTTCCCTTGAGCTGGGGCTGCCAGCGGGAGCCCAGACACGCAGGGGCAGGCCCCACCACCCGCACACGTCTCGGCTGGGGAGGAGAGCGCTAGGGAAATGTCGTCTGTCGGGCAACTTCTGGGCGCCCACGGAGTCAGCCTCCGGGTGTGTGGGGCTACAGACCACAGCCAGGGGAGCTGTGAGCCTTGTGCTCTCCGTGCGGCGCTGAGTCTGGGCGGCCAAGCAACCGCTGGAGGAGCCCTGCCCTTGCCCTCCCCTCCCCTCTAATAGAGGCCTCACTGCTGGAGGGCTTGGCAGTGTGCAAGCCACCGGCTCCTAAGCCTTCCCCAAGGACGCCTGGGGCCTAGATGCAGAGGCAAGGCAGGAGTGGAGCTGAGGCCAGGAAGGCGCCAGTGGCCTCTCCCAGCATCGCACAGCCTGCTCCTTCCTGGGCAGGAAGCCTAGAAGCGAGGCAAGCCTGGGCAAGTCTCGCACAGGGCAGAGCAGCCTCGCGCAAGGACTTTGACTAGATCCGGCTTCTGAGCAGAGCTGGGGCTCTGCTGTACTGGAGGCACACTCGGCTGCGCCCAAGCAGGGATGGCAGCTGCACGCGGCTTGGCTCCCTCGACTCTTCCCAAGGAGGCTCGCTTGCAAGCGCACTGTGCACTTGGCTTCCAGGCAGGGACGCCCCGCGCCTCCTGCAAGTCTTGGCACAGGGGCTGCTTCCCCTGAGCTGAGGCTGTGGGCGGCCGCCCAGACAGGCAGGGGCAGGCCCCAACCACCTGCACACGTCTCTGCTGGTTAGAAGAGCACTAGGGAAATGACGTCTGTCAGGCAGCTTCTGGGCGCTCACGGAGTCAGCCTCCGGGTGTGTGGGGCTGCAGACCACAGCCAGGAGCCCTGGGAGCCTGGTGCTCTCCGTGCCGTGCTGAGTCTGGGCGGCCAAGCGACCGCTGGAGGAGCCCTGCAGTTGCCATTCCCTTCCCTATGACAGAGCTCTCACGGCTGGAGGGCTTGGCGGCGTGCAACACACCGACCCCGAAGCCCTCCGCAAGGCCGCCTGGGGACTAGGTGCAAAGGCAAGGCAGGAGTGGAGCTGAGGCCAGGAAGGCGCCAGGAGCGTCTCCCAGTCTCGCGCAGCCTGCTCCTTCCTGGTCAGGAAGCCTAGCAGCGAGGCAAGTCTGGGCAAGGCTCGCCCAGGGCAGAGCAGCCTCAGGCCGGGAACTCGGCCAGATCGGGCCTCTGAGCAGAGCTGGAGCTCTGCCGTACTGGAGGCTCACTGGGCTCCGCCCAAGAAGTGATTGCAGCCGCACGCAGCTGGGCTGCCTCCTCTTCCCCCAAGGAGGCTCGCTTCCCGCATGCTGTGCACTAGGCTTCCAGGCGGGGGCGCCCCGCGCCTCCTACAGGTCTTGGCTCAGGGGCTGCTTCCCTTGAGCTGGGGCTGCCAGTGGGAGCCCAGACACGCAGGGGCAGGCCCCACCACCCGCACACGTCTCGGCTGGGGAGGAGAGCGCTAGGGAAATGACGTCTGTCGGGCAACTTCTGGGCGCCCACGGAGTCAGCCTCCGGGTGTGTGGGGCTGCAGACCACAGCCAGGGGAGCTGTGAGCCTTGTGCTCTCCGTGCGGCGCTGAGACTGGGCGGCCAAGCAACCGCTGGAGGAGCCCTGCCCTTGCCCTCCCCTCCCCTCTAATAGAGGCCTCACTGCTGGAGGGCTTGGCAGTGTGCAAGCCACCGGCTCCTAAGCCTTCCCCAAGGACGCCTGGGGCCTAGATGCAGAGGCAAGGCAGGAGTGGAGCTGAGGCCAGGAAGGCGCCAGTGGCCTCTCCCAGCATCGCACAGCCTGCTCCTTCCTGGGCAGGAAGCCTAGAAGCGAGGCAAGCCTGGGCAAGTCTCGCACAGGGCAGAGCAGCCTCGCGCAAGGACCTTGACTAGATCCGGCCTCTGAGCAGAGCTGGGGCTCTGCCGTACTGGAGGCACACTCGGCTGCGCGCAAGCAGGGATGGCAGCTGCACGCGGCTTGGCTCCCTCGACTCTTCCCAAGGAGGCTCGCTTCCAAGCGCACTGTGCACTTGGCTTCCAGGCAGGGACGCCCCGCGCCTCCTGCAAGTCTTGGCACAGGGGCTGCTTCCCCTGAACTGAGGCTGTGGGCGGCCGCCCAAACAGGCAGGGGCAGGCCCCAACCACCTGCACACGTCTCTGCTGGTTAGAAGAGCACTAGGGAAATGACGTCTGTCAGGCAGCTTCTGGGCGCTCACGGAGTCAGCCTCCGGGTGTGTGGGGCTGCAGACCACAGCCAGGAGCCCTGGGAGCCTGGTGCTCTCCGTGCCGTGCTGAGTCTGGGCGGCCAAGCGACCGCTGGAGGAGCCCTGCAGTTGCCATTCCCTTCCCTATGACAGAGCTCTCACGGCTGGAGGGCTTGGCAGCGTGCAACCCACCGACCCCGAAGCCCTCCGCAAGGACGACTGGGGACTAGGTGCAAAGGCAAGGCAGGAGTGGAGCTGAGGCCAGGAAGGCGCCAGGAGCGTCTCCCAGTCTCGCGCAGCCTGCTCCTTCCTGGGCAGGAAGCCTAGCAGCGAGGCAAGTCTGGGCAAGGCTCGCCCAGGGCAGAGCAGCCTCAGGCCGGGAACTCGGCCAGATCGGGCCTCTGAGCAGAGCTGCAGCTCTGCCGTACTGGAGGCTCACTGGGCTCCGCCCAAGAAGGGATTGCAGCCGCACGCAGCTGGGCTGCCTCCTCTTCCCCCAAGGAGGCTCGCTTCCCGCATGCTGTGCACTAGGCTTCCAGGCGGGGGCGCCCCGCGCCTCCTACAGGTCTTGGCTCAGGGGCTGCTTCCCTTGAGCTGGGGCTGCCAGCGGGAGCCCAGACACGCAGGGGCAGGCCCCACCACCCGCACACGTCTCGGCTGGGGAGGAGAGCGCTAGGGAAATGACGTCTGTCGGGCAACTTCTGGGCGCCCACGGAGTCAGCCTCCGGGTGTGTGGGGCTGCAGACCACAGCCAGGGGAGCTGTGAGCCTTGTGCTCTCCGTGCGGCGCTGAGTCTGGGCGGCCAAGCAACCGCTGGAGGAGCCCTGCCCTTGCCCGCCCCTCCCCTCTAATAGAGGCCTCACTGCTGGAGGGCTTGGCAGTGTGCAAGCCACCGGCTCCTAAGCCTTCCCCAAGGGCGCCTGGGGCTTGGATGCAGAGGCAAGGCAGGAGTGGAGCTGAGGCCAGGAAGGCGCCAGTGGCCTCTCCCAGCATCGCACAGCCGGCTCCTTCCTGGGCAGGAAGCCTAGAAGCGAGGCAAGCCTGGGCGAGTCTCGCACAGGGCAGAGCAGCCTCGCGCAAGGACCTTGACTAGATCCGGCCTCTGAGCAGAGCTGGGGCTCTGCCGTACTGGAGGCACACTCGGCTCCGCCCAAGCAGGGATGGCAGCTGCACACGGCTTGGCTCCCTCGACTCTTCCCAAGGAGGCTCGCTTGCAAGCGCACTGTGCACTTGGCTTCCCGGCAGGGACGCCCCGCGCCTCCTGCAAGTCTTGGCACAGGGGCTGCTTCCCCTGAGCTGAGGCTGTGGGCGGCCGCCCAGACAGGCAGGGGCAGGCCCCAGCCGCCTGCACACGTCTCTGCTGGTTAGGAGAGCACTAGGGAAATGACGTCTGTCAGGCAGCTTCTGGGCGCTCACGGAGTCAGCCTCTGGGTGTGTGGGGCTGCAGACCACAGCCAGGAGCCCTGGGAGCCTGGTGCTCTCCGTGCCGTGCTGAGTCTGGGCGGCCAAGCGACCGCTGGAGGAGCCCTGCAGTTGCCATTCCCTTCCCTATGACAGAGCTCTCACGGCTGGAGGGCTTGGCAGCGTGCAACCCACCGGCCCCGAAGCCCTCCGCAAGGACGCCTGGGGACTAGGTGCAAAGGCAAGGCAGGCGTGGAGCTGAGGCCAGGAAGGCGCCAGGAGCGTCTCCCAGTCTCGCGCAGCCTGCTCCTTCCTGGGCAGGAAGCCTAGCAGCGAGGCAAGTCTGGGCAAGGCTCGCCCAGGGCAGAGCAGCCTCAGGCCAGGAACTCGGCCAGATCGGGCCTCTGAGCAGAGCTGGAGCTCTGCCGTACTGGAGGCTCACTGGGCTCCGCCCAAGAAGGGATTGCAGCCGCACGCAGCTGGGCTGCGTCCTCTTCCTCCAAGGAGGCTCGCTTCCCGCATGCTGTGCACTAGGCTTCCAGGCGGGGGCGCCCCGCGCCTCCTACAGGTCTTGGCTCAGGGGCTGCTTCCCTTGAGCTGGGGCTGCCAGCGGGAGCCCAGACACGCAGGGGCAGGCCCCACCACCCGCACACGTCTCGGCTGGGGAGGAGAGCGCTAGGGAAATGACGTCTGTCGGGCAACTTCTGGGCGCCCACGGAGTCAGCCTCCGGGTGTGTGGGGCTGCAGACCACAGCCAGGGGAGCTGTGAGCCTTGTGCTCTCCGTGCGGCGCTGAGTCTGGGCGGCCAAGCAACCGCTGGAGGAGCCCTGCCCTTGCCCTCCCCTCCCCTCTAATAGAGGCCTCACTGCTGGAGGGCTTGGCAGTGTGCAAGCCACCGGCTCCTAAGCCTTCCCCAAGGACGCCTGGGGCCTAGATGCAGAGGCAAGGCAGGAGTGGAGCTGAGGCCAGGAAGGCGCCAGTGGCCTCTCCCAGCATCGCACAGCCGGCTCCTTCCTGGGCAGGAAGCCTAGAAGCGAGGCAAGCCTGGGCGAGTCTCGCACAGGGCAGAGCAGCCTCGCGCAAGGACCTTGACTAGATCCGGCCTCTGAGCAGAGCTGGGGCTCTGCCGTACTGGAGGCACACTCGGCTCCGCCCAAGCAGGGATGGCAGCTGCACGCGGCTTGGCTCCCTCGACTCTTCCCAAGGAGGCTCGCTTGCAAGCGCACTGTGCACTTGGCTTCCCAGCAGGGACGCCCCGCGCCTCCTGCAAGTCTTGGCACAGGGGCTGCTTCCCCTGAGCTGAGGCTGTGGGCGGCCGCCCAGACAGGCAGGGGCAGGCCCCAGCCGCCTGCACACGTCTCTGCTGGTTAGGAGAGCACTAGGGAAATGACGTCTGTCAGGCAGCTTCTGGGCGCTCACGGAGTCAGCCTCCGGGTGTGTGGGGCTGCAGACCACAGCCAGGAGCCCTGGGAGCCTGGTGCTCTCCGTGCCGTGCTGAGTCTGGGCGGCCAAGCGACCGCTGGAGGAGCCCTGCAGTTGCCATTCCCTTCCCTATGACAGAGCTCTCACGGCTGGAGGGCTTGGCAGCGTGCAACCCACCGGCCCCGTAGCCCTCCGCAAGGACGCCTGGGGACTAGGTGCAAAGGCAAGGCAGGCGTGGAGCTGAGGCCAGGAAGGCGCCAGGAGCGTCTCCCAGTCTCGCGCAGCCTGCTCCTTCCTGGGCAGGAAGCCTAGCAGCGAGGCAAGTCTGGGCAAGGCTCGCCCAGGGCAGAGCAGCCTCAGGCCAGGAACTCGGCCAGATCGGGCCTCTGAGCAGAGCTGGAGCTCTGCCGTACTGGAGGCTCACTGGGCTCCGCCCAAGAAGGGATTGCAGCCGCACGCAGCTGGGCTGCCTCCTCTTCCCCCAAGGAGGCTCGCTTCCCGCATGCTGTGCACTAGGCTTCCAGGCGGGGGCGCCCCGCGCCTCCTACAGGTCTTGGCTCAGGGGCTGCTTCCCTTGAGCTGGGGCTGCCAGCGGGAGCCCAGACACGCAGGGGCAGGCCCCACCACCCGCACACGTCTCGGCTGGGGAGGAGAGCGCTAGGGAAATGACGTCTGTCGGGCAACTTCTGGGCGCCCACGGAGTCAGCCTCCGGGTGTGTGGGGCTGCAGACCACAGCCAGGGGAGCTGTGAGCCTTGTGCTCTCCGTGCGGCGCTGAGTCTGGGCGGCCAAGCAACCGCTGGAGGAGCCCTGCCCTTGCCCGCCCCTCCCCTCTAATAGAGGCCTCACTGCTGGAGGGCTTGGCAGTGTGCAAGCCACCGGCTCCTAAGCCTTCCCCAAGGGCGCCTGGGGCTTGGATGCAGAGGCAAGGCAGGAGTGGAGCTGAGGCCAGGAAGGCGCCAGTGGCCTCTCCCAGCATCGCACAGCCGGCTCCTTCCTGGGCAGGAAGCCTAGAAGCGAGGCAAGCCTGGGCGAGTCTCGCACAGGGCAGAGCAGCCTCGCGCAAGGACCTTGACTAGATCCGGCCTCTGAGCAGAGCTGGGGCTCTGCCGTACTGGAGGCACACTCGGCTCCGCCCAAGCAGGGATGGCAGCTGCACGCGGCTTGGCTCCCTCGACTCTTCCCAAGGAGGCTCGCTTGCAAGCGCACTGTGCACTTGGCTTCCCGGCAGGGACGCCCCGCGCCTCCTGCAAGTCTTGGCACAGGGGCTGCTTCCCCTGAGCTGAGGCTGTGGGCGGCCGCCCAGACAGGCAGGGGCAGGCCCCAGCCGCCTGCACACGTCTCTGCTGGTTAGGAGAGCACTAGGGAAATGACGTCTGTCAGGCAGCTTCTGGGCGCTCACGGAGTCAGCCTCCGGGTGTGTGGGGCTGCAGACCACAGCCAGGAGCCCTGGGAGCCTGGTGCTCTCCGTGCCGTGCTGAGTCTGGGCGGCCAAGCGACCGCTGGAGGAGCCCTGCAGTTGCCATTCCCTTCCCTATGACAGAGCTCTCACGGCTGGAGGGCTTGGCAGCGTGCAACCCACCGGCCCCGAAGCCCTCCGCAAGGACGCCTGGGGACTAGGTGCAAAGGCAAGGCAGGCGTGGAGCTGAGGCCAGGAAGGCGCCAGGAGCGTCTCCCAGTCTCGCGCAGCCTGCTCCTTCCTGGGCAGGAAGCCTAGCAGCGAGGCAAGTCTGGGCAAGGCTCGCCCAGGGCAGAGCAGCCTCAGGCCAGGAACTCGGCCAGATCGGGCCTCTGAGCAGAGCTGGAGCTCTGCCGTACTGGAGGCTCACTGGGCTCCGCCCAAGAAGGGATTGCAGCCGCACGCAGCTGGGCTGCCTCCTCTTCCCCCAAGGAGGCTCGCTTCCCGCATGCTGTGCACTAGGCTTCCAGGCGGGGGCGCCCCGCGCCTCCTACAGGTCTTGGCTCAGGGGCTGCTTCCCTTGAGCTGGGGCTGCCAGCGGGAGCCCAGACACGCAGGGGCAGGCCCCACCACCCGCACACGTCTCGGCTGGGGAGGAGAGCGCTAGGGAAATGACGTCTGTCGGGCAACTTCTGGGCGCCCACGGAGTCAGCCTCCGGGTGTGTGGGGCTGCAGACCACAGCCAGGGGAGCTGTGAGCCTTGTGCTCTCCGTGCGGCGCTGAGTCTGGGCGGCCAAGCAACCGCTGGAGGAGCCCTGCCCTTGCCCGCCCCTCCCCTCTAATAGAGGCCTCACTGCTGGAGGGCTTGGCAGTGTGCAAGCCACCGGCTCCTAAGCCTTCCCCAAGGGCGCCTGGGGCTTGGATGCAGAGGCAAGGCAGGAGTGGAGCTGAGGCCAGGAAGGCGCCAGTGGCCTCTCCCAGCATCGCACAGCCGGCTCCTTCCTGGGCAGGAAGCCTAGAAGCGAGGCAAGCCTGGGCGAGTCTCGCACAGGGCAGAGCAGCCTCGCGCAAGGACCTTGACTAGATCCGGCCTCTGAGCAGAGCTGGGGCTCTGCCGTACTGGAGGCACACTCGGCTCCGCCCAAGCAGGGATGGCAGCTGCACGCGGCTTGGCTCCCTCGACTCTTCCCAAGGAGGCTCGCTTGCAAGCGCACTGTGCACTTGGCTTCCCGGCAGGGACGCCCCGCGCCTCCTGCAAGTCTTGGCACAGGGGCTGCTTCCCCTGAGCTGAGGCTGTGGGCGGCCGCCCAGACAGGCAGGGGCAGGCCCCAGCCGCCTGCACACGTCTCTGCTGGTTAGGAGAGCACTAGGGAAATGACGTCTGTCAGGCAGCTTCTGGGCGCTCACGGAGTCAGCCTCCGGGTGTGTGGGGCTGCAGACCACAGCCAGGAGCCCTGGGAGCCTGGTGCTCTCCGTGCCGTGCTGAGTCTGGGCGGCCAAGCGACCGCTGGAGGAGCCCTGCAGTTGCCATTCCCTTCCCTATGACAGAGCTCTCACGGCTGGAGGGCTTGGCAGCGTGCAACCCACCGGCCCCGAAGCCCTCCGCAAGGACGCCTGGGGACTAGGTGCAAAGGCAAGGCAGGCGTGGACCTGAGGCCAGGAAGGCGCCAGGAGCGTCTCCCAGTCTCGCGCAGCCTGCTCCTTCCTGGGCAGGAAGCCTAGCAGCGAGGCAAGTCTGGGCAAGGCTCGCCCAGGGCAGAGCAGCCTCAGGCCAGGAACTCGGCCAGATCGGGCCTCTGAGCAGAGCTGGAGCTCTGCCGTACTGGAGGCTCACTGGGCTCCGCCCAAGAAGGGATTGCAGCCGCACGCAGCTGGGCTGCCTCCTCTTCCCCCAAGGAGGCTCGCTTCCCGCATGCTGTGCACTAGGCTTCCAGGCGGGGGCGCCCCGCGCCTCCTACAGGTCTTGGCTCAGGGGCTGCTTCCCTTGAGCTGGGGCTGCCAGCGGGAGCCCAGACACGCAGGGGCAGGCCCCACCACCCGCACACGTCTCGGCTGGGGAGGAGAGCGCTAGGGAAATGACGTCTGTCGGGCAACTTCTGGGCGCCCACGGAGTCAGCCTCCGGGTGTGTGGGGCTGCAGACCACAGCCAGGGGAGCTGTGAGCCTTGTGCTCTCCGTGCGGCGCTGAGTCTGGGCGGCCAAGCAACCGCTGGAGGAGCCCTGCCCTTGCCCTCCCCTCCCCTCTAATAGAGGCCTCACTGCTGGAGGGCTTGGCAGTGTGCAAGCCACCGGCTCCTAAGCCTTCCCCAAGGGCGCCTGGGGCCTAGATGCAGAGGCAAGGCAGGAGTGGAGCTGAGGCCAGGAAGGCGCCAGTGGCCTCTCCCAGCATCGCACAGCCGGCTCCTTCCTGGGCAGGAAGCCTAGAAGCGAGGCAAGCCTGGGCGAGTCTCGCACAGGGCAGAGCAGCCTCGCGCAAGGACCTTGACTAGATCCGGCCTCTGAGCAGAGCTGGGGCTCTGCCGTACTGGAGGCACACTCGGCTCCGCCCAAGCAGGGATGGCAGCTGCACGCGGCTTGGCTCCCTCGACTCTTCCCAAGGAGGCTCGCTTGCAAGCGCACTGTGCACTTGGCTTCCAGGCAGGGACGCCCCGCGCCTCCTGCAAGTCTTGGCACAGGGGCTGCTTCCCCTGAGCTGAGGCTGTGGGCGGCCGCCCAGACAGGCAGGGGCAGGCCCCAGCCGCCTGCACACGTCTCTGCTGGTTAGGAGAGCACTAGGGAAATGACGTCTGTCAGGCAGCTTCTGGGCGCTCACGGAGTCAGCCTCCGGGTGTGTGGGGCTGCAGACCACAGCCAGGAGCCCTGGGAGCCTGGTGCTCTCCGTGCCGTGCTGAGTCTGGGCGGCCAAGCGACCGCTGGAGGAGCCCTGCAGTTGCCATTCCCTTCCCTATGACAGAGCTCTCACGGCTGGAGGGCTTGGCAGCGTGCAACCCACCGGCCCCGAAGCCCTCCGCAAGGACGCCTGGGGACTAGGTGCAAAGGCAAGGCAGGCGTGGAGCTGAGGCCAGGAAGGCGCCAGGAGCGTCTCCCAGTCTCGCGCAGCCTGCTCCTTCCTGGGCAGGAAGCCTAGCAGCGAGGCAAGTCTGGGCAAGGCTCGCCCAGGGCAGAGCAGCCTCAGGCCAGGAACTCGGCCAGATCGGGCCTCTGAGCAGAGCTGGAGCTCTGCCGTACTGGAGGCTCACTGGGCTCCGCCCAAGAAGGGATTGCAGCCGCACGCAGCTGGGCTGCCTCCTCTTCCCCCAAGGAGGCTCGCTTCCCGCATGCTGTGCACTAGGCTTCCAGGCGGGGGCGCCCCGCGCCTCCTACAGGTCTTGGCTCAGGGGCTGCTTCCCTTGAGCTGGGGCTGCCAGCGGGAGCCCAGACACGCAGGGGCAGGCCCCACCACCCGCACACGTCTCGGCTGGGGAGGAGAGCGCTAGGGAAATGACGTCTGTCGGGCAACTTCTGGGCGCCCACGGAGTCAGCCTCCGGGTGTGTGGGGCTGCAGACCACAGCCAGGGGAGCTGTGAGCCTTGTGCTCTCCGTGCGGCGCTGAGTCTGGGCGGCCAAGCAACCGCTGGAGGAGCCCTGCCCTTGCCCGCCCCTCCCCTCTAATAGAGGCCTCACTGCTGGAGGGCTTGGCAGTGTGCAAGCCACCGGCTCCTAAGCCTTCCCCAAGGGCGCCTGGGGCTTGGATGCAGAGGCAAGGCAGGAGTGGAGCTGAGGCCAGGAAGGCGCCAGTGGCCTCTCCCAGCATCGCACAGCCGGCTCCTTCCTGGGCAGGAAGCCTAGAAGCGAGGCAAGCCTGGGCGAGTCTCGCACAGGGCAGAGCAGCCTCGCGCAAGGACCTTGACTAGATCCGGCCTCTGAGCAGAGCTGGGGCTCTGCCGTACTGGAGGCACACTCGGCTCCGCCCAAGCAGGGATGGCAGCTGCACGCGGCTTGGCTCCCTCGACTCTTCCCAAGGAGGCTCGCTTGCAAGCGCACTGTGCACTTGGCTTCCCGGCAGGGACGCCCCGCGCCTCCTGCAAGTCTTGGCACAGGGGCTGCTTCCCCTGAGCTGAGGCTGTGGGCGGCCGCCCAGACAGGCAGGGGCAGGCCCCAGCCGCCTGCACACGTCTCTGCTGGTTAGGAGAGCACTAGGGAAATGACGTCTGTCAGGCAGCTTCTGGGCGCTCACGGAGTCAGCCTCCGGGTGTGTGGGGCTGCAGACCACAGCCAGGAGCCCTGGGAGCCTGGTGCTCTCCGTGCCGTGCTGAGTCTGGGCGGCCAAGCGACCGCTGGAGGAGCCCTGCAGTTGCCATTCCCTTCCCTATGACAGAGCTCTCACGGCTGGAGGGCTTGGCAGCGTGCAACCCACCGGCCCCGAAGCCCTCCGCAAGGACGCCTGGGGACTAGGTGCAAAGGCAAGGCAGGCGTGGAGCTGAGGCCAGGAAGGCGCCAGGAGCGTCTCCCAGTCTCGCGCAGCCTGCTCCTTCCTGGGCAGGAAGCCTAGCAGCGAGGCAAGTCTGGGCAAGGCTCGCCCAGGGCAGAGCAGCCTCAGGCCAGGAACTCGGCCAGATCGGGCCTCTGAGCAGAGCTGGAGCTCTGCCGTACTGGAGGCTCACTGGGCTCCGCCCAAGAAGGGATTGCAGCCGCACGCAGCTGGGCTGCCTCCTCTTCCCCCAAGGAGGCTCGCTTCCCGCATGCTGTGCACTAGGCTTCCAGGCGGGGGCGCCCCGCGCCTCCTACAGGTCTTGGCTCAGGGGCTGCTTCCCTTGAGCTGGGGCTGCCAGCGGGAGCCCAGACACGCAGGGGCAGGCCCCACCACCCGCACACGTCTCGGCTGGGGAGGAGAGCGCTAGGGAAATGACGTCTGTCGGGCAACTTCTGGGCGCCCACGGAGTCAGCCTCCGGGTGTGTGGGGCTGCAGACCACAGCCAGGGGAGCTGTGAGCCTTGTGCTCTCCGTGCGGCGCTGAGTCTGGGCGGCCAAGCAACCGCTGGAGGAGCCCTGCCCTTGCCCTCCCCTCCCCTCTAATAGAGGCCTCACTGCTGGAGGGCTTGGCAGTGTGCAAGCCACCGGCTCCTAAGCCTTCCCCAAGGACGCCTGCGGCCTAGATGCAGAGGCAAGGCAGGAGTGGAGCTGAGGCCAGGAAGGCGCCAGTGGCCTCTCCCAGCATCGCACAGCCGGCTCCTTCCTGGGCAGGAAGCCTAGAAGCGAGGCAAGCCTGGGCGAGTCTCGCACAGGGCAGAGCAGCCTCGCGCAAGGACCTTGACTAGATCCGGCCTCTGAGCAGAGCTGGGGCTCTGCCGTACTGGAGGCACACTCGGCTCCGCCCAAGCAGGGATGGCAGCTGCACGCGGCTTGGCTCCCTCGACTCTTCCCAAGGAGGCTCGCTAGCAAGCGCACTGTGCACTTGGCTTCCCGGCAGGGACGCCCCGCGCCTCCTGCAAGTCTTGGCACAGGGGCTGCTTCCCCTGAGCTGAGGCTGTGGGCGGCCGCCCAGACAGGCAGGGGCAGGCCCCAGCCGCCTGCACACGTCTCTGCTGGTTAGGAGAGCACTAGGGAAATGACGTCTGTCAGGCAGCTTCTGGGCGCTCACGGAGTCAGCCTCCGGGTGTGTGGGGCTGCAGACCACAGCCAGGAGCCCTGGGAGCCTGGTGCTCTCCGTGCCGTGCTGAGTCTGGGCGGCCAAGCGACCGCTGGAGGAGCCCTGCAGTTGCCATTCCCTTCCCTATGACAGAGCTCTCACGGCTGGAGGGCTTGGCAGCGTGCAACCCACCGGCCCCGAAGCCCTCCGCAAGGACGCCTGGGGACTAGGTGCAAAGGCAAGGCAGGCGTGGACCTGAGGCCAGGAAGGCGCCAGGAGCGTCTCCCAGTCTCGCGCAGCCTGCTCCTTCCTGGGCAGGAAGCCTAGCAGCGAGGCAAGTCTGGGCAAGGCTCGCCCAGGGCAGAGCAGCCTCAGGCCAGGAACTCGGCCAGATCGGGCCTCTGAGCAGAGCTGGAGCTCTGCCGTACTGGAGGCTCACTGGGCTCCGCCCAAGAAGGGATTGCAGCCGCACGCAGCTGGGCTGCCTCCTCTTCCCCCAAGGAGGCTCGCTTCCCGCATGCTGTGCACTAGGCTTCCAGGCGGGGGCGCCCCGCGCCTCCTACAGGTCTTGGCTCAGGGGCTGCTTCCCTTGAGCTGGGGCTGCCAGCGGGAGCCCAGACACGCAGGGGCAGGCCCCACCACCCGCACACGTCTCGGCTGGGGAGGAGAGCGCTAGGGAAATGACGTCTGTCGGGCAACTTCTGGGCGCCCACGGAGTCAGCCTCCGGGTGTGTGGGGCTGCAGACCACAGCCAGGGGAGCTGTGAGCCTTGTGCTCTCCGTGCGGCGCTGAGTCTGGGCGGCCAAGCAACCGCTGGAGGAGCCCTGCCCTTGCCCTCCCCTCCCCTCTAATAGAGGCCTCACTGCTGGAGGGCTTGGCAGTGTGCAAGCCACCGGCTTCTAAGCCTTCCCCAAGGGCGCCTGGGGCCTAGATGCAGAGGCAAGGCAGGAGTGGAGCTGAGGCCAGGAAGGCGTCAGTGGCCTCTCCCAGCATCGCACAGCCGGCTCCTTCCTGGGCAGGAAGCCTAGAAGCGAGGCAAGCCTGGGCAAGTCTCGCACAGGGCAGAGCAGCCTCGCGCAAGGACCTTGACTAGATCCGGCCTCTGAGCAGAGCTGGGGCTCTGCCGTACTGGAGGCACACTCGGCTCCGCCCAAGCAGGGATGGCAGCTGCACGCGGCTTGGCTCCCTCGACTCTTCCCAAGGAGGCTCGCTTGCAAGCGCACTGTGCACTTGGCTTCCAGGCAGGGACGCCCCGCGCCTCCTGCAAGTCTTGGCACAGGGGCTGCTTCCCCTGAGCTGAGGCTGTGGGCGGCCGCCCAGACAGGCAGGGGCAGGCCCCAGCCGCCTGCACACGTCTCTGCTGGTTAGGAGAGCACTAGGGAAATGACGTCTGTCAGGCAGCTTCTGGGCGCTCACGGAGTCAGCCTCCGGGTGTGTGGGGCTGCAGACCACAGCCAGGAGCCCTGGGAGCCTGGTGCTCTCCGTGCCGTGCTGAGTCTGGGCGGCCAAGCGACCGCTGGAGGAGCCCTGCAGTTGCCATTCCCTTCCCTATGACAGAGCTCTCACGGCTGGAGGGCTTGGCAGCGTGCAACCCACCGGCCCCGAAGCCCTCCGCAAGGACGCCTGGGGACTAGGTGCAAAGGCAAGGCAGGCGTGGAGCTGAGGCCAGGAAGGCGCCAGGAGCGTCTCCCAGTCTCGCGCAGCCTGCTCCTTCCTGGGCAGGAAGCCTAGCAGCGAGGCAAGTCTGGGCAAGGCTCGCCCAGGGCAGAGCAGCCTCAGGCCAGGAACTCGGCCAGATCGGGCCTCTGAGCAGAGCTGGAGCTCTGCCGTACTGGAGGCTCACTGGGCTCCGCCCAAGAAGGGATTGCAGCCGCACGCAGCTGGGCTGCCTCCTCTTCCCCCAAGGAGGCTCGCTTCCCGCATGCTGTGCACTAGGCTTCCAGGCGGGGGCGCCCCGCGCCTCCTACAGGTCTTGGCTCAGGGGCTGCTTCCCTTGAGCTGGGGCTGCCAGCGGGAGCCCAGACACGCAGGGGCAGGCCCCACCACCCGCACACGTCTCGGCTGGGGAGGAGAGCGCTAGGGAAATGACGTCTGTCGGGCAACTTCTGGGCGCCCACGGAGTCAGCCTCCGGGTGTGTGGGGCTGCAGACCACAGCCAGGGGAGCTGTGAGCCTTGTGCTCTCCGTGCGGCGCTGAGTCTGGGCGGCCAAGCAACCGCTGGAGGAGCCCTGCCCTTGCCCTCCCCTCCCCTCTAATAGAGGCCTCACTGCTGGAGGGCTTGGCAGTGTGCAAGCCACCGGCTCCTAAGCCTTCCCCAAGGACGCCTGCGGCCTAGATGCAGAGGCAAGGCAGGAGTGGAGCTGAGGCCAGGAAGGCGCCAGTGGCCTCTCCCAGCATCGCACAGCCGGCTCCTTCCTGGGCAGGAAGCCTAGAAGCGAGGCAAGCCTGGGCGAGTCTCGCACAGGGCAGAGCAGCCTCGCGCAAGGACCTTGACTAGATCCGGCCTCTGAGCAGAGCTGGGGCTCTGCCGTACTGGAGGCACACTCGGCTCCGCCCAAGCAGGGATGGCAGCTGCACGCGGCTTGGCTCCCTCGACTCTTCCCAAGGAGGCTCGCTTGCAAGCGCACTGTGCACTTGGCTTCCAGGCAGGGACGCCCCGCGCCTCCTGCAAGTCTTGGCACAGGGGCTGCTTCCCCTGAGCTGAGGCTGTGGGCGGCCGCCCAGACAGGCAGGGGCAGGCCCCAGCCGCCTGCACACGTCTCTGCTGGTTAGGAGAGCACTAGGGAAATGACGTCTGTCAGGCAGCTTCTGGGCGCTCACGGAGTCAGCCTCCGGGTGTGTGGGGCTGCAGACCACAGCCAGGAGCCCTGGGAGCCTGGTGCTCTCCGTGCCGTGCTGAGTCTGGGCGGCCAAGCGACCGCTGGAGGAGCCCTGCAGTTGCCATTCCCTTCCCTATGACAGAGCTCTCACGGCTGGAGGGCTTGGCGGCGTGCAACACACCGACCCCGAAGCCCTCCGCAAGGACGCCTGGGGACTAGGTGCAAAGGCAAGGCAGGCGTGGACCTGAGGCCAGGAAGGCGCCAGGAGCGTCTCCCAGTCTCGCGCAGCCTGCTCCTTCCTGGGCAGGAAGCCTAGCAGCGAGGCAAGTCTGGGCAAGGCTCGCCCAGGGCAGAGCAGCCTCAGGCCAGGAACTCGGCCAGATCGGGCCTCTGAGCAGAGCTGGAGCTCTGCCGTACTGGAGGCTCACTGGGCTCCGCCCAAGAAGGGATTGCAGCCGCACGCAGCTGGGCTGCCTCCTCTTCCCCCAAGGAGGCTCGCTTCCCGCATGCTGTGCACTAGGCTTCCAGGCGGGGGCGCCCCGCGCCTCCTACAGGTCTTGGCTCAGGGGCTGCTTCCCTTGAGCTGGGGCTGCCAGCGGGAGCCCAGACACGCAGGGGCAGGCCCCACCACCCGCACACGTCTCGGCTGGGGAGGAGAGCGCTAGGGAAATGACGTCTGTCGGGCAACTTCTGGGTGCCCACGGAGTCAGCCTCCGGGTGTGTGGGGCTGCAGACCACAGCCAGGGGAGCTGTGAGCCTTGTGCTCTCCGTGCGGCGCTGAGTCTGCGCGGCCAAGCAACCGCTGGAGGAGCCCTGCCCTTGCCCTCCCCTCCCCTCTAATAGAGGCCTCACTGCTGGAGGGCTTGGCAGTGTGCAAGCCACCGGCTCCTAAGCCTTCCCCAAGGGCGCCTGGGGCCTAGATGCAGAGGCAAGGCAGGAGTGGAGCTGAGGCCAGGAAGGCGCCAGTGGCCTCTCCCAGCATCGCACAGCCGGCTCCTTCCTGGGCAGGAAGCCTAGAAGCGAGGCAAGCCTGGGCGAGTCTCGCACAGGGCAGAGCAGCCTCGCGCAAGGACCTTGACTAGATCCGGCCTCTGAGCAGAGCTGGGGCTCTGCCGTACTGGAGGCACACTCGGCTCCGCCCAAGCAGGGATGGCAGCTGCACGCGGCTTGGCTCCCTCGACTCTTCCCAAGGAGGCTCGCTTGCAAGCGCACTGTGCACTTGGCTTCCAGGCAGGGACGCCCCGCGCCTCCTGCAAGTCTTGGCACAGGGGCTGCTTCCCCTGAGCTGAGGCTGTGGGCGGCCGCCCAGACAGGCAGGGGCAGGCCCCAGCCGCCTGCACACGTCTCTGCTGGTTAGGAGAGCACTAGGGAAATGACGTCTGTCAGGCAGCTTCTGGGCGCTCACGGAGTCAGCCTCCGGATGTGTGGGGCTGCAGACCACAGCCAGGAGCCCTGGGAGCCTGGTGCTCTCCGTGCCGTGCTGAGTCTGGGCGGCCAAGCGACCGCTGGAGGAGCCCTGCAGTTGCCATTCCCTTCCCTATGACAGAGCTCTCACGGCTGGAGGGCTTGGCAGCGTGCAACCCACCGGCCCCGAAGCCCTCCGCAAGGACGCCTGGGGACTAGGTGCAAAGGCAAGGCAGGCGTGGAGCTGAGGCCAGGAAGGCGCCAGGAGCGTCTCCCAGTCTCGCGCAGCCTGCTCCTTCCTGGGCAGGAAGCCTAGCAGCGAGGCAAGTCTGGGCAAGGCTCGCCCAGGGCAGAGCAGCCTCAGGCCAGGAACTCGGCCAGATCGGGCCTCTGAGCAGAGCTGGAGCTCTGCCGTACTGGAGGCTCACTGGGCTCCGCCCAAGAAGGGATTGCAGCCGCACGCAGCTGGGCTGCCTCCTCTTCCCCCAAGGAGGCTCGCTTCCCGCATGCTGTGCACTAGGCTTCCAGGCGGGGGCGCCCCGCGCCTCCTACAGGTCTTGGCTCAGGGGCTGCTTCCCTTGAGCTGGGGCTGCCAGCGGGAGCCCAGACACGCAGGGGCAGGCCCCACCACCCGCACACGTCTCGGCTGGGGAGGAGAGCGCTAGGGAAATGACGTCTGTCGGGCAACTTCTGGGCGCCCACGGAGTCAGCCTCCGGGTGTGTGGGGCTGCAGACCACAGCCAGGGGAGCTGTGAGCCTTGTGCTCTCCGTGCGGCGCTGAGTCTGGGCGGCCAAGCAACCGCTGGAGGAGCCCTGCCCTTGCCCTCCCCTCCCCTCTAATAGAGGCCTCACTGCTGGAGGGCTTGGCAGTGTGCAAGCCACCGGCTCCTAAGCCTTCCCCAAGGACACCTGCGGCCTAGATGCAGAGGCAAGGCAGGAGTGGAGCTGAGGCCAGGAAGGCGCCAGTGGCCTCTCCCAGCATCGCACAGCCGGCTCCTTCCTGGGCAGGAAGCCTAGAAGCGAGGCAAGCCTGGGCGAGTCTCGCACAGGGCAGAGCAGCCTCGCGCAAGGACCTTGACTAGATCCGGCCTCTGAGCAGAGCTGGGGCTCTGCCGTACTGGAGGCACACTCGGCTCCGCCCAAGCAGGGATGGCAGCTGCACGCGGCTTGGCTCCCTCGACTCTTCCCAAGGAGGCTCGCTTGCAAGCGCACTGTGCACTTGGCTTCCAGGCAGGGACGCCCCGCGCCTCCTGCAAGTCTTGGCACAGGGGCTGCTTCCCCTGAGCTGAGGCTGTGGGCGGCCGCCCAGACAGGCAGGGGCAGGCCCCAGCCGCCTGCACACGTCTCTGCTGGTTAGGAGAGCACTAGGGAAATGACGTCTGTCAGGCAGCTTCTGGGCGCTCACGGAGTCAGCCTCCGGGTGTGTGGGGCTGCAGACCACAGCCAGGAGCCCTGGGAGCCTGGTGCTCTCCGTGCCGTGCTGAGTCTGGGCGGCCAAGCGACCGCTGGAGGAGCCCTGCAGTTGCCATTCCCTTCCCTATGACAGAGCTCTCACGGCTGGAGGGCTTGGCGGCGTGCAACACACCGACCCCGAAGCCCTCCGCAAGGACGCCTGGGGACTAGGTGCAAAGGCAAGGCAGGAGTGGAGCTGAGGCCAGGAAGGCGCCAGGAGCGTCTCCCAGTCTCGCGCAGCCTGCTCCTTCCTGGTCAGGAAGCCTAGCAGCGAGGCAAGTCTGGGCAAGGCTCGCCCAGGGCAGAGCAGCCTCAGGCCGGGAACTCGGCCCGATCGGGCCTCTGAGCAGAGCTGGAGCTCTGCCGTACTGGAGGCTCACTGGGCTCCGCCCAAGAAGTGATTGCAGCCGCACGCAGCTGGGCTGCCTCCTCTTCCCCCAAGGAGGCTCGCTTCCCGCATGCTGTGCACTAGGCTTCCAGGCGGGGGCGCCCCGCGCCTCCTACAGGTCTTGGCTCAGGGGCTGCTTCCCTTGAGCTGGGGCTGCCAGCGGGAGCCCAGACACGCAGGGGCAGGCCCCACCACCCGCACACGTCTCGGCTGGGGAGGAGAGCGCTAGGGAAATGACGTCTGTCGGGCAACTTCTGGGCGCCCACGGAGTCAGCCTCCGGGTGTGTGGGGCTGCAGACCACAGCCAGGGGAGCTGTGAGCCTTGTGCTCTCCGTGCGGCGCTGAGTCTGGGCGGCCAAGCAACCGCTGGAGGAGCCCTGCCCTTGCCCTCCCCTCCCCTCTAATAGAGGCCTCACTGCTGGAGGGCTTGGCAGTGTGCAAGCCACAGGCTCCTAAGCCTTCCCCAAGGACGCCTGCGGCCTAGATGCAGAGGCAAGGCAGGAGTGGAGCTGAGGCCAGGAAGGCGCCAGTGGCCTCTCCCAGCATCGCACAGCCGGCTCCTTCCTGGGCAGGAAGCCTAGAAGCGAGGCAAGCCTGGGCGAGTCTCGCACAGGGCAGAGCAGCCTCGCGCAAGGACCTTGACTAGATCCGGCCTCTGAGCAGAGCTGGGGCTCTGCCGTACTGGAGGCACACTCGGCTCCGCCCAAGCAGGGATGGCAGCTGCACGCGGCTTGGCTCCCTCGACTCTTCCCAAGGAGGCTCGCTTGCAAGCGCACTGTGCACTTGGCTTCCCGGCAGGGACGCCCCGCGCCTCCTGCAAGTCTTGGCACAGGGGCTGCTTCCCCTGAGCTGAGGCTGTGGGCGGCCGCCCAGACAGGCAGGGGCAGGCCCCAGCCGCCTGCACACGTCTCTGCTGGTTAGGAGAGCACTAGGGAAATGACGTCTGTCAGGCAGCTTCTGGGCGCTCACGGAGTCAGCCTCCGGGTGTGTGGGGCTGCAGACCACAGCCAGGAGCCCTGGGAGCCTGGTGCTCTCCGTGCCGTGCTGAGTCTGGGCGGCCAAGCGACCGCTGGAGGAGCCCTGCAGTTGCCATTCCCTTCCCTATGACAGAGCTCTCACGGCTGGAGGGCTTGGCAGCGTGCAACCCACCGGCCCCGAAGCCCTCCGCAAGGACGCCTGGGGACTAGGTGCAAAGGCAAGGCAGGCGTGGAGCTGAGGCCAGGAAGGCGCCAGGAGCATCTCCCAGTCTCGCGCAGCCTGCTCCTTCCTGGGCAGGAAGCCTAGCAGCGAGGCAAGTCTGGGCAAGGCTCGCCCAGGGCAGAGCAGCCTCAGGCCAGGAACTCGGCCAGATCGGGCCTCTGAGCAGAGCTGGAGCTCTGCCGTACTGGAGGCTCACTGGGCTCCGCCCAAGAAGGGATTGCAGCCGCACGCAGCTGGGCTGCCTCCTCTTCCCCCAAGGAGGCTCGCTTCCCGCATGCTGTGCACTAGGCTTCCAGGCGGGGGCGCCCCGCGCCTCCTACAGGTCTTGGCTCAGGGGCTGCTTCCCTTGAGCTGGGGCTGCCAGCGGGAGCCCAGACACGCAGGGGCAGGCCCCACCACCCGCACACGTCTCGGCTGGGGAGGAGAGCGCTAGGGAAATGACGTCTGTCGGGCAATTTCTGGGCGCCCACGGAGTCAGCCTCCGGGTGTGTGGGGCTGCAGACCACAGCCAGGGGAGCTGTGAGCCTTGTGCTCTCCGTGCGGCGCTGAGTCTGGGCGGCCAAGCAACCGCTGGAGGAGCCCTGCCCTTGCCCTCCCCTCCCCTCTAATAGAGGCCTCACTGCTGGAGGGCTTGGCAGTGTGCAAGCCACCGGCTCCTAAGCCTTCCCCAAGGGCGCCTGGGGCCTAGATGCAGAGGCAAGGCAGGAGTGGAGCTGAGGCCAGGAAGGCGCCAGTGGCCTCTCCCAGCATCGCACAGCCGGCTCCTTCCTGGGCAGGAAGCCTAGAAGCGAGGCAAGCCTGGGCAAGTCTCGCACAGGGCAGAGCAGCCTCGCGCAAGGACCTTGACTAGATCCGGCCTCTGAGCAGAGCTGGGGCTCTGCCGTACTGGAGGCACACTTGGCTCCGCCCAAGCAGGGATGGCAGCTGCACGCGGCTTGGCTCCCTCGACTCTTCCCAAGGAGGCTCGCTTGCAAGCGCACTGTGCACTTGGCTTCCCGGCAGGGACGCCCCGCGCCTCCTGCAAGTCTTGGCACAGGGGCTGCTTCCCCTGAGCTGAGGCTGTGGGCGGCCGCCCAGACAGGCAGGGGCAGGCCCCAGCCGCCTGCACACGTCTCTGCTGGTTAGGAGAGCACTAGGGAAATGACGTCTGTCAGGCAGCTTCTGGGCGCTCACGGAGTCAGCCTCCGGGTGTGTGGGGCTGCAGACCACAGCCAGGAGCCCTGGGAGCCTGGTGCTCTCCGTGCCGTGCTGAGTCTGGGCGGCCAAGCGACCGCTGGAGGAGCCCTGCAGTTGCCATTCCCTTCCCTATGACAGAGCTCTCACGGCTGGAGGGCTTGGCGGCGTGCAACCCACCGGCCCCGAAGCCCTCCGCAAGGCCGCCTGGGGACTAGGTGCAAAGGCAAGGCAGGAGTGGAGCTGAGGCCAGGAAGGCGCCAGGAGCGTCTCCCAGTCTCGCGCAGCCTGCTCCTTCCTGGGCAGGAAGCCTAGCAGCGAGGCAAGTCTGGGCAAGGCTCGCCCAGGGCAGAGCAGCCTCAGGCCGGGAACTCGGCCAGATCGGGCCTCTGAGCAGAGCTGGAGCTCTGCCGTACTGGAGGCTCACTGGGCTCCGCCCAAGAAGGGATTGCAGCCGCACGCAGCTGGGCTGCCTCCTCTTCCCCCAAGGAGGCTCGCTTCCCGCATGCTGTGCACTAGGCTTCCAGGCGGGGGCGCCCCGCGCCTCCTACAGGTCTTGGCTCAGGGGCTGCTTCCCTTGAGCTGGGGCTGCCAGCGGCAGCCCAGACACGCAGAGGCAGGCCCCACCACCCGCACACGTCTCGGCTGGGGAGCAGAGCGCTAGGGAAATGTCGTCTGTCGGGCAACTTCTGGGCGCCCACGGAGTCAGCCTCCGGGTGTGTGGGGCTGCAGACCACAGCCAGGGGAGCTGTGAGCCTTGTGCTCTCCGTGCGGCGCTGAGTCTGGGCGGCCAAGCAACCGCTGGAGGAGCCCTGCCCTTGCCCTCCCCTCCCCTCTAATAGAGGCCTCACTGCTGGAGGGCTTGGCAGTGTGCAAGCCACCGGCTCCTAAGCCTTCCCCAAGGACGCCTGGGGCCTAGATGCAGAGGCAAGGCAGGAGTGGAGCTGAGGCCAGGAAGGCGCCAGTGGCCTCTCCCAGCATCGCACAGCCTGCTCCTTCCTGGGCAGGAAGCCTAGAAGCGAGGCAAGCCTGGGCAAGTCTCGCACAGGGCAGAGCAGCCTCGCGCAAGGACCTTGACTAGATCCAGCCTCTGAGCAGAGCTGGGGCTCTGCCGTACTGGAGGCACACTCGGCTGCGCCCAAGCAGGGATGGCAGCTGCACGCGGCTTGGCTCCCTCGACTCTTCCCAAGGAGGCTCGCTTCAAAGCGCACTGTGCACTTGGCTTCCAGGCAGGGACGCCCCGCGCCTCCTGCAAGTCTTGGCACAGGGGCTGCTTCCCCTGAGCTGAGGCTGTGGGCGGCCGCCCAGACACGCAGGGGCAGGCCCCAACCACCTGCACACGTCTCTGCTGGTTAGGAGAGCACTAGGGAAATGACGTCTGTCAGGCAGCTTCTGGGCGCTCACGGAGTCAGCCTCCGGGTGTGTGGGGCTGCAGACCACAGCCAGGAGCCCTGGGAGCCTGGTGCTCTCCGTGCCGTGCTGAGTCTGGGCGGCCAAGCGACCGCTGGAGGAGCCCTGCAGTTGCCATTCCCTTCCCTATGACAGAGCTCTCACGGCTGGAGGGCTTGGCGGCGTGCAACCCACCGGCCCCGAAGCCCTCCGCAAGGACGCCTGGGGACTAGGTGCAAAGGCAAGGCAGGAGTGGAGCTGAGGCCAGGAAGGCGCCAGGAGCGTCTCCCAGTCTCGCGCAGCCTGCTCCTTCCTGGTCAGGAAGCCTAGCAGCGAGGCAAGTCTGGGCAAGGCTCGCCCAGGGCAGAGCAGCCTCAGGCCGGGAACTCGGCCAGATCGGGCCTCTGAGCAGAGCTGGAGCTCTGCCGTACTGGAGGCTCACTGGGCTCCGCCCAAGAAGTGATTGCAGCCGCACGCAGCTGGGCTGCCTCCTCTTCCCCCAAGGAGGCTCGCTTCCCGCATGCTGTGCACTAGGCTTCCAGGCGGGGGCGCCCCGCGCCTCCTACAGGTCTTGGCTCAGGGGCTGCTTCCCTTGAGCTGGGGCTGCCAGCGGGAGCCCAGACACGCAGGGGCAGGCCCCACCACCCGCACACGTCTCGGCTGGGGAGGAGAGCGCTAGCGAAATGACGTCTGTCGGGCAACTTCTGGGCGCCCACGGAGTCAGCCTCCGGGTGTGTGGGGCTGCAGACCACAGCCAGGGGAGCTGTGAGCCTTGTGCTCTCCGTGCGGCGCTGAGTCTGGGCGGCCAAGCAACCGCTAGAGGAGCCCTGCCCTTGCCCTCCCCTCCCCTCTAATAGAGGCCTCACTGCTGGAGGGCTTGGCAGTGTGCAAGCCACCGGCTCCTAAGCCTTCCCCAAGGATGCCTGGGGCCTAGATGCAGAGGCAAGGCAGGAGTGGAGCTGAGGCCAGGAAGGCGCCAGTCGCCTCTCCCAGCATCGCACAGCCTGCTCCTTCCTGGGCAGGAAGCCTAGAAGCGAGGCAAGCCTGGGCAAGTCTCGCACAGGGCAGAGCAGCCTCGCGCAAGGACCTTGACTAGATCCGGCCTCTGAGCAGAGCTGGGGCTCTGCCGTACTGGAGGCACACTCGGCTGCACCCAAGCAGGGATGGCAGCTGCACGCGGCTTGGCTCCCTCGACTCTTCCCAAGGAGGCTCGCTTGCAAGCGCACTGTGCACTTGGCTTCCAGGCAGGGACGCCCCGCGCCTCCTGCAAGTCTTGGCACAGGGGCTGCTTCCCCTGAGCTGAGGCTGTGGGCGGCCGCCCAGACACGCAGGGGCAGGCCCCAACCACCTGCACACGTCTCTGCTGGTTAGAAGAGCACTAGGGAAATGACGTCTGTCAGGCAGCTTCTGGGCGCTCACGGAGTCAGCCTCCGGGTGTGTGGGGCTGCAGACCACAGCCAGTAGCCCTGGGAGCCTGGTGCTCTCCGTGCCGTGCTGAGTCTGGGCGGCCAAGCGACCGCTGGAGGAGCCCTGCAGTTGCCATTCCCTTCCCTATGACAGAGCTCTCACGGCTGGAGGGCTTGGCGGCGTGCAACACACCGACCCCGAAGCCCTCCGCAAGGCCGCCTGGGGACTAGGTGCAAAGGCAAGGCAGGAGTGGAGCTGAGGCCAGGAAGGCGCCAGGAGCGTCTCCCAGTCTCGCGCAGCCTGCTCCTTCCTGGTCAGGAAGCCTAGCAGCGAGGCAAGTCTGGGCAAGGCTCGCCCAGGGCAGAGCAGCCTCAGGCCGGGAACTCGGCCAGATCGGGCCTCTGAGCAGAGCTGGAGCTCTGCCGTACTGGAGGCTCACTGGGCTCCGCCCAAGAAGTGATTGCAGCTGCACGCAGCTGGGCTGCCTCCTCTTCCCCCAAGGAGGCTCGCTTCCCGCATGCTGTGCACTAGGCTTCCAGGCGGGGGCGCCCCGCGCCTCCTACAGGTCTTGGCTCAGGGGCTGCTTCCCTTGAGCTGGGGCTGCCAGCGGGAGCCCAGACACGCAGGGGCAGGCCCCACCACCCGCACACGTCTCGGCTGGGGAGGAGAGCGCTAGGGAAATGACGTCTGTCGGGCAACTTCTGGGCGCCCACGGAGTCAGCCTCCGGGTGTGTGGGGCTGCAGACCACAGCCAGGGGAGCTGTGAGCCTTGTGCTCTCCGTGCGGCGCTGAGTCTGGGCGGCCAAGCAACCGCTGGAGGAGCCCTGCCCTTGCCCTCCCCTCCCCTCTAATAGAGGCCTCACTGCTGGAGGGCTTGGCAGTGTGCAAGCCACCGGCTCCTAAGCCTTCCCCAAGGACGCCTGGGGCCTAGATGCAGAGGCAAGGCAGGAGTGGAGCTGAGGCCAGGAAGGCGCCAGTCGCCTCTCCCAGCATCGCACAGCCTGCTCCTTCCTGGGCAGGAAGCCTAGAAGCGAGGCAAGCCTGGGCAAGTCTCGCACAGGGCAGAGCAGCCTCGCGCAAGGACCTTTGACTAGATCCGGCCTCTGAGCAGAGCTGGGGCTCTGCCGTACTGGAGGCACACTCGGCTGTGCCCAAGCAGGGATGGCAGCTGCACGCAGCTTGGCTCCCTCGACTCTTCCCAAGGAGGCTCGCTTCAAAGCGCACTGTGCACTTGGCTTCCAGGCAGGGACGCCCCGCGCCTCCTGCAAGTCTTGGCACAGGGGCTGCTTCCCCTGAGCTGAGGCTGTGGGCGGCCGCCCAGACAGGCAGGGGCAGGCCCCAACCACCTGCACACGTCTCTGCTGGTTAGGAGAGCACTAGGGAAATGACGTCTGTCAGGCAGCTTCTGGGCGCTCACGGAGTCAGCCTCCGGCTGTGTGGGGCTGCAGACCACAGCCAGGAGCCCTGGGATCCTGGTGCTCTCCGTGCCGTGTTGAGTCTGGGCGGCCAAGCAACCGCTGGAGGAGCCCTGCCCTTGCCCTCCCCTCCCCTCTAATAGAGGCCTCACTGCTGGAGGGCTTGGCAGTGTGCAAGCCACCGGCTCCTAAGCCTTCCCCAAGGACGCCTGGGGCCTAGATGCAGAGGCAAGGCAGGAGTGGAGCTGAGGCCAGGAAGGCGCCAGTCGCCTCTCCCAGCATCGCACAGCCTGCTCCTTCCTGGGCAGGAAGCCTAGAAGCGAGGCAAGCCTGGGCAAGTCTCGCACAGGGCAGAGCAGCCTCGCGCAAGGACCTTGACTAGATCCGGCCTCTGAGCAGAGCTGGGGCTCTGCCGTACTGGAGGCACACTCGGCTGCGCCCAAGCAGGGATGGCAGCTGCACGCGGCTTGGCTCCCTCGACTCTTCCCAAGGAGGCTCGCTTGCAAGCGCACTGTGCACTTGGCTTCCAGGCAGGGACGCCCCGCGCCTCCTGCAAGTCTTGGCACAGGGGCTGCTTCCCCTGAGCTGAGGCTGTGGGCGGCCGCCCAGACACGCAGGGGCAGGCCCCAACCACCTGCACACGTCTCTGCTGGTTAGGAGAGCACTAGGGAAATGACGTCTGTCAGGCAGCTTCTGGGCGCTCACGGAGTCAGCCTCCGGGTGTGTGGGGCTGCAGACCACAGCCAGGAGCCCTGGGAGCCTGGTGCTCTCCGTGCCGTGCTGAGTCTGGGCGGCCAAGCGACCGCTGGAGGAGCCCGGCAGTTGCCATTCCCTTCCCTATGACAGAGCTCTCACGGCTGGAGGGCTTGGCGGCGTGCAACCCACCGACCCCGAAGCCCTCCGCAAGGACGCCTGGGGACTAGGTGCAAAGGCAAGGCAGGAGTGGAGCTGAGGCCAGGAAGGCGCCAGGAGCGTCTCCCAGTCTCGCGCAGCCTGCTCCTTCCTGGTCAGGAAGCCTAGCAGCGAGGCAAGTCTGGGCAAGGCTCGCCCAGGGCAGAGCAGCCTCAGGCCGGGAACTCGGCCAGATCGGGCCTCTGAGCAGAGCTGGAGCTCTGCCGTACTGGAGGCTCACTGGGCTCCCCCCAAGAAGTGATTGCAGCCGCACGCAGCTGGGCTGCCTCCTCTTCCCCCAAGGAGGCTCGCTTCCCGCATGCTGTGCACTAGGCTTCCAGGCGGGGGCGCCCCGCGCCTCCTACAGGTCTTGGCTCAGGGGCTGCTTCCCTTGAGCTGGGGCTGCCAGCGGCAGCCCAGACACGCAGGGGCAGGCCCCACCACCCGCACACGTCTCGGCTGGGGAGCAGAGCGCTAGGGAAATGACGTCTGTCGGGCAACTTCTGGGCGCCCACGGAGTCAGCCTCCGGGTGTGTGGGGCTGCAGACCACAGCCAGGGGAGCTGTGAGCCTTGTGCTCTCCGTGCGGCGCTGAGTCTGGGCGGCCAAGCAACCGCTGGAGGAGCCCTGCCCTTGCCCTCCCCTCCCCTCTAATAGAGGCCTCACTGCTGGAGGGCTTGGCAGTGTGCAAGCCACCGGCTCCTAAGCCTTCCCCAAGGACGCCTGGGGCCTAGATGCAGAGGCAAGGCAGGAGTGGAGCTGAGGCCAGGAAGGCGCCAGTCGCCTCTCCCAGCATCGCACAGCCTGCTCCTTCCTGGGCAGGAAGCCTAGAAGCGAGGCAAGCCTGGGCAAGTCTCGCACAGGGCAGAGCAGCCTCGCGCAAGGACCTTGACTAGATCCAGCCTCTGAGCAGAGCTGGGGCTCTGCCGTACTGGAGGCACACTCGGCTGCGCCCAAGCAGGGATGGCAGCTGCACGCGGCTTGGCTCCCTCGACTCTTCCCAAGGAGGCTCGCTTCAAAGCGCACTGTGCACTTGGCTTCCAGGCAGGGACGCCCCGCGCCTCCTGCAAGTCTTGGCACAGGGGCTGCTTCCCCTGAGCTGAGGCTGTGGGCGGCCGCCCAGACAGGCAGGGGCAGGCCCCAACCACCTGCACACGTCTCTGCTGGTTAGGAGAGCACTAGGGAAATGACGTCTGTCAGGCAGCTTCTGGGCGCTCACGGAGTCAGCCTCCGGGTGTGTGGGGCTGCAGACCACAGCCAGGAGCCCTGGGAGCCTGGTGCTCTCCGTGCCGTGCTGAGTCTGGGCGGCCAAGCGACCGCTGGAGGAGCCCTGCAGTTGCCATTCCCTTCCCTATGACAGAGCTCTCACGGCTGGAGGGCTTGGCGGCGTGCAACCCACCGACTCCGAAGCCCTCCGCAAGGACGCCTGGGGACTAGGTGCAAAGGCAAGGCAGGAGTGGAGCTGAGGCCAGGAAGGCGCCAGGAGCGTCTCCCAGTCTCGCGCAGCCTGCTCCTTCCTGGTCAGGAAGCCTAGCAGCGAGGCAAGTCTGGGCAAGGCTCGCCCAGGGCAGAGCAGCCTCAGGCCGGGAACTCGGCCAGATTGGGCCTCTGAGCAGAGCTGGAGCTCTGCCGTACTGGAGGCTCACTGGGCTCCGCCCAAGAAGTGATTGCAGCCGCACGCAGCTGGGCTGCCTCCTCTTCCCCCAAGGAGGCTCGCTTCCCGCATGCTGTGCACTAGGCTTCCAGGCGGGGGCGCCCCGCGCCTCCTACAGGTCTTGGCTCAGGGGCTGCTTCCCTTGAGCTGGGGCTGCCAGCGGGAGCCCAGACACGCAGGGGCAGGCCCCACCACCCGCACACGTCTCGGCTGGGGAGGAGAGCGCTAGGGAAATGACGTCTGTCGGGCAACTTCTGGGCGCCCACGGAGTCAGCCTCCGGGTGTGTGGGGCTGCAGACCACAGCCAGGGGAGCTGTGAGCCTTGTGCTCTCCGTGCGGCGCTGAGTCTGGGCGGCCAAGCAACCGCTGGAGGAGCCCTGCCCTTGCCCTCCCCTCCCCTCTAATAGAGGCCTCACTGCTGGAGGGCTTGGCAGTGTGCAAGCCACCGGCTCCTAAGCCTTCCCCAAGGACGCCTGGGGCCTAGATGCAGAGGCAAGGCAGGAGTGGAGCTGAGGCCAGGAAGGCGCCAGTGGCCTCTCCCAGCATCGCACAGCCTGCTCCTTCCTGGGCAGGAAGCCTAGAAGCGAGGCAAGCCTGGGCAAGTCTCGCACAGGGCAGAGCAGCCTCGCGCAAGGACCTTGACTAGATCCGGCCTCTGAGCAGAGCTGGGGCTCTGCCGTACTGGAGGCACACTCGGCTGCGCCCAAGCAGGGATGGCAGCTGCACGCGGCTTGGCTCCCTCGACTCTTCCCAAGGAGGCTCGCTTGCAAGCGCACTGTGCACTTGGCTTCCAGGCAGGGACGCCCCGCGCCTCCTGCAAGTCTTGGCACAGGGGCTGCTTCCCCTGAGCTGAGGCTGTGGGCGGCCGCCCAGACACGCAGGGGCAGGCCCCAACCACCTGCACACGTCTCTGCTGGTTAGAAGAGCACTAGGGAAATGACGTCTGTCAGGCAGCTTCTGGGCGCTCACGGAGTCAGCCTCCAGGTGTGTGGGGCTGCAGACCACAGCCAGTAGCCCTGGGAGCCTGGTGCTCTCCGTGCCGTGCTGAGTCTGGGCGGCCAAGCGACCGCTGGAGGAGCCCTGCAGTTGCCATTCCCTTCCCTATGACAGAGCTCTCACGGCTGGAGGGCTTGGCGGCGTGCAACCCACCGACCCCGAAGCCCTCCGCAAGGACGCCTGGGGACTAGGTGCAAAGGCAAGGCAGGAGTGGAGCTGAGGCCAGGAAGGCGCCAGGAGCGTCTCCCAGTCTCGCGCAGCCTGCTCCTTCCTGGTCAGGAAGCCTAGCAGCGAGGCAAGTCTGGGCAAGGCTCGCCCAGGGCAGAGCAGCCTCAGGCCGGGAACTCGGCCAGATCGGGCCTCTGAGCAGAGCTGGAGCTCTGCCGTACTGGAGGCTCACTGGGCTCCGCCCAAGAAGTGATTGCAGCTGCACGCAGCTGGGCTGCCTCCTCTTCCCCCAAGGAGGCTCGCTTCCCGCATGCTGTGCACTAGGCTTCCAGGCGGGGGCGCCCCGCGCCTCCTACAGGTCTTGGCTCAGGGGCTGCTTCCCTTGAGCTGGGGCTGCCAGCGGGAGCCCAGACACGCAGGGGCAGGCCCCACCACCCGCACACGTCTCGGCTGGGGAGGAGAGCGCTAGGGAAATGACGTCTGTCGGGCAACTTCTGGGCGCCCACGGAGTCAGCCTCCGGGTGTGTGGGGCTGCAGACCACAGCCAGGGGAGCTGTGAGCCTTGTGCTCTCCGTGCGGCGCTGAGTCTGGGCGGCCAAGCAACCGCTGGAGGAGCCCTGCCCTTGCCCTCCCCTCCCCTCTAATAGAGGCCTCACTGCTGGAGGGCTTGGCAGTGTGCAAGCCACCGGCTCCTAAGCCTTCCCCAAGGACGCCTGGGGCCTAGATGCAGAGGCAAGGCAGGAGTGGAGCTGAGGCCAGGAAGGCGCCAGTCGCCTCTCCCAGCATCGCACAGACTGCTCCTTCCTGGGCAGGAAGCCTAGAAGCGAGGCAAGCCTGGGCAAGTCTCGCACAGGGCAGAGCAGCCTCGCGCAAGGACCTTGACTAGATCCGGCCTCTGAGCAGAGCTGGGGCTCTGCCGTACTGGAGGCACACTCGGCTGTGCCCAAGCAGGGATGGCAGCTGCACGCAGCTTGGCTCCCTCGACTCTTCCCAAGGAGGCTCGCTTCAAAGCGCACTGTGCACTTGGCTTCCAGGCAGGGACGCCCCGCGCCTACTGCAAGTCTTGGCACAGGGGCTGCTTCCCCTGAGTTGAGGCTGTGGGCGGCCGCCCAGACACGCAGGGGCAGGCCCCAACCACCTGCACACGTCTCTGCTGGTTAGGAGAGCACTAGGGAAATGACGTCTGTCAGGCAGCTTCTGGGCGCTCACGGAGTCAGCCTCCGGCTGTGTGGGGCTGCAGACCACAGCCAGGAGCCCTGGGATCCTGGTGCTCTCCGTGCCGTGTTGAGTCTGGGCGGCCAAGCAACCGCTGGAGGAGCCCTGCCCTTGCCCTCCCCTCCCCTCTAATAGAGGCCTCACTGCTGGAGGGCTTGGCAGTGTGCAAGCCACCGGCTCCTAAGCCTTCCCCAAGGACGCCTGGGGCCTAGATGCAGAGGCAAGGCAGGAGTGGAGCTGAGGCCAGGAAGGCGCCAGTCGCCTCTCCCAGCATCGCACAGCCTGCTCCTTCCTGGGCAGGAAGCCTAGAAGCGAGGCAAGCCTGGGCAAGTCTCGCACAGGGCAGAGCAGCCTCGCGCAAGGACCTTGACTAGATCCGGCCTCTGAGCAGAGCTGGGGCTCTGCCGTACTGGAGGCACACTCGGCTGCGCCCAAGCAGGGATGGCAGCTGCACGCGGCTTGGCTCCCTCGACTCTTCCCAAGGAGGCTCGCTTGCAAGCGCACTGTGCACTTGGCTTCCAGGCAGGGACGCCCCGCGCCTCCTGCAAGTCTTGGCACAGGGGCTGCTTCCCCTGAGCTGAGGCTGTGGGCGGCCGCCCAGACACGCAGGGGCAGGCCCCAACCACCTGCACACGTCTCTGCTGGTTAGGAGAGCACTAGGGAAATGACGTCTGTCAGGCAGCTTCTGGGCGCTCACGGAGTCAGCCTCCGGGTGTGTGGGGCTGCAGACCACAGCCAGGAGCCCTGGGAGCCTGGTGCTCTCCGTGCCGTGCTGAGTCTGGGCGGCCAAGCGACCGCTGGAGGAGCCCGGCAGTTGCCATTCCCTTCCCTATGACAGAGCTCTCACGGCTGGAGGGCTTGGCGGCGTGCAACCCACCGACCACGAAGCCCTCCGCAAGGACGCCTGGGGACTAGGTGCAAAGGCAAGGCAGGAGTGGAGCTGAGGCCAGGAAGGCGCCAGGAGCGTCTCCCAGTCTCGCGCAGCCTGCTCCTTCCTGGTCAGGAAGCCTAGCAGCGAGGCAAGTCTGGGCAAGGCTCGCCCAGGGCAGAGCAGCCTCAGGCCGGGAACTCGGCCAGATCGGGCCTCTGAGCAGAGCTGGAGCTCTGCCGTAATGGAGGCTCACTGGGCTCCCCCCAAGAAGTGATTGCAGCCGCACGCAGCTGGGCTGCCTCCTCTTCCCCCAAGGAGGCTCGCTTCCCGCATGCTGTGCACTAGGCTTCCAGGCGGGGGCGCCCCGCGCCTCCTACAGGTCTTGGCTCAGGGGCTGCTTCCCTTGAGCTGGGGCTGCCAGCGGCAGCCCAGACACGCAGGGGCAGGCCCCACCACCCGCACACGTCTCGGCTGGGGAGCAGAGCGCAAGGGAAATGACGTCTGTCGGGCAACTTCTGGGCGCCCACGGAGTCAGCCTCCGGGTGTGTGGGGCTGCAGACCACAGCCAGGGGAGCTGTGAGCCTTGTGCTCTCCGTGCGGCGCTGAGTCTGGGCGGCCAAGCAACCGCTGGAGGAGCCCTGCCCTTGCCCTCCCCTCCCCTCTAATAGAGGCCTCACTGCTGGAGGGCTTGGCAGTGTGCAAGCCACCGGCTCCTAAGCCTTCCCCAAGGACGCCTGGGGCCTAGATGCAGAGGCAAGGCAGGAGTGGAGCTGAGGCCAGGAAGGCGCCAGTCGCCTCTCCCAGCATCGCACAGCCTGCTCCTTCCTGGGCAGGAAGCCTAGAAGCGAGGCAAGCCTGGGCAAGTCTCGCACAGGGCAGAGCAGCCTCGCGCAAGGACCTTGACTAGATCCAGCCTCTGAGCAGAGCTGGGGCTCTGCCGTACTGGAGGCACACTCGGCTGCGCCCAAGCAGGGATGGCAGCTGCACGCGGCTTGGCTCCCTCGACTCTTCCCTAGGAGGCTCGCTTGCAAGCGCACTGTGCACTTGGCTTCCAGGCAGGGACGCCCCGCGCCTCCTGCAAGTCTTGGCACAGGGGCTGCTTCCCCTGAGCTGAGGCTGTGGGCGGCCGCCCAGACAGGCAGGGGCAGGCCCCAACCACCTGCACACGTCTCTGCTGGTTAGGAGAGCACTAGGGAAATGACGTCTGTCAGGCAGCTTCTGGGCGCTCACGGAGTCAGCCTCCGGGTGTGTGGGGCTGCAGACCACAGCCAGGAGCCCTGGGAGCCTGGTGCTCTCCGTGCCGTGCTGAGTCTGGGCGGCCAAGCGACCGCTGGAGGAGCCCTGCAGTTGCCATTCCCTTCCCTATGACAGAGCTCTCACGGCTGGAGGGCTTGGCGGCGTGCAACCCACCGACCCCGAAGCCCTCCGCAAGGACGCCTGGGGACTAGGTGCAAAGGCAAGGCAGGAGTGGAGCTGAGGCCAGGAAGGCGCCAGGAGCGTCTCCCAGTCTCGCGCAGCCTGCTCCTTCCTGGTCAGGAAGCCTAGCAGCGAGGCAAGTCTGGGCAAGGCTCGCCCAGGGCAGAGCAGCCTCAGGCCGGGAACTCGGCCAGATCGGGCCTCTGAGCAGAGCTGGAGCTCTGCCGTACTGGAGGCTCACTGGGCTCCGCCCAAGAAGTGATTGCAGCCTCACGCAGCTGGGCTGCCTCCTCTTCCCCCAAGGAGGCTCGCTTCCCGCATGCTGTGCACTAGGCTTCCAGGCGGGGGCGCCCCGCGCCTCCTACAGGTCTTGGCTCAGGGGCTGCTTCCCTTGAGCTGGGGCTGCCAGCGGGAGCCCAGACACGCAGGGGCAGGCCCCACCACCCGCACACGTCTCGGCTGGGGAGGAGAGCGCTAGCGAAATGACGTCTGTCGGGCAACTTCTGGGCGCCCACGGAGTCAGCCTCCGGGTGTGTGGGGCTGCAGACCACAGCCAGGGGAGCTGTGAGCCTTGTGCTCTCCGTGCGGCGCTGAGTCTGGGCGGCCAAGCAACCGCTAGAGGAGCCCTGCCCTTGCCCTCCCCTCCCCTCTAATAGAGGCCTCACTGCTGGAGGGCTTGGCAGTGTGCAAGCCACCGGCTCCTAAGCCTTCCCCAAGGATGCCTGGGGCCTAGATGCAGAGGCAAGGCAGGAGTGGAGCTGAGGCCAGGAAGGCGCCAGTCGCCTCTCCCAGCATCGCACAGCCTGCTCCTTCCTGGGCAGGAAGCCTAGAAGCCAGGCAAGCCTGGGCAAGTCTCGCACAGGGCAGAGCAGCCTCGCGCAAGGACCTTGACTAGATCCGGCCTCTGAGCAGAGCTGGGGCTCTGCCGTACTGGAGGCACACTCGGCTGCGCCCAAGCAGGGATGGCAGCTGCACGCGGCTTGGCTCCCTCGACTCTTCCCAAGGAGGCTCGCTTGCAAGCGCACTGTGCACTTGGCTTCCAGGCAGGGACGCCCCGCGCCTCCTGCAAGTCTTAGCACAGGGGCTGCTTCCCCTGAGCTGAGGCTGTGGGCGGCCGCCCAGACACGCAGGGGCAGGCCCCAACCACCTGCACACGTCTCTGCTGGTTAGAAGAGCACTAGGGAAATGACGTCTGTCAGGCAGCTTCTGGGCGCTCACGGAGTCAGCCTCCGGGTGTGTGGGGCTGCAGACCACAGCCAGTAGCCCTGGGAGCCTGGTGCTCTCCGTGCCGTGCTGAGTCTGGGCGGCCAAGCGACCGCTGGAGGAGCCCTGCAGTTGCCATTCCCTTCCCTATGACAGAGCTCTCACGGCTGGAGGGCTTGGCGGCGTGCAACACACCGACCCCGAAGCCCTCCGCAAGGCCGCCTGGGGACTAGGTGCAAAGGCAAGGCAGGAGTGGAGCTGAGGCCAGGAAGGCGCCAGGAGCGTCTCCCAGTCTCGCGCAGCCTGCTCCTTCCTGGTCAGGAAGCCTAGCAGGGAGGCAAGTCTGGGCAAGGCTCGCCCAGGGCAGAGCAGCCTCAGGCCGGGAACTCGGCCCGATCGGGCCTCTGAGCAGAGCTGGAGCTCTGCCGTACTGGAGGCTCACTGGGCTCCGCCCAAGAAGTGATTGCAGCTGCACGCAGCTGGGCTGCCTCCTCTTCCCCCAAGGAGGCTCGCTTCCCGCATGCTGTGCACTAGGCTTCCAGGCGGGGGCGCCCCGCGCCTCCTACAGGTCTTGGCTCAGGGGCTGCTTCCCTTGAGCTGGGGCTGCCAGCGGGAGCCCAGACACGCAGGGGCAGGCCCCACCACCCGCACACGTCTCGGCTGGGGAGGAGAGCGCTAGGGAAATGACGTCTGTCGGGCAACTTCTGGGCGCCCACGGAGTCAGCCTCCGGGTGTGTGGGGCTGCAGACCACAGCCAGGGGAGCTGTGAGCCTTGTGCTCTCCGTGCGGCGCTGAGTCTGGGCGGCCAAGCAACCGCTGGAGGAGCCCTGCCCTTGCCCTCCCCTCCCCTCTAATAGAGGCCTCACTGCTGGAGGGCTTGGCAGTGTGCAAGCCACCGGCTCCTAAGCCTTCCCCAAGGACGCCTGGGGCCTAGATGCAGAGGCAAGGCAGGAGTGGAGCTGAGGCCAGGAAGGCGCCAGTGGCCTCTCCCAGCATCGCACAGCCTGCTCCTTCCTGGGCAGGAAGCCTAGAAGCGAGGCAAGCCTGGGCAAGTCTCGCACAGGGCAGAGCAGCCTCGCGCAAGGACCTTGACTAGATCCGGCCTCTGAGCAGAGCTGGGGCTCTGCCGTACTGGAGGCACACTCGGCTGCGCCCAAGCAGGGATGGCAGCTCCACGCGGCTTGGCTCCCTCGACTCTTCCCAAGGAGGCTCGCTTGCAAGTGCACTGGGCACTTGGCTTCCAGGCAGGGACGCCCCGCGCCTCCTGCAAGTCTTGGCACAGGGGCTGCTTCCCCTGAGCTGAGGCTGTGGGCGGCCGCCCAGACAGGCAGGGTCAGGCCCCAACCACCTGCACACGTCTCTGCTGGATAGGAGAGCACTAGGGAAATGACGTCTGTCAGGCAGCTTCTGGGCGCTCACGGAGTCAGCCTCCGGGTGTGTGGGGCTGCAGACCACAGCCAGGAGCCCTGGGAGCCTGGTGCTCTCCGTGCCGTGTTGAGTCTGGGCGGCCAAGCGACCGCTGGAGGAGCCCTGCAGTTGCCATTCCCTTCCCTATGACAGAGCTCTCACGGCTGGAGGGCTTGGCGGCGTGCAACACACCGACCCCGAAGCCCTCCGCAAGGACGCCTGGGGACTAGGTGCAAAGGCAAGGCAGGAGTGGAGCTGAGGCCAGGAAGGCGCCAGGAGCGTCTCCCAGTCTCGCGCAGCCTGCTCCTTCCTGGTCAGGAAGCCTAGCAGCGAGGCAAGTCTGGGCAAGGCTCGCCCAGGGCAGAGCAGCCTCAGGCCGGGAACTCGGCCAGATCGGGCCTCTGAGCAGAGCTGGAGCTCTGCCGTAATGGAGGCTCACTGGGCTCCCCCCAAGAAGTGATTGCAGCCGCACGCAGCTGGGCTGCCTCCTCTTCCCCCAAGGAGGCTCGCTTCCCGCATGCTGTGCACTAGGCTTCCAGGCGGGGGCGCCCCGCGCCTCCTACAGGTCTTGGCTCAGGGGCTGCTTCCCTTGAGCTGGGGCTGCCAGCGGGAGCCCAGACTCGCAGGGGCAGGCCCCACCACCCGCACACGTCTCGGCTGGGGAGCAGAGCGCTAGGGAAATGACGTCTGTCGGGCAACTTCTGGGCGCCCACGGAGTCAGCCTCCGGGTGTGTGGGGCTGCAGACCACAGCCAGGGGAGCTGTGAGCCTTGTGCTCTCCGTGCGGCGCTGAGTCTGGGCGGCCAAGCAACCGCTGGAGGAGCCCTGCCCTTGCCCTCCCCTGCCCTCTAATAGAGGCCTCACTGCTGGAGGGCTTGGCAGTGTGCAAGCCACCGGCTCCTAAGCCTTCCCCAAGGACGCCTGGGGCCTAGATGCAGAGGCAAGGCAGGAGTGGAGCTGAGGCCAGGAAGGCGCCAGTCGCCTCTCCCAGCATCGCACAGCCTGCTCCTTCCTGGGCAGGAAGCCTAGAAGCGAGGCAAGCCTGGGCAAGTCTCGCACAGGGCAGAGCAGCCTCGCGCAAGGACCTTGACTAGATCCAGCCTCTGAGCAGAGCTGGGGCTCTGCCGTACTGGAGGCACACTCGGCTGCGCCCAAGCAGGGATGGCAGCTGCACGCGGCTTGGCTCCCTCGACTCTTCCCAAGGAGGCTCGCTTGCAAGCGCACTGTGCACTTGGCTTCCAGGCAGGGACGCCCCGCGCCTCCTGCAAGTCTTGGCACAGGGGCTGCTTCCCCTGAGCTGAGGCTGTGGGCGGCCGCCCAGACACGCAGGGGCAGGCCCCAACCACCTGCACACGTCTCTGCTGGTTAGGAGAGCACTAGGGAAATGACGTCTGTCAGGCAGCTTCTGGGCGCTCACGGAGTCAGCCTCCGGGTGTGTGGGGCTGCAGACCACAGCCAGGAGCCCTGGGAGCCTGGTGCTCTCCGTGCCGTGCTGAGTCTGGGCGGCCAAGCGACCGCTGGAGGAGCCCTGCAGTTGCCATTCCCTTCCCTATGACAGAGCTCTCACGGCTGGAGGGCTTGGCGGCGTGCAACACACCGACCCCGAAGCCCTCCGCAAGGACGCCTGGGGACTAGGTGCAAAGGCAAGGCAGGAGTGGAGCTGAGGCCAGGAAGGCGCCAGGAGCGTCTCCCAGTCTCGCGCAGCCTGCTCCTTCCTGGTCAGGAAGCCTAGCAGCGAGGCAAGTCTGGGAAAGGCTCGCCCAGGGCAGAGCAGCCTCAGGCCGGGAACTCGGCCAGATCGGGCCTCTGAGCAGAGCTGGAGCTCTGCCGTACTGGAGGCTCACTGGGCTCCGCCCAAGAAGTGATTGCAGCCGCACGCAGCTGGGCTGCCTCCTCTTCCCCCAAGGAGGCTCGCTTCCCGCATGCTGTGCACTAGGCTTCCAGGCGGGGGCGCCCCGCGCCTCCTACAGGTCTTGGCTCAGGGGCTGCTTCCCTTGAGCTGGGGCTGCCAGCGGGAGCCCAGACACGCAGGGGCAGGCCCCACCACCCGCACACGTCTCGGCTGGGGAGGAGAGCGCTAGCGAAATGACGTCTGTCGGGCAACTTCTGGGCGCCCACGGAGTCAGCCTCCGGGTGTGTGGGGCTGCAGACCACAGCCAGGGGAGCTGTGAGCCTTGTGCTCTCCGTGCGGCGCTGAGTCTGGGCGGCCAAGCAACCGCTGGAGGAGCCCTGCCCTTGCCCTCCCCTCCCCTCTAATAGAGGCCTCACTGCTGGAGGGCTTGGCAGTGTGCAAGCCACCGGCTCCTAAGCCTTCCCCAAGGACGCCTGGGGCCTAGATGCAGAGGCAAGGCAGGAGTGGAGCTGAGGCCAGGAAGGCGCCAGTGGCCTCTCCCAGCATCGCACAGCCTGCTCCTTCCTGGGCAGGAAGCCTAGAAGCGAGGCAAGCCTGGGCAAGTCTCGCACAGGGCAGAGCAGCCTCGCGCAAGGACCTTGACTAGATCCGGCCTCTGAGCAGAGCTGGGGCTCTGCCGTACTGGAGGCACACTCGGCTGCGCCCAAGCAGGGATGGCAGCTGCACGCGGCTTGGCTCCCTCGACTCTTCCCAAGGAGGCCCGCTTCCAAGCGCACTGTGCACTTGGCTTCCCGGCAGGGACGCCCCGCGCCTCCTGCAAGTCTTGGCACAGGGGCTGCTTCCCCTGAGCTGAGGCTGTGGGCGGCCGCCCAGACACGCAGGGGCAGGCCCCAACCACCTGCACACGTCTCTGCTGGTTAGAAGAGCACTAGGGAAATGACGTCTGTCAGGCAGCTTCTGGGCGCTCACGGAGTCAGCCTCCGGGTGTGTGGGGCTGCAGACCACAGCCAGGAGCCCTGGGAGCCTGGTGCTCTCCGTGCCGTGCTGAGTCTGGGCGGCCAAGCGACCGCTGGAGGAGCCCTGCAGTTGCCATTCCCTTCCCTATGACAGAGCTCTCACGGCTGGAGGGCTTGGCGGCGTGCAACACACCGACCCCGAAGCCCTCCGCAAGGCCGCCTGGGGACTAGGTGCAAAGGCAAGGCAGGAGTGGAGCTGAGGCCAGGAAGGCGCCAGGAGCGTCTCCCAGTCTCGCGCAGCCTGCTCCTTCCTGGTCAGGAAGCCTAGCAGCGAGGCAAGTCTGGGCAAGGCTCGCCCAGGGCAGAGCAGCCTCAGGCCGGGAACTCGGCCAGATCGGGCCTCTGAGCAGAGCTGGAGCTCTGCCGTACTGGAGGCTCACTGGCCTCCGCCCAAGAAGTGATTGCAGCTGCACGCAGCTGGGCTGCCTCCTCTTCCCCCAAGGAGGCTCGCTTCCCGCATGCTGTGCACTAGGCTTCCAGGCGGGGGCGCCCCGCGCCTCCTACAGGTCTTGGCTCAGGGGCTGCTTCCCTTGAGCTGGGGCTGCCAGCGGGAGCCCAGACACGCAGGGGCAGGCCCCACCACCCGCACACGTCTCGGCTGGGGAGGAGAGCGCTAGGGAAATGACGTCTGTCGGGCAACTTCTGGGCGCCCACGGAGTCAGCCTCCGGGTGTGTGGGGCTGCAGACCACAGCCAGGGGAGCTGTGAGCCTTGTGCTCTCCGTGCGGCGCTGAGTCTGGGCGGCCAAGCAACCGCTGGAGGAGCCCTGCCCTTGCCCTCCCCTCCCCTCTAATAGAGGCCTCACTGCTGGAGGGCTTGGCAGTGTGCAAGCCACCGGCTCCTAAGCCTTCCCCAAGGACGCCTGGGGCCTAGATGCAGAGGCAAGGCAGGAGTGGAGCTGAGGCCAGGAAGGCGCCAGTCGCCTCTCCCAGCATCGCACAGCCTGCTCCTTCCTGGGCAGGAAGCCTAGAAGCGAGGCAAGCCTGGGCAAGTCTCGCACAGGGCAGAGCAGCCTCGCGCAAGGACCTTGACTAGATCCGGCCTCTGAGCAGAGCTGGGGCTCTGCCGTACTGGAGGCACACTCGGCTGCGCCCAAGCAGGGATGGCAGCTGCACGCGGCTTGGCTCCCTCGACTCTTCCCAAGGAGGCTCGCTTGCAAGCGCACTGTGCACTTGGCTTCCCGGCAGGGACGCCCCGCGCCTCCTGCAAGTCTTGGCACAGGGGCTGCTTTCCCTGAGCTGAGGCTGTGGGCGGCCGCCCAGACACGCAGGGGCAGGCCCCAACCACCTGCACACGTCTCTGCTGGTTAGGAGAGCACTAGGGAAATGACGTCTGTCAGGCAGCTTCTGGGCGCTCACGGAGTCAGCCTCCGGGTGTGTGGGGCTGCAGACCACAGCCAGGAGCCCTGGGAGCCTGGTGCTCTCCGTGCCGTGCTGAGTCTGGGCGGCCAAGCGACCGCTGGAGGAGCCCTGCCCTTGCCCTCCCCTCCCCTCTAATAGAGGCCTCACTGCTGGAGGGCTTGGCAGTGTGCAAGCCACCGGCTCCTAAGCCTTCCCCAAGGACGCCTGGGGCCTAGATGCAGAGGCAAGGCAGGAGTGGAGCTGAGGCCAGGAAGGCGCCAGTGGCCTCTCCCAGCATCGCACAGCCTGCTCCTTCCTGGGCAGGAAGCCTAGAAGCGAGGCAAGCCTGGGCAAGTCTCGCACAGGGCAGAGCAGCCTCGCGCAAGGACCTTGACTAGATCCGGCCTCTGAGCAGAGCTGGGGCTCTGCCGTACTGGAGGCACACTCGGCTGCGCCCAAGCAGGGATGGCAGCTCCACGCGGCTTGGCTCCCTCGACTCTTCCCAAGGAGGCTCGCTTGCAAGTGCACTGGGCACTTGGCTTCCAGGCAGGGACGCCCCGCGCCTCCTGCAAGTCTTGGCACAGGGGCTGCTTCCCCTGAGCTGAGGCTGTGGGCGGCCGCCCAGACAGGCAGGGTCAGGCCCCAACCACCTGCACACGTCTCTGCTGGATAGGAGAGCACTAGGGAAATGACGTCTGTCAGGCAGCTTCTGGGCGCTCACGGAGTCAGCCTCCGGGTGTGTGGGGCTGCAGACCACAGCCAGGAGCCCTGGGAGCCTGGTGCTCTCCGTGCCGTGCTGAGTCTGGGCGGCCAAGCGACCGCTGGAGGAGCCCTGCAGTTGCCATTCCCTTCCCTATGACAGAGCTCTCACGGCTGGAGGGCTTGGCGGCGTGCAACACACCGACCCCGAAGCCCTCCGCAAGGACGCCTGGGGACTAGGTGCAAAGGCAAGGCAGGAGTGGAGCTGAGGCCAGGAAGGCGCCAGGAGCGTCTCCCAGTCTCGCGCAGCCTGCTCCTTCCTGGTCAGGAAGCCTAGCAGCGAGGCAAGTCTGGGCAAGGCTCGCCCAGGGCAGAGCAGCCTCAGGCCGGGAACTCGGCCAGATCGGGCCTCTGAGCAGAGCTGGAGCTCTGCCGTAATGGAGGCTCACTGGGCTCCCCCCAAGAAGTGATTGCAGCCGCACGCAGCTGGGCTGCCTCCTCTTCCCCCAAGGAGGCTCGCTTCCCGCATGCTGTGCACTAGGCTTCCAGGCGGGGGCGCCCCGCGCCTCCTACAGGTCTTGGCTCAGGGGCTGCTTCCCTTGAGCTGGGGCTGCCAGCGGGAGCCCAGACTCGCAGGGGCAGGCCCCACCACCCGCACACGTCTCGGCTGGGGAGCAGAGCGCTAGGGAAATGACGTCTGTCGGGCAACTTCTGGGCGCCCACGGAGTCAGCCTCCGGGTGTGTGGGGCTGCAGACCACAGCCAGGGGAGCTGTGAGCCTTGTGCTCTCCGTGCGGCGCTGAGTCTGGGCGGCCAAGCAACCGCTGGAGGAGCCCTGCCCTTGCCCTCCCCTGCCCTCTAATAGAGGCCTCACTGCTGGAGGGCTTGGCAGTGTGCAAGCCACCGGCTCCTAAGCCTTCCCCAAGGACGCCTGGGGCCTAGATGCAGAGGCAAGGCAGGAGTGGAGCTGAGGCCAGGAAGGCGCCAGTCGCCTCTCCCAGCATCGCACAGCCTGCTCCTTCCTGGGCAGGAAGCCTAGAAGCGAGGCAAGCCTGGGCAAGTCTCGCACAGGGCAGAGCAGCCTCGCGCAAGGACCTTGACTAGATCCAGCCTCTGAGCAGAGCTGGGGCTCTGCCGTACTGGAGGCACACTCGGCTGCGCCCAAGCAGGGATGGCAGCTGCACGCGGCTTGGCTCCCTCGACTCTTCCCAAGGAGGCTCGCTTGCAAGCGCACTGTGCACTTGGCTTCCAGGCAGGGACGCCCCGCGCCTCCTGCAAGTCTTGGCACAGGGGCTGCTTCCCCTGAGCTGAGGCTGTGGGCGGCCGCCCAGACAGGCAGGGGCAGGCCCCAACCACCTGCACACGTCTCTGCTGGTTAGGAGAGCACTAGGGAAATGACGTCTGTCAGGCAGCTTCTGGGCGCTCACGGAGTCAGCCTCCGGGTGTGTGGGGCTGCAGACCACAGCCAGGAGCCCTGGGAGCCTGGTGCTCTCCGTGCCGTGCTGAGTCTGGGCGGCCAAGCGACCGCTGGAGGAGCCCTGCAGTTGCCATTCCCTTCCCTATGACAGAGCTCTCACGGCTGGAGGGCTTGGCGGCGTGCAACACACCGACCCCGAAGCCCTCCGCAAGGACGCCTGGGGACTAGGTGCAAAGGCAAGGCAGGAGTGGAGCTGAGGCCAGGAAGGCGCCAGGAGCGTCTCCCAGTCTCGCGCAGCCTGCTCCTTCCTGGTCAGGAAGCCTAGCAGCGAGGCAAGTCTGGGAAAGGCTCGCCCAGGGCAGAGCAGCCTCAGGCCGGGAACTCGGCCAGATCGGGCCTCTGAGCAGAGCTGGAGCTCTGCCGTACTGGAGGCTCACTGGGCTCCGCCCAAGAAGTGATTGCAGCCGCACGCAGCTGGGCTGCCTCCTCTTCCCCCAAGGAGGCTCGCTTCCCGCATGCTGTGCACTAGGCTTCCAGGCGGGGGCGCCCCGCGCCTCCTACAGGTCTTGGCTCAGGGGCTGCTTCCCTTGAGCTGGGGCTGCCAGCGGGAGCCCAGACACGCAGGGGCAGGCCCCACCACCCGCACACGTCTCGGCTGGGGAGGAGAGCGCTAGCGAAATGACGTCTGTCGGGCAACTTCTGGGCGCCCACGGAGTCAGCCTCCGGGTGTGTGGGGCTGCAGACCACAGCCAGGGGAGCTGTGAGCCTTGTGCTCTCCGTGCGGCGCTGAGTCTGGGCGGCCAAGCAACCGCTGGAGGAGCCCTGCCCTTGCCCTCCCCTCCCCTCTAATAGAGGCCTCACTGCTGGAGGGCTTGGCAGTGTGCAAGCCACCGGCTCCTAAGCCTTCCCCAAGGACGCCTGGGGCCTAGATGCAGAGGCAAGGCAGGAGTGGAGCTGAGGCCAGGAAGGCGCCAGTGGCCTCTCCCAGCATCGCACAGCCTGCTCCTTCCTGGGCAGGAAGCCTAGAAGCGAGGCAAGCCTGGGCAAGTCTCGCACAGGGCAGAGCAGCCTCGCGCAAGGACCTTGACTAGATCCGGCCTCTGAGCAGAGCTGGGGCTCTGCCGTACTGGAGGCACACTCGGCTGCGCCCAAGCAGGGATGGCAGCTGCACGCGGCTTGGCTCCCTCGACTCTTCCCAAGGAGGCCCGCTTCCAAGCGCACTGTGCACTTGGCTTCCCGGCAGGGACGCCCCGCGCCTCCTGCAAGTCTTGGCACAGGGGCTGCTTCCCCTGAGCTGAGGCTGTGGGCGGCCGCCCAGACACGCAGGGGCAGGCCCCAACCACCTGCACACGTCTCTGCTGGTTAGAAGAGCACTAGGGAAATGACGTCTGTCAGGCAGCTTCTGGGCGCTCACGGAGTCAGCCTCCGGGTGTGTGGGGCTGCAGACCACAGCCAGGAGCCCTGGGAGCCTGGTGCTCTCCGTGCCGTGCTGAGTCTGGGCGGCCAAGCGACCGCTGGAGGAGCCCTGCAGTTGCCATTCCCTTCCCTATGACAGAGCTCTCACGGCTGGAGGGCTTGGCGGCGTGCAACACACCGACCCCGAAGCCCTCCGCAAGGCCGCCTGGGGACTAGGTGCAAAGGCAAGGCAGGAGTGGAGCTGAGGCCAGGAAGGCGCCAGGAGCGTCTCCCAGTCTCGCGCAGCCTGCTCCTTCCTGGTCAGGAAGCCTAGCAGCGAGGCAAGTCTGGGCAAGGCTCGCCCAGGGCAGAGCAGCCTCAGGCCGGGAACTCGGCCAGATCGGGCCTCTGAGCAGAGCTGGAGCTCTGCCGTACTGGAGGCTCACTGGCCTCCGCCCAAGAAGTGATTGCAGCTGCACGCAGCTGGGCTGCCTCCTCTTCCCCCAAGGAGGCTCGCTTCCCGCATGCTGTGCACTAGGCTTCCAGGCGGGGGCGCCCCGCGCCTCCTACAGGTCTTGGCTCAGGGGCTGCTTCCCTTGAGCTGGGGCTGCCAGCGGGAGCCCAGACACGCAGGGGCAGGCCCCACCACCCGCACACGTCTCGGCTGGGGAGGAGAGCGCTAGGGAAATGACGTCTGTCGGGCAACTTCTGGGCGCCCACGGAGTCAGCCTCCGGGTGTGTGGGGCTGCAGACCACAGCCAGGGGAGCTGTGAGCCTTGTGCTCTCCGTGCGGCGCTGAGTCTGGGCGGCCAAGCAACCGCTGGAGGAGCCCTGCCCTTGCCCTCCCCTCCCCTCTAATAGAGGCCTCACTGCTGGAGGGCTTGGCAGTGTGCAAGCCACCGGCTCCTAAGCCTTCCCCAAGGACGCCTGGGGCCTAGATGCAGAGGCAAGGCAGGAGTGGAGCTGAGGCCAGGAAGGCGCCAGTCGCCTCTCCCAGCATCGCACAGCCTGCTCCTATCTGGGCAGGAAGCCTAGAAGCGAGGCAAGCCTGGGCAAGTCTCGCACAGGGCAGAGCAGCCTCGCGCAAGGACCTTGACTAGATCCGGCCTCTGAGCAGAGCTGGGGCTCTGCCGTACTGGAGGCACACTCGGCTGCGCCCAAGCAGGGATGGCAGCTGCACGCGGCTTGGCTCCCTCGACTCTTCCCAAGGAGGCTCGCTTGCAAGCGCACTGTGCACTTGGCTTCCCGGCAGGGACGCCCCGCGCCTCCTGCAAGTCTTGGCACAGGGGCTGCTTTCCCTGAGCTGAGGCTGTGGGCGGCCGCCCAGACACGCAGGGGCAGGCCCCAACCACCTGCACACGTCTCTGCTGGTTAGGAGAGCACTAGGGAAATGACGTCTGTCAGGCAGCTTCTGGGCGCTCACGGAGTCAGCCTCCGGGTGTGTGGGGCTGCAGACCACAGCCAGGAGCCCTGGGAGCCTGGTGCTCTCCGTGCCGTGCTGAGTCTGGGCGGCCAAGCGACCGCTGGAGGAGCCCTGCAGTTGCCATTCCCTTCCCTATGACAGAGCTCTCACGGCTGGAGGGCTTGGCGGCGTGCAACCCACCGACCCCGAAGCCCTCCGCAAGGACGCCTGGGGACTAGGTGCAAAGGCAAGGCAGGAGTGGAGCTGAGGCCAGGAAGGCGCCAGGAGCGTCTCCCAGTCTCGCGCAGCCTGCTCCTTCCTGGTCAGGAAGCCTAGCAGCGAGGCAAGTCTGGGCAAGGCTCGCCCAGGGCAGAGCAGCCTCAGGCCGGGAACTCGGCCAGATCGGGCCTCTGAGCAGAGCTGGAGCTCTGCCGTAATGGAGGCTCACTGGGCTCCGCCCAAGAAGTGATTGCAGCCGCACGCAGCTGGGCTGCCTCCTCTTCCCCCAAGGAGGCTCGCTTCCCGCATGCTGTGCACTAGGCTTCCAGGCGGGGGCGCCCCGCGCCTCCTACAGGTCTTGGCTCAGGGGCTGCTTCCCTTGAGCTGGGGCTGCCAGCGGGAGCCCAGACACGCAGGGGCAGGCCCCACCACCCGCACACGTCTCGGCTGGGGAGGAGAGCGCTAGGGAAATGTCGTCTGTCGGGCAACTTCTGGGCGCCCACGGAGTCAGCCTCCGGGTGTGTGGGGCTGCAGACCACAGCCAGGGGAGCTGTGAGCCTTGTGCTCTCCGTGCGGCGCTGAGTCTGGGCGGCCAAGCAACCGCTGGAGGAGCCCTGCCCTTGCCCTCCCCTCCCCTCTAATAGAGGCCTCACTGCTGGAGGGCTTGGCAGTGTGCAAGCCACCGGCTCCTAAGCCTTCCCCAAGGACGCCTGGGGCCTAGATGCAGAGGCAAGGCAGGAGTGGAGCTGAGGCCAGGAAGGCGCCAGTGGCCTCTCCCAGCATCGCACAGCCTGCTCCTTCCTGGGCAGGAAGCCTAGAAGCGAGGCAAGCCTGGGCAAGTCTCGCACAGGGCAGAGCAGCCTCGCGCAAGGACCTTGACTAGATCCGGCCTCTGAGCAGAGCTGGGGCTCTGCCGTACTGGAGGCACACTCGGCTGCGCCCAAGCAGGGATGGCAGCTGCACGCGGCTTGGCTCCCTCGACTCTTCCCAAGGAGGCTCGCTTGCAAGCGCACTGTGCACTTGGCTTCCAGGCAGGGACGCCCCGCGCCTCCTGCAAGTCTTGGCACAGGGGCTGCTTCCCCTGAGCTGAGGCTGTGGGCGGCCGCCCAGACAGGCAGGGGCAGGCCCCAACCACCTGCACACGTCTCTGCTGGTTAGGAGAGCACTAGGGAAATGACGTCTGTCAGGCAGCTTCTGGGCGCTCACGGAGTCAAGCCTCCCGGTGTGTGGGGCTGCAGACCACAGCCAGGAGCCCTTGGATCCTGGTGCTCTCCGTGCCGTGCTGAGTCTGGGCGGCCAAGCGACCGCTGGAGGAGCCCTGCAGTTGCCATTCCCTTCCCTATGACAGAGCTCTCACGGCTGGAGGGCTTGGCGGCGTGCAACCCACCGACCCCGAAGCCCTCCGCAAGGCCGCCTGGGGACTAGGTGCAAAGGCAAGGCAGGAGTGGAGCTGAGGCCAGGAAGGCGCCAGGAGCGTCTCCCAGTCTCGCGCAGCCTGCTCCTTCCTGGTCAGGAAGCCTAGCAGCGAGGCAAGTCTGGGCAAGGCTCGCCCAGGGCAGAGCAGCCTCAGGCCGGGAACTCGGCCAGATCGGGCCTCTGAGCAGAGCTGGAGCTCTGCCGTACTGGAGGCTCACTGGGCTCCGCCCAAGAAGTGATTGCAGCCGCAGGCAGCTGGGCTGCCTCCTCTTCCCCCAAGGAGGCTCGCTTCCCGCATGCTGTGCACTAGGCTTCCAGGCGGGGGCGCCCCGCGCCTCCTACAGGTCTTGGCTCAGGGGCTGCTTCCCTTGAGCTGGGGCTGCCAGCGGGAGCCCAGACACGCAGGGGCAGGCCCCACCACCCGCACACGTCTCGGCTGGGGAGGAGAGCGCTAGGGAAATGACGTCTGTCGGGCAACTTCTGGGCGCCCACGGAGTCAGCCTCCGGGTGTGTGGGGCTGCAGACCACAGCCAGGGGAGCTGTGAGCCTTGTGCTCTCCGTGCGGCGCTGAGTCTGGGCGGCCAAGCAACCGCTGGAGGAGCCCTGCCCTTGCCCTCCCCTCCCCTCTAATAGAGGCCTCACTGCTGGAGGGCTTGGCAGTGTGCAAGCCACCGGCTCCTAAGCCTTCCCCAAGGACGCCTGGGGCCTAGATGCAGAGGCAAGGCAGGAGTGGAGCTGAGGCCAGGAAGGCGCCAGTGGCCTCTCCCAGCATCGCACAGCCTGCTCCTTCCTGGGCAGGAAGCCTAGAAGCGAGGCAAGCCTGGGCAAGTCTCGCACAGGGCAGAGCAGCCTCGCGCAAGGACCTTGACTAGATCCGGCCTCTGAGCAGAGCTGGGGCTCTGCCGTACTGGAGGCACACTCGGCTGCGCCCAAGCAGGGATGGCAGCTGCACGCGGCTTGGCTCCCTCGACTCTTCCCAAGGAGGCTCGCTTGCAAGCGCACTGTGCACTTGGCTTCCAGGCAGGGACGCCCCGCGCCTCCTGCAAGTCTTGGCACAGGGGCTGCTTCCCCTGAGCTGAGGCTGTGGGCGGCCGCCCAGACACGCAGGGGCAGGCCCCAACCACCTGCACACGTCTCTGCTGGTTAGGAGAGCACTAGGGAAATGACGTCTGTCAGGCAGCTTCTGGGCGCTCACGGAGTCAGCCTCCGGGTGTGTGGGGCTGCAGACCACAGCCAGGAGCCCTGGGAGCCTGGTGCTCTCCGTGCCGTGCTGAGTCTGGGCGGCCAAGCGACCGCTGGAGGAGCCCTGCACTTGCCATTCCCTTCCCTATGACAGAGCTCTCACGGCTGGAGGGCTTGGCGGCGTGCAACCCACCGACCCCGAAGCCCTCCGCAAGGCCGCCTGGGGACTAGGTGCAAAGGCAAGGCAGGAGTGGAGCTGAGGCCAGGAAGGCGCCAGGAGCGTCTCCCAGTCTCGCGCAGCCTGCTCCTTCCTGGTCAGGAAGCCTAGCAGCGAGGCAAGTCTGGGCAAGGCTCGCCCAGGGCAGAGCAGCCTCAGGCCGGGAACTCGGCCAGATCGGGCCTCTGAGCAGAGCTGGAGCTCTGCCGTACTGGAGGCTCACTGGGCTCCGCCCAAGAAGTGATTGCAGCCGCAGGCAGCTGGGCTGCCTCCTCTTCCCCCAAGGAGGCTCGCTTCCCGCATGCTGTGCACTAGGCTTCCAGGCGGGGGCGCCCCGCGCCTCCTACAGGTCTTGGCTCAGGGGCTGCTTCCCTTGAGCTGGGGCTGCCAGCGGGAGCCCAGACACGCAGGGGCAGGCCCCACCACCCGCACACGTCTCGGCTGGGGAGGAGAGCGCTAGGGAAATGTCGTCTGTCGGGCAACTTCTGGGCGCCCACGGAGTCAGCCTCCGGGTGTGTGGGGCTGCAGACCACAGCCAGGGGAGCTGTGAGCCTTGTGCTCTCCGTGCGGCGCTGAGTCTGGGCGGCCAAGCAACCGCTGGAGGAGCCCTGCCCTTGCCCTCCCCTCCCCTCTAATAGAGGCCTCACTGCTGGAGGGCTTGGCAGTGTGCAAGCCACCGGCTCCTAAGCCTTCCCCAAGGACGCCTGGGGCCTAGATGCAGAGGCAAGGCAGGAGTGGAGCTGAGGCCAGGAAGGCGCCAGTGGCCTCTCCCAGCATCGCACAGCCTGCTCCTTCCTGGGCAGGAAGCCTAGAAGCGAGGCAAGCCTGGGCAAGTCTCGCACAGGGCAGAGCAGCCTCGCGCAAGGACCTTGACTAGATCCGGCCTCTGAGCAGAGCTGGGGCTCTGCCGTACTGGAGGCACACTCGGCTGCGCCCAAGCAGGGATGGCAGCTGCACGCGGCTTGGCTCCCTCGACTCTTCCCAAGGAGGCTCGCTTGCAAGCGCACTGTGCACTTGGCTTCCAGGCAGGGACGCCCCGCGCCTCCTGCAAGTCTTGGCACAGGGGCTGCTTCCCCTGAGCTGAGGCTGTGGGCGGCCGCCCAGACAGGCAGGGGCAGGCCCCAACCACCTGCACACGTCTCTGCTGGTTAGGAGAGCACTAGGGAAATGACGTCTGTCAGGCAGCTTCTGGGCGCTCACGGAGTCAGCCTCCGGGTGTGTGGGGCTGCAGACCACAGCCAGGAGCCCTGGGAGCCTGGTGCTCTCCGTGCCGTGCTGAGTCTGGGCGGCCAAGCGACCGCTGGAGGAGCCCTGCAGTTGCCATTCCCTTCCCTATGACAGAGCTCTCACGGCTGGAGGGCTTGGCGGCGTGCAACCCACCGACCCCGAAGCCCTCCGCAAGGACGCCTGGGGACTAGGTGCAAAGGCAAGGCAGGAGTGGAGCTGAGGCCAGGAAGGCGCCAGGAGCGTCTCCCAGTCTCGCGCAGCCTGCTCCTTCCTGGTCAGGAAGCCTAGCAGCGAGGCAAGTCTTGGCAAGGCTCGCCCAGGGCAGAGCAGCCTCAGGCCGGGAACTCGGCCAGATCGGGCCTCTGAGCAGAGCTGGAGCTCTGCCGTACTGGAGGCTCACTGGGCTCCGCCCAAGAAGTGATTGCAGCCGCACGCAGCTGGGCTGCCTCCTCTTCCCCCAAGGAGGCTCGCTTCCCGCATGCTGTGCACTAGGCTTCCAGGCGGGGGCGCCCCGCGCCTCCTACAGGTCTTGGCTCAGGGGCTGCTTCCCTTGAGCTGGGGCTGCCAGCGGGAGCCCAGACACGCAGGGGCAGGCCCCACCACCCGCACACGTCTCGGCTGGGGAGGAGAGCGCTAGGGAAATGACGTCTGTCGGGCAACTTCTGGGCGCCCACGGAGTCAGCCTCCGGGTGTGTGGGGCTGCAGACCACAGCCAGGGGAGCTGTGAGCCTTGTGCTCTCCGTGCGGCGCTGAGTCTGGGCGGCCAAGCAACCGCTGGAGGAGCCCTGCCCTTGCCCTCCCCTCCCCTCTAATAGAGGCCTCACTGCTGGAGGGCTTGGCAGTGTGCAAGCCACCGGCTCCTAAGCCTTCCCCAAGGACGCCTGGGGCCTAGATGCAGAGGCAAGGCAGGAGTGGAGCTGAGGCCAGGAAGGCGCCAGTGGCCTCTCCCAGCATCGCACAGCCTGCTCCTTCCTGGGCAGGAAGCCTAGAAGCGAGGCAAGCCTGGGCAAGTCTCGCACAGGGCAGAGCAGCCTCGCGCAAGGACCTTGACTAGATCCGGCCTCTGAGCAGAGCTGGGGCTCTGCCGTACTGGAGGCACACTCGGCTGCGCCCAAGCAGGGATGGCAGCTGCACGCGGCTTGGCTCCCTCGACTCTTCCCAAGGAGGCTCGCTTGCAAGCGCACTGTGCACTTGGCTTCCAGGCAGGGACGCCCCGCGCCTCCTGCAAGTCTTGGCACAGGGGCTGCTTCCCCTGAGCTGAGGCTGTGGGCGGCCGCCCAGACAGGCAGGGGCAGGCCCCAACCACCTGCACACGTCTCTGCTGGTTAGGAGAGCACTAGGGAAATGACGTCTGTCAGGCAGCTTCTGGGCGCTCACGGAGTAAGCCTCCGGGTGTGTGGGGCTGCAGACCACAGCCAGGAGCCCTGGGAGCCTGGTGCTCTCCGTGCCGTGCTGAGTCTGGGCGGCCAAGCGACCGCTGGAGGAGCCCTGCAGTTGCCATTCCCTTCCCTATGACAGAGCTCTCACGGCTGGAGGGCTTGGCGGCGTGCAACCCACCGACCCCGAAGCCCTCCGCAAGGCCGCCTGGGGACTAGGTGCAAAGGCAAGGCAGGATTGGAGCTGAGGCCAGGAAGGCGCCAGGAGCGTCTCCCAGTCTCGCGCAGCCTGCTCCTTCCTGGGCAGGAAGCCTAGCAGCGAGGCAAGTCTGGGCAAGGCTCGCCCAGGGCAGAGCAGCCTCAGGCCGGGAACTCAGCCAGATCGGGCCTCTGAGCAGAGCTGGAGCTCTGCCGTACTGGAGGCTCACTGGTCTCCCCCCAAGAAGTGATTGCAGCCGCACGCAGCTGGGCTGCCTCCTCTTCCCCCAAGGAGGCTCGCTTCCCGCATGCTGTGCACTAGGCTTCCAGACGGGGGCGCCCCGCGCCTCCTACAGGTCTTGGCTCAGGGGCTGCTTCCCTTGAGCTGGGGCTGCCAGCGGGAGCCCAGACACGCAGGGGCAGGCCCCACCAGCCGCACACGTCTCGGCTGGGGAGGAGAGCGCTAGGGAAATGACGTCTGTCGGGCAACTTCTGGGCGCCCACGGAGTCACCCTCCGGGTGTGTGGGGCTGCAGACCACAGCCAGGGGAGCTGTGAGCCTTGTGCTCTCCGTGCGGCGCTGAGTCTGGGCGGCCAAGCAACCGCTGGAGGAGCACTGCCCTTGCCCTCCCCTCCCCTCTAATAGAGGCCTCACTGCTGGAGGGCTTGGCAGTGTGCAAGCCACCGGCTCCTAAGCCTTCCCCAAGGATGCCTGGGGCCTAGATGCAGAGGCAAGGCAGGAGTGGAGCTGAGGCCAGGAAGGCGCCAGTGGCCTCTCCCAGCATCGCACAGCCTGCTCCTTCCTGGGCAGGAAGCCTAGAAGCGAGGCAAGCCTGGGCAAGTCTCGCACAGGGCAGAGCAGCCTCGCGCAAGGACCTTGACTAGATCCGGCCTCTGAGCAGAGCTGGGGCTCTGCCGTACTGGAGGCACACTCGGCTGCGCCCAAGCAGGGATGGCAGCTGCACGCGACTTGGCTCCCTCGACTCTTCCCAAGGAGGCTCGCTTGCAAGCGCACTGTGCACTTGGCTTCCAGGCAGGGACGCCCCGCGCCTCCTGCAAGTCTTGGCACAGGGGCTGCTACCCCTGAGCTGAGGCTGTGGGCGGCCGCCCAGACACGCAGGGGCAGGCCCCAACCACCTGCACACGTCTCTGCTGGTTAGGAGAGCACTAGGGAAATGACGTCTGTCAGGCAGCTTCTGGGCGCTCACGGAGTCAGCCTCCGGGTGTGTGGGGCTGCAGACCACAGCCAGGAGCCCTGGGAGCCTGGTGCTCTCCGTGCCGTGCTGAGTCTGGGCGGCCAAGCGACCGCTGGAGGAGCCCTGCAGTTGCCATTCCCTTCCCTATGACAGAGCTCTCACGGCTGGAGGGCTTGGCGGCGTGCAACCCACCGACCCCGAAGCCCTCCGCAAGGACGCCTGGGGACTAGGTGCAAAGGCAAGGCAGGAGTGGAGCTGAGGCCAGGAAGGCGCCAGGAGCGTCTCCCAGTCTCGCGCAGCCTGCTCCTTCCTGGTCAGGAAGCCTAGCAGCGAGGCAAGTCTGGGCAAGGCTCGCCCAGGGCAGAGCAGCCTCAGGCCGGGAACTCGGCCAGATCGGGCCTCTGAGCAGAGCTGGAGCTCTGCCGTACTGGAGGCTCACTGGGCTCCGCCCAAGAAGTGATTGCAGCCGCACGCAGCTGGGCTGCCTCCTCTTCCCCCAAGGAGGCTCGCTTCCCGCATGCTGTGCACTAGGCTTCCAGGCGGGGGCGCCCCGCGCCTCCTACAGGTCTTGGCTCAGGGGCTGCTTCCCTTGAGCTGGGGCTGCCAGCGGGAGCCCAGACACGCAGGGGCAGGCCCCACCAGCCGCACACGTCTCGGCTGGGGAGGAGAGCGCTAGGGAAATGACGTCTGTCGGGCAACTTCTGGGCGCCCACGGAGTCAGCCTCCGGGTGTGTGGGGCTGCAGACCACAGCCAGGGGAGCTGTGAGCCTTGTGCTCTCCGTGCGGCGCTGAGTCTGGGCGGCCAAGCAACCGCTGGAGGAGCCCTGCCCTTGCCCTCCCCTCCCCTCTAATAGAGGCCTCACTGCTGGAGGGCTTGGCAGTGTGCAAGCCACCGGCTCCTAAGCCTTCCCCAAGGACGCCTGGGGCCTAGATGCAGAGGCAAGGCAGGAGTGGAGCTGAGGCCAGGAAGGCGCCAGTGGCCTCTCCCAGCATCGCACAGCCTGCTCCTTCCTGGGCAGGAAGCCTAGAAGCGAGGCAAGCCTGGGCAAGTTTCGCACAGGGCAGAGCAGCCTCGCGCAAGGACCTTGACTAGATCCGGCCTCTGAGCAGAGCTGGGGCTCTGCCGTACTGGAGGCACACTCGGCTGCGCCCAAGCAGGGATGGCAGCTGCACGCGGCTTGGCTCCCTCGACTCTTCCCAAGGAGGCTCGCTTGCAAGCGCACTGTGCACTTGGCTTCCAGGCAGGGACGCCCCGCGCCTCCTGCAAGTCTTGGCACAGGGGCTGCTTCCCCTGAGATGAGGCTGTGGGCGGCCGCCCAGACACGCAGGGGCAGGCCCCAACCACCTGCACACGTCTCTGCTGGTTAGGAGAGCACTAGGGAAATGACGTCTGTCAGGCAGCTTCTGGGCGCTCACGGAGTCAGCCTCCGGGTGTGTGGGGCTGCAGACCACAGCCAGGAGCCCTGGGAGCCTGGTGCTCTCCGTGCCGTGCTGAGTCTGGGCGGCAAACGACCGCTGGAGGAGCCCTGCAGTTGCCATTCCCTTCCCTATGACAGAGCTCTCACGGCTGGAGGGCTTGGCGGCGTGCAACCCACCGACCCCGAAGCCCTCCGCAAGGACGCCTGGGGACTATGTGCAAAGGCAAGGCAGGAGTGGAGCTGAGGCCAGGAAGGCGCCAGGAGCGTCTCCCAGTCTCGCGCAGCCTGCTCCTTCCTGGTCAGGAAGCCTAGCAGCGAGGCAAGTCTGGGCAAGGCTCGCCCAGGGCAGAGCAGCCGCAGGCCGGGAACTCGGCCAGATCGGGCCTCTGAGCAGAGCTGGAGCTCTGCCGTACTGGAGGCTCACTGGGCTCCGCCCAAGAAGTGATTGCAGCCGCACGCAGCTGGGCTGCCTCCTCTTCCCCCAAGGAGGCTCGCTTCCCGCATGCTGTGCACTAGGCTTCCAGGCGGGGGCGCCCCGCGCCTCCTACAGGTCTTGGCTCAGGGGCTGCTTCCCTTGAGCTGGGGCTGCCAGCGGGAGCCCAGACACGCAGGGGCAGGCCCCACCACCCGCACACGTCTCGGCTGGGGAGGAGAGCGCTAGGGAAATGACGTCTGTCGGGCAACTTCTGGGCGCCCACGGAGTCAGCCTCCGGGTGTGTGGGGCTGCAGACCACAGCCAGGGGAGCTGTGAGCCTTGTGCTCTCCGTGCGGCGCTGAGTCTGGGCGGCCAAGCAACCGCTGGAGGAGCCCTGCCCTTGCCCTCCCCTCCCCTCTAATAGAGGCCTCACTGCTGGAGGGCTTGGCAGTGTGCAAGCCACCGGCTCCTAAGCCTTCCCCAAGGACGCCTGGGGCCTAGATGCAGAGGCAAGGCAGGAGTGGAGCTGAGGCCAGGAAGGCGCCAGTGGCCTCTCCCAGCATCGCACAGCCTGCTCCTTCCTGGGCAGGAAGCCTAGAAGCGAGGCAAGCCTGGGCAAGTCTCGCACAGGGCAGAGCAGCCTCGCGCAAGGACCTTGACTAGATCCGGCCTCTGAGCAGAGCTGGGGCTCTGCCGTACTGGAGGCACACTCGGCTGCGCCCAAGCAGGGATGGCAGCTGCACGCGGCTTGGCTCCCTCGACTCTTCCCAAGGAGGCTCGCTTGCAAGCGCACTGTGCACTTGGCTTCCAGGCAGGGACGCCCCGCGCCTCCTGCAAGTCTTGGCACAGGGGCTGCTTCCCCTGAGCTGAGGCTGTGGGCGGCCGCCCAGACAGGCAGGGGCAGGCCCCAACCACCTGCACACGTCTCTGCTGGTTAGGAGAGCACTAGGGAAATGACGTCTGTCAGGCAGCTTCTGGGCGCTCACGGAGTAAGCCTCCGGGTGTGTGGGGCTGCAGACCACAGCCAGGAGCCCTGGGAGCCTGGTGCTCTCCGTGCCGTGCTGAGTCTGGGCGGCCAAGCGACCGCTGGAGGAGCCCTGCAGTTGCCATTCCCTTCCCTATGACAGAGCTCTCACGGCTGGAGGGCTTGGCGGCGTGCAACCCACCGACCCCGAAGCCCTCCGCAAGGCCGCCTGGGGACTAGGTGCAAAGGCAAGGCAGGATTGGAGCTGAGGCCAGGAAGGCGCCAGGAGCGTCTCCCAGTCTCGCGCAGCCTGCTCCTTCCTGGGCAGGAAGCCTAGCAGCGAGGCAAGTCTGGGCAAGGCTCGCCCAGGGCAGAGCAGCCTCAGGCCGGGAACTCAGCCAGATCGGGCCTCTGAGCAGAGCTGGAGCTCTGCCGTACTGGAGGCTCACTGGTCTCCCCCCAAGAAGTGATTGCAGCCGCACGCAGCTGGGCTGCCTCCTCTTCCCCCAAGGAGGCTCGCTTCCCGCATGCTGTGCACTAGGCTTCCAGGCGGGGGCGCCCCGCGCCTCCTACAGGTCTTGGCTCAGGGGCTGCTTCCCTTGAGCTGGGGCTGCCAGCGGGAGCCCAGACACGCAGGGGCAGGCCCCACCAGCCGCACACGTCTCGGCTGGGGAGGAGAGCGCTAGGGAAATGACGTCTGTCGGGCAACTTCTGGGCGCCCACGGAGTCACCCTCCGGGTGTGTGGGGCTGCAGACCACAGCCAGGGGAGCTGTGAGCCTTGTGCTCTCCGTGCGGCGCTGAGTCTGGGCGGCCAAGCAACCGCTGGAGGAGCACTGCCCTTGCCCTCCCCTCCCCTCTAATAGAGGCCTCACTGCTGGAGGGCTTGGCAGTGTGGAAGCCACCGGCTCCTAAGCCTTCCCCAAGGACGCCTGGGGCCTAGATGCAGAGGCAAGGCAGGAGTGGAGCTGAGGCCAGGAAGGCGCCAGTGGCCTCTCCCAGCATCGCACAGCCTGCTCCTTCCTGGGCAGGAAGCCTAGAAGCGAGGCAAGCCTGGGCAAGTCTCGCACAGGGCAGAGCAGCCTCGCGCAAGGACCTTGACTAGATCCGGCCTCTGAGCAGAGCTGGGGCTCTGCCGTACTGGAGGCACACTCGGCTGCGCCCAAGCAGGGATGGCAGCTGCACGCGACTTGGCTCCCTCGACTCTTCCCAAGGAGGCTCGCTTGCAAGCGCACTGTGCACTTGGCTTCCAGGCAGGGACGCCCCGCGCCTCCTGCAAGTCTTGGCACAGGGGCTGCTACCCCTGAGCTGAGGCTGTGGGCGGCTGCCCAGACACGCAGGGGCAGGCCCCAACCACCTGCACACGTCTCTGCTGGTTAGGAGAGCACTAGGGAAATGACGTCTGTCAGGCAGCTTCTGGGCGCTCACGGAGTCAGCCTCCGGGTGTGTGGGGCTGCAGACCACAGCCAGGAGCCCTGGGAGCCTGGTGCTCTCCGTGCCGTGCTGAGTCTGGGCGGCCAAGCGACCGCTGGAGGAGCCCTGCAGTTGCCATTCCCTTCCCTATGACAGAGCTCTCACGGCTGGAGGGCTTGGCGGCGTGCAACCCACCGACCCCGAAGCCCTCCGCAAGGACGCCTGGGGACTAGGTGCAAAGGCAAGGCAGGAGTGGAGCTGAGGCCAGGAAGGCGCCAGGAGCGTCTCCCAGTCTCGCGCAGCCTGCTCCTTCCTGGTCAGGAAGCCTAGCAGCGAGGCAAGTCTGGGCAAGGCTCGCCCAGGGCAGAGCAGCCTCAGGCCGGGAACTCGGCCAGATCGGGCCTCTGAGCAGAGCTGGAGCTCTGCCGTACTGGAGGCTCACTGGGCTCCGCCCAAGAAGTGATTGCAGCCGCACGCAGCTGGGCTGCCTCCTCTTCCCCCAAGGAGGCTCGCTTCCCGCATGCTGTGCACTAGGCTTCCAGGCGGGGGCGCCCCGCGCCTCCTACAGGTCTTGGCTCAGGGGCTGCTTCCCTTGAGCTGGGGCTGCCAGCGGGAGCCCAGACACGCAGGGGCAGGCCCCACCAGCCGCACACGTCTCGGCTGGGGAGGAGAGCGCTAGGGAAATGACGTCTGTCGGGCAACTTCTGGGCGCCCACGGAGTCAGCCTCCGGGTGTGTGGGGCTGCAGACCACAGCCAGGGGAGCTGTGAGCCTTGTGCTCTCCGTGCGGCGCTGAGTCTGGGCGGCCAAGCAACCGCTGGAGGAGCCCTGCCCTTGCCCTCCCCTCCCCTCTAATAGAGGCCTCACTGCTGGAGGGCTTGGCAGTGTGCAAGCCACCGGCTCCTAAGCCTTCCCCAAGGACGCCTGGGGCCTAGATGCAGAGGCAAGGCAGGAGTGGAGCTGAGGCCAGGAAGGCGCCAGTGGCCTCTCCCAGCATCGCACAGCCTGCTCCTTCCTGGGCAGGAAGCCTAGAAGCGAGGCAAGCCTGGGCAAGTCTCGCACAGGGCAGAGCAGCCTCGTGCAAGGACCTTGACTAGATCCGGCCTCTGAGCAGAGCTGGGGCTCTGCCGTACTGGAGGCACACTCGGCTGCGCCCAAGCAGGGATGGCAGCTGCACGCGGCTTGGCTCCCTCGACTCTTCCCAAGGAGGCTCGCTTGCAAGCGCACTGTGCACTTGGCTTCCAGGCAGGGACGCCCCGCGCCTCCTGCAAGTCTTGGCACAGGGGCTGCTTCCCCTGAGATGAGGCTGTGGGCGGCCGCCCAGACACGCAGGGGCAGGCCCCAACCACCTGCACACGTCTCTGCTGGTTAGGAGAGCACTAGGGAAATGACGTCTGTCAGGCAGCTTCTGGGCGCTCACGGAGTCAGCCTCCGGGTGTGTGGGGCTGCAGACCACAGCCAGGAGCCCTGGGAGCCTGGTGCTCTCCGTGCCGTGCTGAGTCTGGGCGGCAAACGACCGCTGGAGGAGCCCTGCAGTTGCCATTCCCTTCCCTATGACAGAGCTCTCACGGCTGGAGGGCTTGGCGGCGTGCAACCCACCGACCCCGAAGCCCTCCGCAAGGACGCCTGGGGACTATGTGCAAAGGCAAGGCAGGAGTGGAGCTGAGGCCAGGAAGGCGCCAGGAGCGTCTCCCAGTCTCGCGCAGCCTGCTCCTTCCTGGTCAGGAAGCCTAGCAGCGAGGCAAGTCTGGGCAAGGCTCGCCCAGGGCAGAGCAGCCGCAGGCCGGGAACTCGGCCAGATCGGGCCTCTGAGCAGAGCTGGAGCTCTGCCGTACTGGAGGCTCACTGGGCTCCGCCCAAGAAGTGATTGCAGCCGCACGCAGCTGGGCTGCCTCCTCTTCCCCCAAGGAGGCTCGCTTCCCGCATGCTGTGCACTAGGCTTCCAGGCGGGGGCGCCCCGCGCCTCCTACAGGTCTTGGCTCAGGGGCTGCTTCCCTTGAGCTGGGGCTGCCAGCGGGAGCCCAGACACGCAGGGGCAGGCCCCACCACCCGCACACGTCTCGGCTGGGGAGGAGAGCGCTAGGGAAATGACGTCTGTCGGGCAACTTCTGGGCGCCCACGGAGTCAGCCTCCGGGTGTGTGGGGCTGCAGACCACAGCCAGGGGAGCTGTGAGCCTTGTGCTCTCCGTGCGGCGCTGAGTCTGGGCGGCCAAGCAACCGCTGGAGGAGCCCTGCCCTTGCCCTCCCCTCCCCTCTAATAGAGGCCTCACTGCTGGAGGGCTTGGCAGTGTGCAAGCCACCGGCTCCTAAGCCTTCCCCAAGGACGCCTGGGGCCTAGATGCAGCGGCAAGGTAGGAGTGGAGCTGAGGCCAGGAAGGCGCCAGTGGCCTCTCCCAGCATCGCACAGCCTGCTCCTTCCTGGGCAGGAAGCCTAGAAGCGAGGCAAGCCTGGGAAGTCTCGCACAGGGCAGAGCAGCCTCGCGCAAGGACCTTGACTAGATCCGGCCTCTGAGCAGAGCTGGGGCTCTGCCGTACTGGAGGCACACTCGGCTGCGCCCAAGCAGGGATGGCAGCTGCACGCGGCTTGGCTCCCTCGACTCTTCCCAAGGAGGCTCGCTTGCAAGCGCACTGTGCACTTGGCTTCCAGGCAGGGACGCCCCGCGCCTCCTGCAAGTCTTGGCACAGGGGCTGCTTCCCCTGAGCTGAGGCTGTGGGCGGCCGCCCAGACAGGCAGGGGCAGGCCCCAACCACCTGCACACGTCTCTGCTGGTTAGGAGAGCACTAGGGAAATGACGTCTGTCAGGCAGCTTCTGGGCGCTCACGGAGTAAGCCTCCGGGTGTGTGGGGCTGCAGACCACAGCCAGGAGCCCTGGAGCCTGGTGCTCTCCGTGCCGTGCTGAGTCTGGGCGGCCAAGCGACCGCTGGAGGAGCCCTGCAGTTGCCATTCCCTTCCCTATGACAGAGCTCTCACGGCTGGAGGGCTTGGCGGCGTGCAACCCACCGACCCCGAAGCCCTCCGCAAGGCCGCCTGGGGACTAGGTGCAAAGGCAAGGCAGGATTGGAGCTGAGGCCAGGAAGGCGCCAGGAGCGTCTCCCAGTCTCGCGCAGCCTGCTCCTTCCTGGGCAGGAAGCCTAGCAGCGAGGCAAGTCTGGGCAAGGCTCGCCCAGGGCAGAGCAGCCTCAGGCCGGGAACTCAGCCAGATCGGGCCTCTGAGCAGAGCTGGAGCTCTGCCGTACTGGAGGCTCACTGGTCTCCCCCCAAGAAGTGATTGCAGCCGCACGCAGCTGGGCTGCCTCCTCTTCCCCCAAGGAGGCTCGCTTCCCGCATGCTGTGCACTAGGCTTCCAGGCGGGGGCGCCCCGCGCCTCCTACAGGTCTTGGCTCAGGGCTGCTTCCCTTGAGCTGGGGCTGCCAGCGGGAGCCCAGACACGCAGGGGCAGGCCCCACCAGCCGCACACGTCTCGGCTGGGGAGGAGAGCGCTAGGGAAATGACGTCTGTCGGGCAACTTCTGGGCGCCCACGGAGTCACCCTCCGGGTGTGTGGGGCTGCAGACCACAGCCAGGGGAGCTGTGAGCCTTGTGCTCTCCGTGCGGCGCTGAGTCTGGGCGGCCAAGCAACCGCTGGAGGAGCACTGCCCTTGCCCTCCCCTCCCCTCTAATAGAGGCCTCACTGCTGGAGGGCTTGGCAGTGTGGAAGCCACCGGCTCCTAAGCCTTCCCCAAGGACGCCTGGGGCCTAGATGCAGAGGCAAGGCAGGAGTGGAGCTGAGGCCAGGAAGGCGCCAGTGGCCTCTCCCAGCATCGCACAGCCTGCTCCTTCCTGGGCAGGAAGCCTAGAAGCGAGGCAAGCCTGGGCAAGTCTCGCACAGGGCAGAGCAGCCTCGCGCAAGGACCTTGACTAGATCCGGCCTCTGAGCAGAGCTGGGGCTCTGCCGTACTGGAGGCACACTCGGCTGCGCCCAAGCAGGGATGGCAGCTGCACGCGACTTGGCTCCCTCGACTCTTCCCAAGGAGGCTCGCTTGCAAGCGCACTGTGCACTTGGCTTCCAGGCAGGGACGCCCCGCGCCTCCTGCAAGTCTTGGCACAGGGGCTGCTACCCCTGAGCTGAGGCTGTGGGCGGCCGCCCAGACACGCAGGGGCAGGCCCCAACCACCTGCACACGTCTCTGCTGGTTAGGAGAGCACTAGGGAAATGACGTCTGTCAGGCAGCTTCTGGGCGCTCACGGAGTCAGCCTCCGGGTGTGTGGGGCTGCAGACCACAGCCAGGAGCCCTGGGAGCCTGGTGCTCTCCGTGCCGTGCTGAGTCTGGGCGGCCAAGCGACCGCTGGAGGAGCCCTGCAGTTGCCATTCCCTTCCCTATGACAGAGCTCTCACGGCTGGAGGGCTTGGCGGCGTGCAACCCACCGACCCCGAAGCCCTCCGCAAGGACGCCTGGGGACTAGGTGCAAAGGCAAGGCAGGAGTGGAGCTGAGGCCAGGAAGGCGCCAGGAGCGTCTCCCAGTCTCGCGCAGCCTGCTCCTTCCTGGTCAGGAAGCCTAGCAGCGAGGCAAGTCTGGGCAAGGCTCGCCCAGGGCAGAGCAGCCTCAGGCCGGGAACTCGGCCAGATCGGGCCTCTGAGCAGAGCTGGAGCTCTGCCGTACTGGAGGCTCACTGGGCTCCGCCCAAGAAGTGATTGCAGCCGCACGCAGCTGGGCTGCCTCCTCTTCCCCCAAGGAGGCTCGCTTCCCGCATGCTGTGCACTAGGCTTCCAGGCGGGGGCGCCCCGCGCCTCCTACAGGTCTTGGCTCAGGGGCTGCTTCCCTTGAGCTGGGGCTGCCAGCGGGAGCCCAGACACGCAGGGGCAGGCCCCACCAGCCGCACACGTCTCGGCTGGGGAGGAGAGCGCTAGGGAAATGACGTCTGTCGGGCAACTTCTGGGCGCCCACGGAGTCAGCCTCCGGGTGTGTGGGGCTGCAGACCACAGCCAGGGGAGCTGTGAGCCTTGTGCTCTCCGTGCGGCGCTGAGTCTGGGCGGCCAAGCAACCGCTGGAGGAGCCCTGCCCTTGCCCTCCCCTCCCCTCTAATAGAGGCCTCACTGCTGGAGGGCTTGGCAGTGTGCAAGCCACCGGCTCCTAAGCCTTCCCAAGGACGCCTGGGGCCTAGATGCAGAGGCAAGGGCAGGAGTGGAGCTGAGGCCAGGAAGGCGCCAGTGGCCTCTCCAGCATCGCACAGCCTGCTCCTTCCTGGGCAGGAAGCCTAGAAGCGAGGCAAGCCTGGGCAAGTCTCGCACAGGGCAGAGCAGCCTCGTGCAAGGACCTTGACTAGATCCGGCCTCTGAGCAGAGCTGGGGCTCTGCCGTACTGGAGGCACACTCGGCTGCGCCCAAGCAGGGATGGCAGCTGCACGCGGCTTGGCTCCCTCGACTCTTCCCAAGGAGGCTCGCTTGCAAGCGCACTGTGCACTTGGCTTCCAGGCAGGGACGCCCCGCGCCTCCTGCAAGTCTTGGCACAGGGGCTGCTTCCCCTGAGATGAGGCTGTGGGCGGCCGCCCAGACACGCAGGGGCAGGCCCCAACCACCTGCACACGTCTCTGCTGGTTAGGAGAGCACTAGGGAAATGACGTCTGTCAGGCAGCTTCTGGGCGCTCACGGAGTCAGCCTCCGGGTGTGTGGGGCTGCAGACCACAGCCAGGAGCCCTGGGAGCCTGGTGCTCTCCGTGCCGTGCTGAGTCTGGGCGGCAAACGACCGCTGGAGGAGCCCTGCAGTTGCCATTCCTTCCCTATGACAGAGCTCTCACGGCTGGAGGGCTTGGCGGCGTGCAACCCACCGACCCCGAAGCCCTCCGCAAGGACGCCTGGGGACTATGTGCAAAGGCAAGGCAGGAGTGGAGCTGAGGCCAGGAAGGCGCCAGGAGCGTCTCCCAGTCTCGCGCAGCCTGCTCCTTCCTGGTCAGGAAGCCTAGCAGCGAGGCAAGTCTGGGCAAGGCTCGCCCAGGGCAGAGCAGCCGCAGGCCGGGAACTCGGCCAGATCGGGCCTCTGAGCAGAGCTGGAGCTCTGCCGTACTGGAGGCTCACTGGGCTCCGCCCAAGAAGTGATTGCAGCCGCACGCAGCTGGGCTGCCTCCTCTTCCCCCAAGGAGGCTCGCTTCCCGCATGCTGTGCACTAGGCTTCCAGGCGGGGGCGCCCCGCGCCTCCTACAGGTCTTGGCTCAGGGGCTGCTTCCCTTGAGCTGGGCTGCCAGCGGGAGCCCACAGACACGCAGGGGCAGGCCCCACCACCCGCACACGTCTCGGCTGGGGAGGAGAGCGCTAGGGAAATGACGTCTGTCGGGCAACTTCTGGGCGCCCACGGAGTCAGCCTCCGGGTGTGTGGGGGCTGCAGACCACAGCCAGGGGAGCTGTGAGCCTTGTGCTCTCCGTGCGGCGCTGAGTCTGGGCGGCCAAGCAACCGCTGGAGGAGCCCTGCCCTTGCCCTCCCCTCCCCTCTAATAGAGGCCTCACTGCTGGAGGGCTTGGCAGTGTGCAAGCCACCGGCTCCTAAGCCTTCCCCAAGGACGCCTGGGGCCTAGATGCAGCGGCAAGGTAGGAGTGGAGCTGAGGCCAGGAAGGCGCCAGTGGCCTCTCCCAGCATCGCACAGCCTGCTACTTCCTGGGCAGGAAGCCTAGAAGCGAGGCAAGCCTGGGAAGTCTCGCACAGGGCAGAGCAGCCTCGCGCAAGGACCTTGACTAGATCCGGCCTCTGAGCAGAGCTGGGGCTCTGCCGTACTGGAGGCACACTCGGCTGCGCCCAAGCAGGGATGGCAGCTGCACGCGGCTTGGCTCCCTCGACTCTTCCCAAGGAGGCTCACTTGCAAGCGCACTGTGCACTTGGCTTCCAGGCAGGGACGCCCCGCGCCTCCTGCAAGTCTTGGCACAGGGGCTGCTTCCCCTGAGCTGAGGCTGTGGGCGGCCGCCCAGACACGCAGGGGCAGGCCCCAACCACCTGCACACGTCTCTGCTGGTTAGAAGAGCACTAGGGAAATGACGTCTGTCAGGCAGCTTCTGGGCGCTCACGGAGTCAGCCTCCGGGTGTGTGGGGCTGCAGACCACAGCCAGGAGCCCTGGGAGCCTGGTGCTCTCCGTGCCGTGCTGAGTCTGGGCGGCCAAGCGACCGCTGGAGGAGCCCTGCAGTTGCCATTCCCTTCCCTATGACAGAGCTCTCACGGCTGGAGGGCTTGGCGGCGTGCAACCCACCGACCCCGAAGCCCTCCGCAAGGCCGCCTGGGGACTAGGTGCAAAGGCAAGGCAGGAGTGGAGCTGAGGCCAGGAAGGCGCCAGGAGCGTCTCCCAGTCTCGCGCAGCCTGCTCCTTCCTGGTCAGGAAGCCTAGCAGCGAGGCAAGTCTGGGCAAGGCTCGCCCAGGGCAGAGCAGCCTCAGGCCGGGAACTCGGCCAGATCGGGCCTCTGAGCAGAGCTGGAGCTCTGCCGTACTGGAGGCTCACTGGGCTCCGCCCAAGAAGTGATTGCAGCCGCACGCAGCTGGGCTGCCTCCTCTTCCCCCAAGGAGGCTCGCTTCCCGCATGCTGTGCACTAGGCTTCCAGGCGGGGGCGCCCCGCGCCTCCTACAGGTCTTGGCTCAGGGGCTGCTTCCCTTGAGCTGGGGCTGCCAGCGGGAGCCCAGACACGCAGGGGCAGGCCCCACCACCCGCACACGTCTCGGCTGGGGAGGAGAGCGCTAGGGAAATGACGTCTGTCGGGCAACTTCTGGGCGCCCACGGAGTCAGCCTCCGGGTGTGTGGGGCTGCAGACCACAGCCAGGGGAGCTGTGAGCCTTGTGCTCTCCGTGCGGCGCTGAGTCTGGGCGGCCAAGCAACCGCTGGAGGAGCCCTGCCCTTGCCCTCCCCTCCCCTCTAATAGAGGCCTCACTGCTGGAGGGCTTGGCAGTGTGCAAGCCACCGGCTCCTAAGCCTTCCCCAAGGACGCCTGGGGCCTAGATGCAGCGGCAAGGCAGGAGTGGAGCTGAGGCCAGGAAGGCGCCAGTGGCCTCTCCCAGCATCGCACAGCCTGCTCCTTCCTGGGCAGGAAGCCTAGAAGCCAGGCAAGCCTGGGCAAGTCTCGCACAGGGCAGAGCAGCCTCGCGCAAGGACCTTGACTAGATCCGGCCTCTGAGCAGAGCTGGGGCTCTGCCGTACTGGAGGCACACTCGGCTGCGCCCAAGCAGGGATGGCAGCTGCACGCGGCTTGGCTCCCTCGACTCTTCCCAAGGAGGCTCGCTTGCAAGCGCACTGTGCACTTGGCTTCCAGGCAGGGACGCCCCGCGCCTCCTGCAAGTCTTGGCACAGGGGCTGCTTCCCCTGAGCTGAGGCTGTGGGCGGCCGCCCAGACAGGCAGGGGCAGGCCCCAACCACCTGCACACGTCTCTGCTGGTTAGGAGAGCACTAGGGAAATGACGTCTGTCAGGCAGCTTCTGGGCGCTCACGGAGTCAGCCTCCGGGTGTGTGGGGCTGCAGACCACAGCCAGGAGCCCTGGGAGCCTGGTGCTCTCCGTGCCGTGCTGAGTCTGGGCGGCCAAGCGACCGCTGGAGGAGCCCTGCAGTTGCCATTCCCTTCCCTATGACAGAGCTCTCACGGCTGGAGGGCTTGGCGGCGTGCAACCCACCGGCCCAGAAGCCCTCCGCAAGGCCGCCTGGGGACTAGGTGCAAAGGCAAGGCAGGAGTGGAGCTGAGGCCAGGAAGGCGCCAGGAGCGTCTCCCAGTCTCGCGCAGCCTGCTCCTTCCTGGTCAGGAAGCCTAGCAGCGAGGCAAGTCTGGGCAAGGCTCGCCCAGGGCAGAGCAGCCTCAGGCCGGGAACTCGGCCAGATCGGGCCTCTGAGCAGAGCTGGAGCTCTGCCGTACTGGAGGCTCACTGGGCTCCGCCCAAGAAGTGATTGCAGCCGCACGCAGCTGGGCTGCCTCCTCTTCCCCCAAGGAGGCTCGCTTCCCGCATGCTGTGCACTAGGCTTCCAGGCGGGGGCGCCCCGCGCCTCCTACAGGTCTTGGCTCAGGGGCTGCTTCCCTTGAGCTGGGGCTGCCAGCGGGAGCCCAGACACGCAGGGGCAGGCCCCACCACCCGCACACGTCTCGGCTGGGGAGGAGAGCGCTAGGGAAATGACGTCTGTCGGGCAACTTCTGGGCGCCCACGGAGTCAGCCTCCGGGTGTGTGGGGCTGCAGACCACAGCCAGGGGAGCTGTGAGCCTTGTGCTCTCCGTGCGGCGCTGAGTCTGGGCGGCCAAGCAACCGCTGGAGGAGCCCTGCCCTTGCCCTCCCCCTCCCCTCTAATAGAGGCCTCACTGCTGGAGGGCTTGGCAGTGTGCAAGCCACCGGCTCCTAAGCCTTCCCCAAGGACGCCTGGGGCCTAGATGCAGCGGCAAGGCAGGAGTGGAGCTGAGGCCAGGAAGGCGCCAGTGGCCTCTCCCAGCATCGCACAGCCTGCTCCTTCCTGGGCAGGAAGCCTAGAAGCCAGGCAAGCCTGGGCAAGTCTCGCACAGGGCAGAGCAGCCTCGCGCAAGGACCTTGACTAGATCCGGCCTCTGAGCAGAGCTGGGGCTCTGCCGTACTGGAGGCACACTCGGCTGCGCCCAAGCAGGGATGGCAGCTGCACGCGGCTTGGCTCCCTCGACTCTTCCCAAGGAGGCTCGCTTGCAAGCGCACTGTGCACTTGGCTTCCAGGCAGGGACGCCCCGCGCCTCCTGCAAGTCTTGGCACAGGGGCTGCTTCCCCTGAGCTGAGGCTGTGGGCGGCCGCCCAGACAGGCAGGGGCAGGCCCCAACCACCTGCACACGTCTCTGCTGGTTAGGAGAGCACTAGGGAAATGACGTCTGTCAGGCAGCTTCTGGGCGCTCACGGAGTCAGCCTCCGGGTGTGTGGGGCTGCAGACCACAGCCAGGAGCCCTGGGAGCCTGGTGCTCTCCGTGCCGTGCTGAGTCTGGGCGGCCAAGCGACCGCTGGAGGAGCCCTGCAGTTGCCATTCCCTTCCCTATGACAGAGCTCTCACGGCTGGAGGGCTTGGCGGCGTGCAACCCACCGACCCCGAAGCCCTCCGCAAGGCCGCCTGGGGACTAGGTGCAAAGGCAAGGCAGGAGTGGAGCTGAGGCCAGGAAGGCGCCAGGAGCGTCTCCCAGTCTCGCGCAGCCTGCTCCTTCCTGGTCAGGAAGCCTAGCAGCGAGGCAAGTCTGGGCAAGGCTCGCCCAGGGCAGAGCAGCCTCAGGCCGGGAACTCGGCCAGATCGGGCCTCTGAGCAGAGCTGGAGCTCTGCCGTACTGGAGGCTCACTGGGCTCCGCCCAAGAAGTGATTGCAGCCGCACGCAGCTGGGCTGCCTCCTCTTCCCCCAAGGAGGCTCGCTTCCCGCATGCTGTGCACTAGGCTTCCAGGCGGGGGCGCCCCGCGCCTCCTACAGGTCTTGGCTCAGGGGCTGCTTCCCTTGAGCTGGGGCTGCCAGCGGGAGCCCAGACACGCAGGGGCAGGCCCCACCACCCGCACACGTCTCGGCTGGGGAGGAGAGCGCTAGGGAAATGTCGTCTGTCGGGCAACTTCTGGGCGCCCACGGAGTCAGCCTCCGGGTGTGTGGGGCTGCAGACCACAGCCAGGGGAGCTGTGAGCCTTGTGCTCTCCGTGCGGCGCTGAGTCTGGGCGGCCAAGCAACCGCTGGAGGAGCCCTGCCCTTGCCCTCCCCTCCCCTCTAATAGAGGCCTCACTGCTGGAGGGCTTGGCAGTGTGCAAGCCACCGGCTCCTAAGCCTTCCCCAAGGACGCCTGGGGCCTAGATGCAGAGGCAAGGCAGGAGTGGAGCTGAGGCCAGGAAGGCGCCAGTGGCCTCTCCCAGCATCGCACAGCCTGCTCCTTCCTGGGCAGGAAGCCTAGAAGCCAGGCAAGCCTGGGCAAGTCTCGCACAGGGCAGAGCAGCCTCGCGCAAGGACCTTGACTAGATCCGGCCTCTGAGCAGAGCTGGGGCTCTGCCGTACTGGAGGCACACTCGGCTCCGCCCAAGCAGGGATGGCAGCTGCACGCGGCTTGGCTCCCTCGACTCTTCCCAAGGAGGCTCGCTTGCAAGCGCACTGTGCACTTGGCTTCCAGGCAGGGACGCCCCGCGCCTCCTGCAAGTCTTGGCACAGGGGCTGCTTCCCCTGAGCTGAGGCTGTGGGCGGCCGCCCAGACACGCAGGGGCAGGCCCCAACCACCTGCACACGTCTCTGCTGGTTAGGAGAGCACTAGGGAAATGACGTCTGTCAGGCAGCTTCTGGGCGCTCACGGAGTCAAGCCTCCCGGTGTGTGGGGCTGCAGACCACAGCCAGGAGCCCTGGGAGCCTGGTGCTCTCCGTGCCGTGCTGAGTCTGGGCGGCCAAGCGACCGCTGGAGGAGCCCTGCAGTTGCCATTCCCTTCCCTATGACAGAGCTCTCACGGCTGGAGGGCTTGGCGGCGTGCAACCCACCGACCCCGAAGCCCTCCGCAAGGCCGCCTGGGGACTAGGTGCAAAGGCAAGGCAGGAGTGGAGCTGAGGCCAGGAAGGCGCCAGGAGCGTCTCCCAGTCTCGCGCAGCCTGCTCCTTCCTGGTCAGGAAGCCTAGCAGCGAGGCAAGTCTGGGCAAGGCTCGCCCAGGGCAGAGCAGCCTCAGGCCGGGAACTCGGCCAGATCGGGCCTCTGAGCAGAGCTGGAGCTCTGCCGTACTGGAGGCTCACTGGGCTCCGCCCAAGAAGTGATTGCAGCCGCACGCAGCTGGGCTGCCTCCTCTTCCCCCAAGGAGGCTCGCTTCCCGCATGCTGTGCACTAGGCTTCCAGGCGGGGGCGCCCCGCGCCTCCTACAGGTCTTGGCTCAGGGGCTGCTTCCCTTGAGCTGGGGCTGCCAGCGGGAGCCCAGACACGCAGGGGCAGGCCCCACCACCCGCACACGTCTCGGCTGGGGAGGAGAGCGCTAGGGAAATGACGTCTGTCGGGCAACTTCTGGGCGCCCACGGAGTCAGCCTCCGGGTGTGTGGGGCTGCAGACCACAGCCAGGGGAGCTGTGAGCCTTGTGCTCTCCGTGCGGCGCTGAGTCTGGGCGGCCAAGCAACCGCTGGAGGAGCCCTGCCCTTGCCCTCCCCTCCCCTCTAATAGAGGCCTCACTGCTGGAGGGCTTGGCAGTGTGCAAGCCACCGGCTCCTAAGCCTTCCCCAAGGACGCCTGGGGCCTAGATGCAGAGGCAAGGCAGGAGTGGAGCTGAGGCCAGGAAGGCGCCAGTCGCCTCTCCCAGCATCGCACAGCCTGCTCCTTCCTGGGCAGGAAGCCTAGAAGCGAGGCAAGCCTGGGCAAGTCTCGCACAGGGCAGAGCAGCCTCGCGCAAGGACCTTGACTAGATCCGGCCTCTGAGCAGAGCTGGGGCTCTGCCGTACTGGAGGCACACTCGGCTGCGCCCAAGCAGGGATGGCAGCTGCACGCGGCTTGGCTCCCTCGACTCTTCCCAAGGAGGCTCGCTTGCAAGCGCACTGTGCACTTGGCTTCCAGGCAGGGACGCCCCGCGCCTCCTGCAAGTCTTGGCACAGGGGCTGCTTCCCCTGAGCTGAGGCTGTGGGCGGCCGCCCAGACACGCAGGGGCAGGCCCCAACCACCTGCACACGTCTCTGCTGGTTAGGAGAGCACTAGGGAAATGACGTCTGTCAGGCAGCTTCTGGGCGCTCACGGAGTCAAGCCTCCCGGTGTGTGGGGCTGCAGACCACAGCCAGGAGCCCTGGGAGCCTGGTGCTCTCCGTGCCGTGCTGAGTCTGGGCAGCCAAGCGACCGCTGGAGGAGCCCTGCAGTTGCCATTCCCTTCCTTATGACAGAGCTCTCACGGCTGGAGGGCTTGGCGGCGTGCAACCCACCGACCCCGAAGCCCTCCGCAAGGCCGCCTGGGGACTAGGTGCAAAGGCAAGGCAGGAGTGGAGCTGAGGCCAGGAAGGCGCCAGGAGCGTCTCCCAGTCTCGCGCAGCCTGCTCCTTCCTGGTCAGGAAGCCTAGCAGCGAGGCAAGTCTGGGCAAGGCTCGCCCAGGGCAGAGCAGCCTCAGGCCGGGAACTCGGCCAGATCGGGCCTCTGAGCAGAGCTGGAGCTCTGCCGTACTGGAGGCTCACTGGGCTCCGCCCAAGAAGTGATTGCAGCCGCACGCAGCTGGGCTGCCTCCTCTTCCCCCAAGGAGGCTCGCTTCCCGCATGCTGTGCACTAGGCTTCCAGGCGGGGGCGCCCCGCGCCTCCTACAGGTCTTGGCTCAGGGGCTGCTTCCCTTGAGCTGGGGCTGCCAGCGGGAGCCCAGACACGCAGGGGCAGGCCCCACCACCCGCACACGTCTCGGCTGGGGAGGAGAGCGCTAGGGAAATGACGTCTGTCGGGCAACTTCTGGGCGCCCACGGAGTCAGCCTCCGGGTGTGTGGGGCTGCAGACCACAGCCAGGGGAGCTGTGAGCCTTGTGCTCTCCGTGCGGCGCTGAGTCTGGGCGGCCAAGCAACCGCTGGAGGAGCCCTGCCCTTGCCCTCCCCTCCCCTCTAATAGAGGCCTCACTGCTGGAGGGCTTGGCAGTGTGCAAGCCACCGGCTCCTAAGCCTTCCCCAAGGACGCCTGGGGCCTAGATGCAGAGGCAAGGCAGGAGTGGAGCTTAGGCCAGGAAGGCGCCAGTGGCCTCTCCCAGCATCGCACAGCCTGCTCCTTCCTGGGCAGGAAGCCTAGAAGCGAGGCAAGCCTGGGCAAGTCTCGCACAGGGCAGAGCAGCCTCGCGCAAGGACCTTGACTAGATCCGGCCTCTGAGCAGAGCTGGGGCTCTGCCGTACTGGAGGCACACTCGGCTGCGCCCAAGCAGGGATGGCAGCTGCACGCGGCTTGGCTCCCTCGACTCTTCCCAAGGAGGCTCGCTTGCAAGCGCACTGTGCACTTGGCTTCCAGGCAGGGACGCCCCGCGCCTCCTGCAAGTCTTGGCACAGGGGCTGCTTCCCCTGAGCTGAGGCTGTGGGCGGCCGCCCAGACAGGCAGGGGCAGGCCCCAACCACCTGCACACGTCTCTGCTGGTTAGGAGAGCACTAGGGAAATGACGTCTGTCAGGCAGCTTCTGGGCGCTCACGGAGTCAAGCCTCCCGGTGTGTGGGGCTGCAGACCACAGCCAGGAGCCCTGGGAGCCTGGTGCTCTCCGTGCCGTGCTGAGTCTGGGCGGCCAAGCGACCGCTGGAGGAGCCCTGCACTTGCCATTCCCTTCCCTATGACAGAGCTCTCACGGCTGGAGGGCTTGGCGGCGTGCAACCCACCGACCCCGAAGCCCTCCGCAAGGCCGCCTGGGGACTAGGTGCAAAGGCAAGGCAGGAGTGGAGCTGAGGCCAGGAAGGCGCCAGGAGCGTCTCCCAGTCTCGCGCAGCCTGCTCCTTCCTGGTCAGGAAGCCTAGCAGCGAGGCAAGTCTGGGCAAGGCTCGCCCAGGGCAGAGCAGCCTCAGGCCGGGAACTCGGCCAGATCGGGCCTCTGAGCAGAGCTGGAGCTCTGCCGTACTGGAGGCTCACTGGGCTCCGCCCAAGAAGTGATTGCAGCCGCACGCAGCTGGGCTGCCTCCTCTTCCCCCAAGGAGGCTCGCTTCCCGCATGCTGTGCACTAGGCTTCCAGGCGGGGGCGCCCCGCGCCTCCTACAGGTCTTGGCTCAGGGGCTGCTTCCCTTGAGCTGGGGCTGCCAGCGGGAGCCCAGACACGCAGGGGCAGGCCCCACCACCCGCACACGTCTCGGCTGGGGAGGAGAGCGCTAGGGAAATGACGTCTGTCGGGCAACTTCTGGGCGCCCACGGAGTCAGCCTCCGGGTGTGTGGGGCTGCAGACCACAGCCAGGGGAGCTGTGAGCCTTGTGCTCTCCGTGCGGCGCTGAGTCTGGGCGGCCAAGCAACCGCTGGAGGAGCCCTGCCCTTGCCCTCCCCTCCCCTCTAATAGAGGCCTCACTGCTGGAGGGCTTGGCAGTGTGCAAGCCACCGGCTCCTAAGCCTTCCCCAAGGACGCCTGGGGCCTAGATGCAGAGGCAAGGCAGGAGTGGAGCTTAGGCCAGGAAGGCGCCAGTGGCCTCTCCCAGCATCGCACAGCCTGCTCCTTCCTGGGCAGGAAGCCTAGAAGCGAGGCAAGCCTGGGCAAGTCTCGCACAGGGCAGAGCAGCCTCGCGCAAGGACCTTGACTAGATCCGGCCTCTGAGCAGAGCTGGGGCTCTGCCGTACTGGAGGCACACTCGGCTGCGCCCAAGCAGGGATGGCAGCTGCACGCGGCTTGGCTCCCTCGACTCTTCCCAAGGAGGCTCGCTTGCAAGCGCACTGTGCACTTGGCTTCCAGGCAGGGACGCCCCGCGCCTCCTGCAAGTCTTGGCACAGGGGCTGCTTCCCCTGAGCTGAGGCTGTGGGCGGCCGCCCAGACAGGCAGGGGCAGGCCCCAACCACCTGCACACGTCTCTGCTGGTTAGGAGAGCACTAGGGAAATGACGTCTGTCAGGCAGCTTCTGGGCGCTCACGGAGTCAAGCCTCCCGGTGTGTGGGGCTGCAGACCACAGCCAGGAGCCCTGGGAGCCTGGTGCTCTCCGTGCCGTGCTGAGTCTGGGCGGCCAAGCGACCGCTGGAGGAGCCCTGCACTTGCCATTCCCTTCCCTATGACAGAGCTCTCACGGCTGGAGGGCTTGGCGGCGTGCAACCCACCGACCCCGAAGCCCTCCGCAAGGCCGCCTGGGGACTAGGTGCAAAGGCAAGGCAGGAGTGGAGCTGAGGCCAGGAAGGCGCCAGGAGCGTCTCCCAGTCTCGCGCAGCCTGCTCCTTCCTGGTCAGGAAGCCTAGCAGCGAGGCAAGTCTGGGCAAGGCTCGCCCAGGGCAGAGCAGCCTCAGGCCGGGAACTCGGCCAGATCGGGCCTCTGAGCAGAGCTGGAGCTCTGCCGTACTGGAGGCTCACTGGGCTCCGCCCAAGAAGTGATTGCAGCCGCACGCAGCTGGGCTGCCTCCTCTTCCCCCAAGGAGGCTCGCTTCCCGCATGCTGTGCACTAGGCTTCCAGGCGGGGGCGCCCCGCGCCTCCTACAGGTCTTGGCTCAGGGGCTGCTTCCCTTGAGCTGGGGCTGCCAGCGGGAGCCCAGACACGCAGGGGCAGGCCCCACCACCCGCACACGTCTCGGCTGGGGAGGAGAGCGCTAGGGAAATGTCGTCTGTCGGGCAACTTCTGGGCGCCCACGGAGTCAGCCTCCGGGTGTGTGGGGCTGCAGACCACAGCCAGGGGAGCTGTGAGCCTTGTGCTCTCCGTGCGGCGCTGAGTCTGGGCGGCCAAGCAACCGCTGGAGGAGCCCTGCCCTTGCCCTCCCCTCCCCTCTAATAGAGGCCTCACTGCTGGAGGGCTTGGCAGTGTGCAAGCCACCGGCTCCTAAGCCTTCCCCAAGGACGCCTGGGGCCTAGATGCAGAGGCAAGGCAGGAGTGGAGCTGAGGCCAGGAAGGCGCCAGTGGCCTCTCCCAGCATCGCACAGCCTGCTCCTTCCTGGGCAGGAAGCCTAGAAGCCAGGCAAGCCTGGGCAAGTCTCGCACAGGGCAGAGCAGCCTCGCGCAAGGACCTTGACTAGATCCGGCCTCTGAGCAGAGCTGGGGCTCTGCCGTACTGGAGGCACACTCGGCTGCGCCCAAGCAGGGATGGCAGCTGCACGCGGCTTGGCTCCCTCGACTCTTCCCAAGGAGGCTCGCTTGCAAGCGCACTGTGCACTTGGCTTCCAGGCAGGGACGCCCCGCGCCTCCTGCAAGTCTTGGCACAGGGGCTGCTTCCCCTGAGCTGAGGCTGTGGGCGGCCGCCCAGACACGCAGGGGCAGGCCCCAACCACCTGCACACGTCTCTGCTGGTTAGGAGAGCACTAGGGAAATGACGTCTGTCAGGCAGCTTCTGGGCGCTCACGGAGTCAAGCCTCCCGGTGTGTGGGGCTGCAGACCACAGCCAGGAGCCCTGGGAGCCTGGTGCTCTCCGTGCCGTGCTGAGTCTGGGCGGCCAAGCGACCGCTGGAGGAGCCCTGCAGTTGCCATTCCCTTCCCTATGACAGAGCTCTCACGGCTGGAGGGCTTGGCGGCGTGCAACCCACCGACCCCGAAGCCCTCCGCAAGGCCGCCTGGGGACTAGGTGCAAAGGCAAGGCAGGAGTGGAGCTGAGGCCAGGAAGGCGCCAGGAGCGTCTCCCAGTCTCGCGCAGCCTGCTCCTTCCTGGTCAGGAAGCCTAGCAGCGAGGCAAGTCTGGGCAAGGCTCGCCCAGGGCAGAGCAGCCTCAGGCCGGGAACTCGGCCAGATCGGGCCTCTGAGCAGAGCTGGAGCTCTGCCGTACTGGAGGCTCACTGGGCTCCGCCCAAGAAGTGATTGCAGCCGCACGCAGCTGGGCTGCCTCCTCTTCCCCCAAGGAGGCTCGCTTCCCGCATGCTGTGCACTAGGCTTCCAGGCGGGGGCGCCCCGCGCCTCCTACAGGTCTTGGCTCAGGGGCTGCTTCCCTTGAGCTGGGGCTGCCAGCGGGAGCCCAGACACGCAGGGGCAGGCCCCACCACCCGCACACGTCTCGGCTGGGGAGGAGAGCGCTAGGGAAATGACGTCTGTCGGGCAACTTCTGGGCGCCCACGGAGTCAGCCTCCGGGTGTGTGGGGCTGCAGACCACAGCCAGGGGAGCTGTGAGCCTTGTGCTCTCCGTGCGGCGCTGAGTCTGGGCGGCCAAGCAACCGCTGGAGGAGCCCTGCCCTTGCCCTCCCCTCCCCTCTAATAGAGGCCTCACTGCTGGAGGGCTTGGCAGTGTGCAAGCCACCGGCTCCTAAGCCTTCCCCAAGGACGCCTGGGGCCTAGATGCAGAGGCAAGGCAGGAGTGGAGCTGAGGCCAGGAAGGCGCCAGTCGCCTCTCCCAGCATCGCACAGCCTGCTCCTTCCTGGGCAGGAAGCCTAGAAGCGAGGCAAGCCTGGGCAAGTCTCGCACAGGGCAGAGCAGCCTCGCGCAAGGACCTTGACTAGATCCGGCCTCTGAGCAGAGCTGGGGCTCTGCCGTACTGGAGGCACACTCGGCTGCGCCCAAGCAGGGATGGCAGCTGCACGCGGCTTGGCTCCCTCGACTCTTCCCAAGGAGGCTCGCTTGCAAGCGCACTGTGCACTTGGCTTCCAGGCAGGGACGCCCCGCGCCTCCTGCAAGTCTTGGCACAGGGGCTGCTTCCCCTGAGCTGAGGCTGTGGGCGGCCGCCCAGACACGCAGGGGCAGGCCCCAACCACCTGCACACGTCTCTGCTGGTTAGGAGAGCACTAGGGAAATGACGTCTGTCAGGCAGCTTCTGGGCGCTCACGGAGTCAAGCCTCCCGGTGTGTGGGGCTGCAGACCACAGCCAGGAGCCCTGGGAGCCTGGTGCTCTCCGTGCCGTGCTGAGTCTGGGCAGCCAAGCGACCGCTGGAGGAGCCCTGCAGTTGCCATTCCCTTCCTTATGACAGAGCTCTCACGGCTGGAGGGCTTGGCGGCGTGCAACCCACCGACCCCGAAGCCCTCCGCAAGGCCGCCTGGGGACTAGGTGCAAAGGCAAGGCAGGAGTGGAGCTGAGGCCAGGAAGGCGCCAGGAGCGTCTCCCAGTCTCGCGCAGCCTGCTCCTTCCTGGTCAGGAAGCCTAGCAGCGAGGCAAGTCTGGGCAAGGCTCGCCCAGGGCAGAGCAGCCTCAGGCCGGGAACTCGGCCAGATCGGGCCTCTGAGCAGAGCTGGAGCTCTGCCGTACTGGAGGCTCACTGGGCTCCGCCCAAGAAGTGATTGCAGCCGCACGCAGCTGGGCTGCCTCCTCTTCCCCCAAGGAGGCTCGCTTCCCGCATGCTGTGCACTAGGCTTCCAGGCGGGGGCGCCCCGCGCCTCCTACAGGTCTTGGCTCAGGGGCTGCTTCCCTTGAGCTGGGGCTGCCAGCGGGAGCCCAGACACGCAGGGGCAGGCCCCACCACCCGCACACGTCTCGGCTGGGGAGGAGAGCGCTAGGGAAATGACGTCTGTCGGGCAACTTCTGGGCGCCCACGGAGTCAGCCTCCGGGTGTGTGGGGCTGCAGACCACAGCCAGGGGAGCTGTGAGCCTTGTGCTCTCCGTGCGGCGCTGAGTCTGGGCGGCCAAGCAACCGCTGGAGGAGCCCTGCCCTTGCCCTCCCCTCCCCTCTAATAGAGGCCTCACTGCTGGAGGGCTTGGCAGTGTGCAAGCCACCGGCTCCTAAGCCTTCCCCAAGGACGCCTGGGGCCTAGATGCAGAGGCAAGGCAGGAGTGGAGCTTAGGCCAGGAAGGCGCCAGTGGCCTCTCCCAGCATCGCACAGCCTGCTCCTTCCTGGGCAGGAAGCCTAGAAGCGAGGCAAGCCTGGGCAAGTCTCGCACAGGGCAGAGCAGCCTCGCGCAAGGACCTTGACTAGATCCGGCCTCTGAGCAGAGCTGGGGCTCTGCCGTACTGGAGGCACACTCGGCTGCGCCCAAGCAGGGATGGCAGCTGCACGCGGCTTGGCTCCCTCGACTCTTCCCAAGGAGGCTCGCTTGCAAGCGCACTGTGCACTTGGCTTCCAGGCAGGGACGCCCCGCGCCTCCTGCAAGTCTTGGCACAGGGGCTGCTTCCCCTGAGCTGAGGCTGTGGGCGGCCGCCCAGACAGGCAGGGGCAGGCCCCAACCACCTGCACACGTCTCTGCTGGTTAGGAGAGCACTAGGGAAATGACGTCTGTCAGGCAGCTTCTGGGCGCTCACGGAGTCAAGCCTCCCGGTGTGTGGGGCTGCAGACCACAGCCAGGAGCCCTGGGAGCCTGGTGCTCTCCGTGCCGTGCTGAGTCTGGGCGGCCAAGCGACCGCTGGAGGAGCCCTGCACTTGCCATTCCCTTCCCTATGACAGAGCTCTCACGGCTGGAGGGCTTGGCGGCGTGCAACCCACCGACCCCGAAGCCCTCCGCAAGGCCGCCTGGGGACTAGGTGCAAAGGCAAGGCAGGAGTGGAGCTGAGGCCAGGAAGGCGCCAGGAGCGTCTCCCAGTCTCGCGCAGCCTGCTCCTTCCTGGTCAGGAAGCCTAGCAGCGAGGCAAGTCTGGGCAAGGCTCGCCCAGGGCAGAGCAGCCTCAGGCCGGGAACTCGGCCAGATCGGGCCTCTGAGCAGAGCTGGAGCTCTGCCGTACTGGAGGCTCACTGGGCTCCGCCCAAGAAGTGATTGCAGCCGCACGCAGCTGGGCTGCCTCCTCTTCCCCCAAGGAGGCTCGCTTCCCGCATGCTGTGCACTAGGCTTCCAGGCGGGGGCGCCCCGCGCCTCCTACAGGTCTTGGCTCAGGGGCTGCTTCCCTTGAGCTGGGGCTGCCAGCGGGAGCCCAGACACGCAGGGGCAGGCCCCACCACCCGCACACGTCTCGGCTGGGGAGGAGAGCGCTAGGGAAATGACGTCTGTCGGGCAACTTCTGGGCGCCCACGGAGTCAGCCTCCGGGTGTGTGGGGCTGCAGACCACAGCCAGGGGAGCTGTGAGCCTTGTGCTCTCCGTGCGGCGCTGAGTCTGGGCGGCCAAGCAACCGCTGGAGGAGCCCTGCCCTTGCCCTCCCCTCCCCTCTAATAGAGGCCTCACTGCTGGAGGGCTTGGCAGTGTGCAAGCCACCGGCTCCTAAGCCTTCCCCAAGGACGCCTGGGGCCTAGATGCAGAGGCAAGGCAGGAGTGGAGCTTAGGCCAGGAAGGCGCCAGTGGCCTCTCCCAGCATCGCACAGCCTGCTCCTTCCTGGGCAGGAAGCCTAGAAGCGAGGCAAGCCTGGGCAAGTCTCGCACAGGGCAGAGCAGCCTCGCGCAAGGACCTTGACTAGATCCGGCCTCTGAGCAGAGCTGGGGCTCTGCCGTACTGGAGGCACACTCGGCTGCGCCCAAGCAGGGATGGCAGCTGCACGCGGCTTGGCTCCCTCGACTCTTCCCAAGGAGGCTCGCTTGCAAGCGCACTGTGCACTTGGCTTCCAGGCAGGGACGCCCCGCGCCTCCTGCAAGTCTTGGCACAGGGGCTGCTTCCCCTGAGCTGAGGCTGTGGGCGGCCGCCCAGACACGCAGGGGCAGGCCCCAACCACCTGCACACGTCTCTGCTGGTTAGGAGAGCACTAGGGAAATGACGTCTGTCAGGCAGCTTCTGGGCGCTCACGGAGTCAAGCCTCCCGGTGTGTGGGGCTGCAGACCACAGCCAGGAGCCCTGGGAGCCTGGTGCTCTCCGTGCCGTGCTGAGTCTGGGCGGCCAAGCGACCGCTGGAGGAGCCCTGCAGTTGCCATTCCCTTCCCTATGACAGAGCTCTCACGGCTGGAGGGCTTGGCGGCGTGCAACCCACCGACCCCGAAGCCCTCCGCAAGGCCGCCTGGGGACTAGGTGCAAAGGCAAGGCAGGAGTGGAGCTGAGGCCAGGAAGGCGCCAGGAGCGTCTCCCAGTCTCGCGCAGCCTGCTCCTTCCTTTTCAGGAAGCCTAGCAGCGAGGCAAGTCTGGGCAAGGCTCGCCCAGGGCAGAGCAGCCGCAGGCCGGGAACTCGGCCAGATCGGGCCTCTGAGCAGAGCTGGAGCTCTGCCGTACTGGAGGCTCACTGGGCTCCGCCCAAGAAGTGATTGCAGCCGCACGCAGCTGGGCTGCCTCCTCTTCCCCCAAGGAGGCTCGCTTCCCGCATGCTGTGCACTAGGCTTCCAGGCGGGGGCGCCCCGCGCCTCCTACAGGTCTTGGATCAGGGGCTGCTTCCCTTGAGCTGGGGCTGCCAGCGGGAGCCCAGACACGCAGGGGCAGGCCCCACCACCCGCACACGTCTCGGCTGGGGAGGAGAGCGCTAGGGAAATGACGTCTGTCGGGCAACTTCTGGGCGCCCACGGAGTCAGCCTCCGGGTGTGTGGGGCTGCAGACCACAGCCAGGGGAGCTGTGAGCCTTGTGCTCTCCGTGCGGCGCTGAGTCTGGGCGGCCAAGCAACCGCTGGAGGAGCCCTGCCCTTGCCCTCCCCTCCCCTCTAATAGAGGCCTCACTGCTGGAGGGCTTGGCAGTGTGCAAGCCACCGGCTCCTAAGCCTTCCCCAAGGACGCCTGGGGCCTAGATGCAGAGGCAAGGCAGGAGTGGAGCTTAGGCCAGGAAGGCGCCAGTGGCCTCTCCCAGCATCGCACAGCCTGCTCCTTCCTGGGCAGGAAGCCTAGAAGCGAGGCAAGCCTGGGCAAGTCTCGCACAGGGCAGAGCAGCCTCGCGCAAGGACCTTGACTAGATCCGGCCTCTGAGCAGAGCTGGGGCTCTGCCGTACTGGAGGCACACTCGGCTGTGCCCAAGCAGGGATGGCAGCTGCACGCGGCTTGGCTCCCTCGACTCTTCCCAAGGAGGCTCGCTTGCAAGCGCACTGTGCACTTGGCTTCCAGGCAGGGACGCCCCGCGCCTCCTGCAAGTCTTGGCACAGGGGCTGCTTCCCCTGAGCTGAGGCTGTGGGCGGCCGCCCAGACACGCAGGGGCAGGCCCCAACCACCTGCACACGTCTCTGCTGGTTAGGAGAGCACTAGGGAAATGACGTCTGTCAGGCAGCTTCTGGGCGCTCACGGAGTCAAGCCTCCCGGTGTGTGGGGCTGCAGACCACAGCCAGGAGCCCTGGGAGCCTGGTGCTCTCCGTGCCGTGCTGAGTCTGGGCAGCCAAGCGACCGCTGGAGGAGCCCTGCAGTTGCCATTCCCTTCCCTATGACAGAGCTCTCACGGCTGGAGGGCTTGGCGGCGTGCAACCCACCGACCCCGAAGCCCTCCGCAAGGCCGCCTGGGGACTAGGTGCAAAGGCAAGGCAGGAGTGGAGCTGAGGCCAGGAAGGCGCCAGGAGCGTCTCCCAGTCTCGCGCAGCCTGCTCCTTCCTGGTCAGGAAGCCTAGCAGCGAGGCAAGTCTGGGCAAGGCTCGCCCAGGGCAGAGCAGCCTCAGGCCGGGAACTCGGCCAGATCGGGCCTCTGAGCAGAGCTGGAGCTCTGCCGTACTGGAGGCTCACTGGGCTCCGCCCAAGAAGTGATTGCAGCCGCACGCAGCTGGGCTGCCTCCTCTTCCCCCAAGGAGGCTCGCTTCCCGCATGCTGTGCACTAGGCTTCCAGGCGGGGGCGCCCCGCGCCTCCTACAGGTCTTGGCTCAGGGGCTGCTTCCCTTGAGCTGGGGCTGCCAGCGGGAGCCCAGACACGCAGGGGCAGGCCCCACCACCCGCACACGTCTCGGCTGGGGAGGAGAGCGCTAGGGAAATGACGTCTGTCGGGCAACTTCTGGGCGCCCACGGAGTCAGCCTCCGGGTGTGTGGGGCTGCAGACCACAGCCAGGGGAGCTGTGAGCCTTGTGCTCTCCGTGCGGCGCTGAGTCTGGGCGGCCAAGCAACCGCTGGAGGAGCCCTGCCCTTGCCCTCCCCTCCCCTCTAATAGAGGCCTCACTGCTGGAGGGCTTGGCAGTGTGCAAGCCACCGGCTCCTAAGCCTTCCCCAAGGACGCCTGGGGCCTAGATGCAGAGGCAAGGCAGGAGTGGAGCTGAGGCCAGGAAGGCGCCAGTGGCCTCTCCCAGCATCGCACAGCCTGCTCCTTCCTGGGCAGGAAGCCTAGAAGCGAGGCAAGCCTGGGCAAGTCTCGCACAGGGCAGAGCAGCCTCGCGCAAGGACCTTGACTAGATCCGGCCTCTGAGCAGAGCTGGGGCTCTGCCGTACTGGAGGCACACTCGGCTGCGCCCAAGCAGGGATGGCAGCTGCACGCGGCTTGGCTCCCTCGACTCTTCCCAAGGAGGCTCGCTTGCAAGCGCACTGTGCACTTGGCTTCCCGGCAGGGACGCCCCGCGCCTCCTGCAAGTCTTGGCACAGGGGCTGCTTCCCCTGAGCTGAGGCTGTGGGCGGCCGCCCAGACACGCAGGGGCAGGCCCCAACCACCTGCACACGTCTCTGCTGGTTAGGAGAGCACTAGGGAAATGACGTCTGTCAGGCAGCTTCTGGGCGCTCACGGAGTCAAGCCTCCCGGTGTGTGGGGCTGCAGACCACAGCCAGGAGCCCTGGGAGCCTGGTGCTCTCCGTGCCGTGCTGAGTCTGGGCGGCCAAGCGACCGCTGGAGGAGCCCTGCAGTTGCCATTCCCTTCCCTATGACAGAGCTCTCACGGCTGGAGGGCTTGGCGGCGTGCAACCCACCGACCCCGAAGCCCTCCGCAAGGCCGCCTGGGGACTAGGTGCAAAGGCAAGGCAGGAGTGGAGCTGAGGCCAGGAAGGCGCCAGGAGCGTCTCCCAGTCTCGCGCAGCCTGCTCCTTCCTGGGCAGGAAGCCTAGCAGCGAGGCAAGTCTGGGCAAGGCTCGCCCAGGGCAGAGCAGCCTCAGGTCGGGAACTCGGCCAGATCGGGCCTCTGAGCAGAGCTGGAGCTCTGCCGTACTGGAGGCTCACTGGGCTCCGCCCAAGAAGTGATTGCAGCCGCACGCAGCTGGGCTGCCTCCTCTTCCCCCAAGGAGGCTCGCTTCCCGCATGCTGTGCACTAGGCTTCCAGGCGGGGGCGCCCCGCGCCTCCTACAGGTCTTGGCTCAGGGGCTGCTTCCCTTGAGCTGGGGCTGCCAGCGGGAGCCCAGACACGCAGGGGCAGGCCCCACCACCCGCACACGTCTCGGCTGGGGAGGAGAGCGCTAGGGAAATGACGTCTGTCGGGCAACTTCTGGGCGCCCACGGAGTCAGCCTCCGGGTGTGTGGGGCTGCAGACCACAGCCAGGGGAGCTGTGAGCCTTGTGCTCTCCGTGCGGCGCTGAGTCTGGGCGGCCAAGCAACCGCTGGAGGAGCCCTGCCCTTGCCCTCCCCTCCCCTCTAATAGAGGCCTCACTGCTGGAGGGCTTGGCAGTGTGCAAGCCACCGGCTCCTAAGCCTTCCCCAAGGACGCCTGGGGCCTAGATGCAGCGGCAAGGCAGGAGTGGAGCTGAGGCCAGGAAGGCGCCAGTGGCCTCTCCCAGCATCGCACAGCCTGCTCCTTCCTGGGCAGGAAGCCTAGAAGCCAGGCAAGCCTGGGCAAGTCTCGCACAGGGCAGAGCAGCCTCGCGCAAGGACCTTGACTAGATCCGGCCTCTGAGCAGAGCTGGGGCTCTGCCGTACTGGAGGCACACTCGGCTGCGCCCAAGCAGGGATGGCAGCTGCACGCGGCTTGGCTCCCTCGACTCTTCCCAAGGAGGCTCGCTTGCAAGCGCACTGTGCACTTGGCTTCCAGGCAGGGACGCCCCGCGCCTCCTGCAAGTCTTGGCACAGGGGCTGCTTCCCCTGAGCTGAGGCTGTGGGCGGCCGCCCAGACAGGCAGGGGCAGGCCCCAACCACCTGCACACGTCTCTGCTGGTTAGGAGAGCACTAGGGAAATGACGTCTGTCAGGCAGCTTCTGGGCGCTCACGGAGTCAGCCTCCGGGTGTGTGGGGCTGCAGACCACAGCCAGGAGCCCTGGGAGCCTGGTGCTCTCCGTGCCGTGCTGAGTCTGGGCGGCCAAGCGACCGCTGGAGGAGCCCTGCAGTTGCCATTCCCTTCCCTATGACAGAGCTCTCACGGCTGGAGGGCTTGGCGGCGTGCAACCCACCGACCCCGAAGCCCTCCGCAAGGCCGCCTGGGGACTAGGTGCAAAGGCAAGGCAGGAGTGGAGCTGAGGCCAGGAAGGCGCCAGGAGCGTCTCCCAGTCTCGCGCAGCCTGCTCCTTCCTGGTCAGGAAGCCTAGCAGCGAGGCAAGTCTGGGCAAGGCTCGCCCAGGGCAGAGCAGCCTCAGGCCGGGAACTCGGCCAGATCGGGCCTCTGAGCAGAGCTGGAGCTCTGCCGTACTGGAGGCTCACTGGGCTCCGCCCAAGAAGTGATTGCAGCCGCACGCAGCTGGGCTGCCTCCTCTTCCCCCAAGGAGGCTCGCTTCCCGCATGCTGTGCACTAGGCTTCCAGGCGGGGGCGCCCCGCGCCTCCTACAGGTCTTGGCTCAGGGGCTGCTTCCCTTGAGCTGGGGCTGCCAGCGGGAGCCCAGACACGCAGGGGCAGGCCCCACCACCCGCACACGTCTCGGCTGGGGAGGAGAGCGCTAGGGAAATGTCGTCTGTCGGGCAACTTCTGGGCGCCCACGGAGTCAGCCTCCGGGTGTGTGGGGCTGCAGACCACAGCCAGGGGAGCTGTGAGCCTTGTGCTCTCCGTGCGGCGCTGAGTCTGGGCGGCCAAGCAACCGCTGGAGGAGCCCTGCCCTTGCCCTCCCCTCCCCTCTAATAGAGGCCTCACTGCTGGAGGGCTTGGCAGTGTGCAAGCCACCGGCTCCTAAGCCTTCCCCAAGGACGCCTGGGGCCTAGATGCAGAGGCAAGGCAGGAGTGGAGCTGAGGCCAGGAAGGCGCCAGTGGCCTCTCCCAGCATCGCACAGCCTGCTCCTTCCTGGGCAGGAAGCCTAGAAGCGAGGCAAGCCTGGGCAAGTCTCGCACAGGGCAGAGCAGCCTCGCGCAAGGACCTTGACTAGATCCGGCCTCTGAGCAGAGCTGGGGCTCTGCCGTACTGGAGGCACACTCGGCTGCGCCCAAGCAGGGATGGCAGCTGCACGCGGCTTGGCTCCCTCGACTCTTCCCAAGGAGGCTCGCTTGCAAGCGCACTGTGCACTTGGCTTCCCGGCAGGGACGCCCCGCGCCTCCTGCAAGTCTTGGCACAGGGGCTGCTTCCCCTGAGCTGAGGCTGTGGGCGGCCGCCCAGACACGCAGGGGCAGGCCCCAACCACCTGCACACGTCTCTGCTGGTTAGGAGAGCACTAGGGAAATGACGTCTGTCAGGCAGCTTCTGGGCGCTCACGGAGTCAAGCCTCCCGGTGTGTGGGGCTGCAGACCACAGCCAGGAGCCCTGGGAGCCTGGTGCTCTCCGTGCCGTGCTGAGTCTGGGCGGCCAAGCGACCGCTGGAGGAGCCCTGCAGTTGCCATTCCCTTCCCTATGACAGAGCTCTCACGGCTGGAGGGCTTGGCGGCGTGCAACCCACCGACCCCGAAGCCCTCCGCAAGGCCGCCTGGGGACTAGGTGCAAAGGCAAGGCAGGAGTGGAGCTGAGGCCAGGAAGGCGCCAGGAGCGTCTCCCAGTCTCGCGCAGCCTGCTCCTTCCTGGGCAGGAAGCCTAGCAGCGAGGCAAGTCTGGGCAAGGCTCGCCCAGGGCAGAGCAGCCTCAGGTCGGGAACTCGGCCAGATCGGGCCTCTGAGCAGAGCTGGAGCTCTGCCGTACTGGAGGCTCACTGGGCTCCGCCCAAGAAGTGATTGCAGCCGCACGCAGCTGGGCTGCCTCCTCTTCCCCCAAGGAGGCTCGCTTCCCGCATGCTGTGCACTAGGCTTCCAGGCGGGGGCGCCCCGCGCCTCCTACAGGTCTTGGCTCAGGGGCTGCTTCCCTTGAGCTGGGGCTGCCAGCGGGAGCCCAGACACGCAGGGGCAGGCCCCACCACCCGCACACGTCTCGGCTGGGGAGGAGAGCGCTAGGGAAATGACGTCTGTCGGGCAACTTCTGGGCGCCCACGGAGTCAGCCTCCGGGTGTGTGGGGCTGCAGACCACAGCCAGGGGAGCTGTGAGCCTTGTGCTCTCCGTGCGGCGCTGAGTCTGGGCGGCCAAGCAACCGCTGGAGGAGCCCTGCCCTTGCCCTCCCCTCCCCTCTAATAGAGGCCTCACTGCTGGAGGGCTTGGCAGTGTGCAAGCCACCGGCTCCTAAGCCTTCCCCAAGGACGCCTGGGGCCTAGATGCAGCGGCAAGGCAGGAGTGGAGCTGAGGCCAGGAAGGCGCCAGTGGACTCTCCCAGCATCGCACAGCCTGCTCCTTCCTGGGCAGGAAGCCTAGAAGCCAGGCAAGCCTGGGCAAGTCTCGCACAGGGCAGAGCAGCCTCGCGCAAGGACCTTGACTAGATCCGGCCTCTGAGCAGAGCTGGGGCTCTGCCGTACTGGAGGCACACTCGGCTGCGCCCAAGCAGGGATGGCAGCTGCACGCGGCTTGGCTCCCTCGACTCTTCCCAAGGAGGCTCGCTTGCAAGCGCACTGTGCACTTGGCTTCCAGGCAGGGACGCCCCGCGCCTCCTGCAAGTCTTGGCACAGGGGCTGCTTCCCCTGAGCTGAGGCTGTGGGCGGCCGCCCAGACAGGCAGGGGCAGGCCCCAACCACCTGCACACGTCTCTGCTGGTTAGGAGAGCACTAGGGAAATGACGTCTGTCAGGCAGCTTCTGGGCGCTCACGGAGTCAGCCTCCGGGTGTGTGGGGCTGCAGACCACAGCCAGGAGCCCTGGGAGCCTGGTGCTCTCCGTGCCGTGCTGAGTCTGGGCGGCCAAGCGACCGCTGGAGGAGCCCTGCAGTTGCCATTCCCTTCCCTATGACAGAGCTCTCACGGCTGGAGGGCTTGGCGGCGTGCAACCCACCGACCCCGAAGCCCTCCGCAAGGCCGCCTGGGGACTAGGTGCAAAGGCAAGGCAGGAGTGGAGCTGAGGCCAGGAAGGCGCCAGGAGCGTCTCCCAGTCTCGCGCAGCCTGCTCCTTCCTGGTCAGGAAGCCTAGCAGCGAGGCAAGTCTGGGCAAGGCTCGCCCAGGGCAGAGCAGCCTCAGGCCGGGAACTCGGCCAGATCGGGCCTCTGAGCAGAGCTGGAGCTCTGCCGTACTGGAGGCTCACTGGGCTCCGCCCAAGAAGTGATTGCAGCCGCACGCAGCTGGGCTGCCTCCTCTTCCCCCAAGGAGGCTCGCTTCCCGCATGCTGTGCACTAGGCTTCCAGGCGGGGGCGCCCCGCGCCTCCTACAGGTCTTGGCTCAGGGGCTGCTTCCCTTGAGCTGGGGCTGCCAGCGGGAGCCCAGACACGCAGGGGCAGGCCCCACCACCCGCACACGTCTCGGCTGGGGAGGAGAGCGCTAGGGAAATGTCGTCTGTCGGGCAACTTCTGGGCGCCCACGGAGTCAGCCTCCGGGTGTGTGGGGCTGCAGACCACAGCCAGGGGAGCTGTGAGCCTTGTGCTCTCCGTGCGGCGCTGAGTCTGGGCGGCCAAGCAACCGCTGGAGGAGCCCTGCCCTTGCCCTCCCCTCCCCTCTAATAGAGGCCTCACTGCTGGAGGGCTTGGCAGTGTGCAAGCCACCGGCTCCTAAGCCTTCCCCAAGGACGCCTGGGGCCTAGATGCAGAGGCAAGGCAGGAGTGGAGCTGAGGCCAGGAAGGCGCCAGTGGCCTCTCCCAGCATCGCACAGCCTGCTCCTTCCTGGGCAGGAAGCCTAGAAGCGAGGCAAGCCTGGGCAAGTCTCGCACAGGGCAGAGCAGCCTCGCGCAAGGACCTTGACTAGATCCGGCCTCTGAGCAGAGCTGGGGCTCTGCCGTACTGGAGGCACACTCGGCTGCGCCCAAGCAGGGATGGCAGCTGCACGCGGCTTGGCTCCCTCGACTCTTCCCAAGGAGGCTCGCTTGCAAGCGCACTGTGCACTTGGCTTCCAGGCAGGGACGCCCCGCGCCTCCTGCAAGTCTTGGCACAGGGGCTGCTTCCCCTGAGCTGAGGCTGTGGGCGGCCACCCAGACACGCAGGGGCAGGCCCCAACCACCTGCACACGTCTCTGCTGGTTAGGAGAGCACTAGGGAAATGACGTCTGTCAGGCAGCTTCTGGGCGCTCACGGAGTCAAGCCTCCCGGTGTGTGGGGCTGCAGACCACAGCCAGGAGCCCTGGGAGCCTGGTGCTCTCCGTGCCGTGCTGAGTCTGGGCGGCCAAGCGACCGCTGGAGGAGCCCTGCAGTTGCCATTCCCTTCCCTATGACAGAGCTCTCACGGCTGGAGGGCTTGGCGGCGTGCAACCCACCGACCCCGAAGCCCTCCGCAAGGCCGCCTGGGGACTAGGTGCAAAGGCAAGGCAGGAGTGGAGCTGAGGCCAGGAAGGCGCCAGGAGCGTCTCCCAGTCTCGCGCAGCCTGCTCCTTCCTGGTCAGGAAGCCTAGCAGCGAGGCAAGTCTGGGCAAGGCTCGCCCAGGGCAGAGCAGCCTCAGGCCGGGAACTCGGCCAGATCGGGCCTCTGAGCAGAGCTGGAGCTCTGCCGTACTGGAGGCTCACTGGGCTCCGCCCAAGAAGTGATTGCAGCCGCACGCAGCTGGGCTGCCTCCTCTTCCCCCAAGGAGGCTCGCTTCCCGCATGCTGTGCACTAGGCTTCCAGGCGGGGGCGCCCCGCGCCTCCTACAGGTCTTGGCTCAGGGGCTGCTTCCCTTGAGCTGGGGCTGCCAGCGGGAGCCCAGACACGCAGGGGCAGGCCCCACCACCCGCACACGTCTCGGCTGGGGAGGAGAGCGCTAGGGAAATGACGTCTGTCGGGCAACTTCTGGGCGCCCACGGAGTCAGCCTCCGGGTGTGTGGGGCTGCAGACCACAGCCAGGGGAGCTGTGAGCCTTGTGCTCTCCGTGCGGCGCTGAGTCTGGGCGGCCAAGCAACCGCTGGAGGAGCCCTGCCCTTGCCCTCCCCTCCCCTCTAATAGAGGCCTCACTGCTGGAGGGCTTGGCAGTGTGCAAGCCACCGGCTCCTAAGCCTTCCCCAAGGACGCCTGGGGCCTAGATGCAGAGGCAAGGCAGGAGTGGAGCTGAGGCCAGGAAGGCGCCAGTCGCCTCTCCCAGCATCGCACAGCCTGCTCCTTCCTGGGCAGGAAGCCTAGAAGCGAGGCAAGCCTGGGCAAGTCTCGCACAGGGCAGAGCAGCCTCGCGCAAGGACCTTGACTAGATCCGGCCTCTGAGCAGAGCTGGGGCTCTGCCGTACTGGAGGCACACTCGGCTGCGCCCAAGCAGGGATGGCAGCTGCACGCGGCTTGGCTCCCTCGACTCTTCCCAAGGAGGCTCGCTTGCAAGCGCACTGTGCACTTGGCTTCCAGGCAGGGACGCCCCGCGCCTCCTGCAAGTCTTGGCACAGGGGCTGCTTCCCCTGAGCTGAGGCTGTGGGCGGCCGCCCAGACACGCAGGGGCAGGCCCCAACCACCTGCACACGTCTCTGCTGGTTAGGAGAGCACTAGGGAAATGACGTCTGTCAGGCAGCTTCTGGGCGCTCACGGAGTCAAGCCTCCCGGTGTGTGGGGCTGCAGACCACAGCCAGGAGCCCTGGGAGCCTGGTGCTCTCCGTGCCGTGCTGAGTCTGGGCAGCCAAGCGACCGCTGGAGGAGCCCTGCAGTTGCCATTCCCTTCCTTATGACAGAGCTCTCACGGCTGGAGGGCTTGGCGGCGTGCAACCCACCGACCCCGAAGCCCTCCGCAAGGCCGCCTGGGGACTAGGTGCAAAGGCAAGGCAGGAGTGGAGCTGAGGCCAGGAAGGCGCCAGGAGCGTCTCCCAGTCTCGCGCAGCCTGCTCCTTCCTGGTCAGGAAGCCTAGCAGCGAGGCAAGTCTGGGCAAGGCTCGCCCAGGGCAGAGCAGCCTCAGGCCGGGAACTCGGCCAGATCGGGCCTCTGAGCAGAGCTGGAGCTCTGCCGTACTGGAGGCTCACTGGGCTCCGCCCAAGAAGTGATTGCAGCCGCACGCAGCTGGGCTGCCTCCTCTTCCCCCAAGGAGGCTCGCTTCCCGCATGCTGTGCACTAGGCTTCCAGGCGGGGGCGCCCCGCGCCTCCTACAGGTCTTGGCTCAGGGGCTGCTTCCCTTGAGCTGGGGCTGCCAGCGGGAGCCCAGACACGCAGGGGCAGGCCCCACCACCCGCACACGTCTCGGCTGGGGAGGAGAGCGCTAGGGAAATGACGTCTGTCGGGCAACTTCTGGGCGCCCACGGAGTCAGCCTCCGGGTGTGTGGGGCTGCAGACCACAGCCAGGGGAGCTGTGAGCCTTGTGCTCTCCGTGCGGCGCTGAGTCTGGGCGGCCAAGCAACCGCTGGAGGAGCCCTGCCCTTGCCCTCCCCTCCCCTCTAATAGAGGCCTCACTGCTGGAGGGCTTGGCAGTGTGCAAGCCACCGGCTCCTAAGCCTTCCCCAAGGACGCCTGGGGCCTAGATGCAGAGGCAAGGCAGGAGTGGAGCTTAGGCCAGGAAGGCGCCAGTGGCCTCTCCCAGCATCGCACAGCCTGCTCCTTCCTGGGCAGGAAGCCTAGAAGCGAGGCAAGCCTGGGCAAGTCTCGCACAGGGCAGAGCAGCCTCGCGCAAGGACCTTGACTAGATCCGGCCTCTGAGCAGAGCTGGGGCTCTGCCGTACTGGAGGCACACTCGGCTGCGCCCAAGCAGGGATGGCAGCTGCACGCGGCTTGGCTCCCTCGACTCTTCCCAAGGAGGCTCGCTTGCAAGCGCACTGTGCACTTGGCTTCCAGGCAGGGACGCCCCGCGCCTCCTGCAAGTCTTGGCACAGGGGCTGCTTCCCCTGAGCTGAGGCTGTGGGCGGCCGCCCAGACAGGCAGGGGCAGGCCCCAACCACCTGCACACGTCTCTGCTGGTTAGGAGAGCACTAGGGAAATGACGTCTGTCAGGCAGCTTCTGGGCGCTCACGGAGTCAAGCCTCCCGGTGTGTGGGGCTGCAGACCACAGCCAGGAGCCCTGGGAGCCTGGTGCTCTCCGTGCCGTGCTGAGTCTGGGCGGCCAAGCGACCGCTGGAGGAGCCCTGCAGTTGCCATTCCCTTCCCTATGACAGAGCTCTCACGGCTGGAGGGCTTGGCGGCGTGCAACCCACCGACCCCGAAGCCCTCCGCAAGGCCGCCTGGGGACTAGGTGCAAAGGCAAGGCAGGAGTGGAGCTGAGGCCAGGAAGGCGCCAGGAGCGTCTCCCAGTCTCGCGCAGCCTGCTCCTTCCTGGTCAGGAAGCCTAGCAGCGAGGCAAGTCTGGGCAAGGCTCGCCCAGGGCAGAGCAGCCTCAGGCCGGGAACTCGGCCAGATCGGGCCTCTGAGCAGAGCTGGAGCTCTGCCGTACTGGAGGCTCACTGGGCTCCGCCCAAGAAGTGATTGCAGCCGCACGCAGCTGGGCTGCCTCCTCTTCCCCCAAGGAGGCTCGCTTCCCGCATGCTGTGCACTAGGCTTCCAGGCGGGGGCGCCCCGCGCCTCCTACAGGTCTTGGCTCAGGGGCTGCTTCCCTTGAGCTGGGGCTGCCAGCGGGAGCCCAGACACGCAGGGGCAGGCCCCACCACCCGCACACGTCTCGGCTGGGGAGGAGAGCGCTAGGGAAATGACGTCTGTCGGGCAACTTCTGGGCGCCCACGGAGTCAGCCTCCGGGTGTGTGGGGCTGCAGACCACAGCCAGGGGAGCTGTGAGCCTTGTGCTCTCCGTGCGGCGCTGAGTCTGGGCGGCCAAGCAACCGCTGGAGGAGCCCTGCCCTTGCCCTCCCCTCCCCTCTAATAGAGGCCTCACTGCTGGAGGGCTTGGCAGTGTGCAAGCCACCGGCTCCTAAGCCTTCCCCAAGGACGCCTGGGGCCTAGATGCAGAGGCAAGGCAGGAGTGGAGCTTAGGCCAGGAAGGCGCCAGTGGCCTCTCCCAGCATCGCACAGCCTGCTCCTTCCTGGGCAGGAAGCCTAGAAGCGAGGCAAGCCTGGGCAAGTCTCGCACAGGGCAGAGCAGCCTCGCGCAAGGACCTTGACTAGATCCGGCCTCTGAGCAGAGCTGGGGCTCTGCCGTACTGGAGGCACACTCGGCTGCGCCCAAGCAGGGATGGCAGCTGCACGCGGCTTGGCTCCCTCGACTCTTCCCAAGGAGGCTCGCTTGCAAGCGCACTGTGCACTTGGCTTCCAGGCAGGGACGCCCCGCGCCTCCTGCAAGTCTTGGCACAGGGGCTGCTTCCCCTGAGCTGAGGCTGTGGGCGGCCGCCCAGACACGCAGGGGCAGGCCCCAACCACCTGCACACGTCTCTGCTGGTTAGGAGAGCACTAGGGAAATGACGTCTGTCAGGCAGCTTCTGGGCGCTCACGGAGTCAAGCCTCCCGGTGTGTGGGGCTGCAGACCACAGCCAGGAGCCCTGGGAGCCTGGTGCTCTCCGTGCCGTGCTGAGTCTGGGCGGCCAAGCGACCGCTGGAGGAGCCCTGCAGTTGCCATTCCCTTCCCTATGACAGAGCTCTCACGGCTGGAGGGCTTGGCGGCGTGCAACCCACCGACCCCGAAGCCCTCCGCAAGGCCGCCTGGGGACTAGGTGCAAAGGCAAGGCAGGAGTGGAGCTGAGGCCAGGAAGGCGCCAGGAGCGTCTCCCAGTCTCGCGCAGCCTGCTCCTTCCTGGTCAGGAAGCCTAGCAGCGAGGCAAGTCTGGGCAAGGCTCGCCCAGGGCAGAGCAGCCTCAGGCCGGGAACTCGGCCAGATCGGGCCTCTGAGCAGAGCTGGAGCTCTGCCGTACTGGAGGCTCACTGGGCTCCGCCCAAGAAGTGATTGCAGCCGCACGCAGCTGGGCTGCCTCCTCTTCCCCCAAGGAGGCTCGCTTCCCGCATGCTGTGCACTAGGCTTCCAGGCGGGGGCGCCCCGCGCCTCCTACAGGTCTTGGCTCAGGGGCTGCTTCCCTTGAGCTGGGGCTGCCAGCGGGAGCCCAGACACGCAGGGGCAGGCCCCACCACCCGCACACGTCTCGGCTGGGGAGGAGAGCGCTAGGGAAATGACGTCTGTCGGGCAACTTCTGGGCGCCCACGGAGTCAGCCTCCGGGTGTGTGGGGCTGCAGACCACAGCCAGGGGAGCTGTGAGCCTTGTGCTCTCCGTGCGGCGCTGAGTCTGGGCGGCCAAGCAACCGCTGGAGGAGCCCTGCCCTTGCCCTCCCCTCCCCTCTAATAGAGGCCTCACTGCTGGAGGGCTTGGCAGTGTGCAAGCCACCGGCTCCTAAGCCTTCCCCAAGGACGCCTGGGGCCTAGATGCAGAGGCAAGGCAGGAGTGGAGCTTAGGCCAGGAAGGCGCCAGTCGCCTCTCCCAGCATCGCACAGCCTGCTCCTTCCTGGGCAGGAAGCCTAGAAGCGAGGCAAGCCTGGGCAAGTCTCGCACAGGGCAGAGCAGCCTCGCGCAAGGACCTTGACTAGATCCGGCCTCTGAGCAGAGCTGGGGCTCTGCCGTACTGGAGGCACACTCGGCTGCGCCCAAGCAGGGATGGCAGCTGCACGCGGCTTGGCTCCCTCGACTCTTCCCAAGGAGGCTCGCTTGCAAGCGCACTGTGCACTTGGCTTCCCGGCAGGGACGCCCCGCGCCTCCTGCAAGTCTTGGCACAGGGGCTGCTTCCCCTGAGCTGAGGCTGTGGGCGGCCGCCCAGACACGCAGGGGCAGGCCCCAACCACCTGCACACGTCTCTGCTGGTTAGGAGAGCACTAGGGAAATGACGTCTGTCAGGCAGCTTCTGGGCGCTCACGGAGTCAAGCCTCCCGGTGTGTGGGGCTGCAGACCACAGCCAGGAGCCCTGGGAGCCTGGTGCTCTCCGTGCCGTGCTGAGTCTGGGCGGCCAAGCGACCGCTGGAGGAGCCCTGCAGTTGCCATTCCCTTCCCTATGACAGAGCTCTCACGGCTGGAGGGCTTGGCGGCGTGCAACCCACCGACCCCGAAGCCCTCCGCAAGGCCGCCTGGGGACTAGGTGCAAAGGCAAGGCAGGAGTGGAGCTGAGGCCAGGAAGGCGCCAGGAGCGTCTCCCAGTCTCGCGCAGCCTGCTCCTTCCTGGGCAGGAAGCCTAGCAGCGAGGCAAGTCTGGGCAAGGCTCGCCCAGGGCAGAGCAGCCTCAGGTCGGGAACTCGGCCAGATCGGGCCTCTGAGCAGAGCTGGAGCTCTGCCGTACTGGAGGCTCACTGGGCTCCGCCCAAGAAGTGATTGCAGCCGCACGCAGCTGGGCTGCCTCCTCTTCCCCCAAGGAGGCTCGCTTCCCGCATGCTGTGCACTAGGCTTCCAGGCGGGGGCGCCCCGCGCCTCCTACAGGTCTTGGCTCAGGGGCTGCTTCCCTTGAGCTGGGGCTGCCAGCGGGAGCCCAGACACGCAGGGGCAGGCCCCACCACCCGCACACGTCTCGGCTGGGGAGGAGAGCGCTAGGGAAATGACGTCTGTCGGGCAACTTCTGGGCGCCCACGGAGTCAGCCTCCGGGTGTGTGGGGCTGCAGACCACAGCCAGGGGAGCTGTGAGCCTTGTGCTCTCCGTGCGGCGCTGAGTCTGGGCGGCCAAGCAACCGCTGGAGGAGCCCTGCCCTTGCCCTCCCCTCCCCTCTAATAGAGGCCTCACTGCTGGAGGGCTTGGCAGTGTGCAAGCCACCGGCTCCTAAGCCTTCCCCAAGGACGCCTGGGGCCTAGATGCAGAGGCAAGGCAGGAGTGGAGCTGAGGCCAGGAAGGCGCCAGTGGCCTCTCCCAGCATCGCACAGCCTGCTCCTTCCTGGGCAGGAAGCCTAGAAGCGAGGCAAGCCTGGGCAAGTCTCGCACAGGGCAGAGCAGCCTCGCGCAAGGACCTTGACTAGATCCGGCCTCTGAGCAGAGCTGGGGCTCTGCCGTACTGGAGGCACACTCGGCTGCGCCCAAGCAGGGATGGCAGCTCCACGCGGCTTGGCTCCCTCGACTCTTCCCAAGGAGGCTCGCTTGCAAGCGCACTGTGCACTTGGCTTCCAGGCAGGGACGCCCCGCGCCTCCTGCAAGTCTTGGCACAGGGGCTGCTTCCCCTGAGCTGAGGCTGTGGGCGGCCGCCCAGACACGCAGGGGCAGGCCCCAACCACCTGCACACGTCTCTGCTGGTTAGGAGAGCACTAGGGAAATGACGTCTGTCAGGCAGCTTCTGGGCGCTCACGGAGTCAAGCCTCCCGGTGTGTGGGGCTGCAGACCACAGCCAGGAGCCCTGGGAGCCTGGTGCTCTCCGTGCCGTGCTGAGTCTGGGCGGCCAAGCGACCGCTGGAGGAGCCCTGCAGTTGCCATTCCCTTCCCTATGACAGAGCTCTCACGGCTGGAGGGCTTGGCGGCGTGCAACCCACCGACCCCGAAGCCCTCCGCAAGGCCGCCTGGGGACTAGGTGCAAAGGCAAGGCAGGAGTGGAGCTGAGGCCAGGAAGGCGCCAGGAGCGTCTCCCAGTCTCGCGCAGCCTGCTCCTTCCTGGTCAGGAAGCCTAGCAGCGAGGCAAGTCTGGGCAAGGCTCGCCCAGGGCAGAGCAGCCTCAGGCCGGGAACTCGGCCAGATCGGGCCTCTGAGCAGAGCTGGAGCTCTGCCGTACTGGAGGCTCACTGGGCTCCGCCCAAGAAGTGATTGCAGCCGCACGCAGCTGGGCTGCCTCCTCTTCCCCCAAGGAGGCTCGCTTCCCGCATGCTGTGCACTAGGCTTCCAGGCGGGGGCGCCCCGCGCCTCCTACAGGTCTTGGCTCAGGGGCTGCTTCCCTTGAGCTGGGGCTGCCAGCGGGAGCCCAGACACGCAGGGGCAGGCCCCACCACCCGCACACGTCTCGGCTGGGGAGGAGAGCGCTAGGGAAATGACGTCTGTCGGGCAACTTCTGGGCGCCCACGGAGTCAGCCTCCGGGTGTGTGGGGCTGCAGACCACAGCCAGGGGAGCTGTGAGCCTTGTGCTCTCCGTGCGGCGCTGAGTCTGGGCGGCCAAGCAACCGCTGGAGGAGCCCTGCCCTTGCCCTCCCCTCCCCTCTAATAGAGGCCTCACTGCTGGAGGGCTTGGCAGTGTGCAAGCCACCGGCTCCTAAGCCTTCCCCAAGGACGCCTGGGGCCTAGATGCAGAGGCAAGGCAGGAGTGGAGCTTAGGCCAGGAAGGCGCCAGTCGCCTCTCCCAGCATCGCACAGCCTGCTCCTTCCTGGGCAGGAAGCCTAGAAGCGAGGCAAGCCTGGGCAAGTCTCGCACAGGGCAGAGCAGCCTCGCGCAAGGACCTTGACTAGATCCGGCCTCTGAGCAGAGCTGGGGCTCTGCCGTACTGGAGGCACACTCGGCTGCGCCCAAGCAGGGATGGCAGCTGCACGCGGCTTGGCTCCCTCGACTCTTCCCAAGGAGGCTCGCTTGCAAGCGCACTGTGCACTTGGCTTCCCGGCAGGGACGCCCCGCGCCTCCTGCAAGTCTTGGCACAGGGGCTGCTTCCCCTGAGCTGAGGCTGTGGGCGGCCGCCCAGACACGCAGGGGCAGGCCCCAACCACCTGCACACGTCTCTGCTGGTTAGGAGAGCACTAGGGAAATGACGTCTGTCAGGCAGCTTCTGGGCGCTCACGGAGTCAAGCCTCCCGGTGTGTGGGGCTGCAGACCACAGCCAGGAGCCCTGGGAGCCTGGTGCTCTCCGTGCCGTGCTGAGTCTGGGCGGCCAAGCGACCGCTGGAGGAGCCCTGCAGTTGCCATTCCCTTCCCTATGACAGAGCTCTCACGGCTGGAGGGCTTGGCGGCGTGCAACCCACCGACCCCGAAGCCCTCCGCAAGGCCGCCTGGGGACTAGGTGCAAAGGCAAGGCAGGAGTGGAGCTGAGGCCAGGAAGGCGCCAGGAGCGTCTCCCAGTCTCGCGCAGCCTGCTCCTTCCTGGGCAGGAAGCCTAGCAGCGAGGCAAGTCTGGGCAAGGCTCGCCCAGGGCAGAGCAGCCTCAGGTCGGGAACTCGGCCAGATCGGGCCTCTGAGCAGAGCTGGAGCTCTGCCGTACTGGAGGCTCACTGGGCTCCGCCCAAGAAGTGATTGCAGCCGCACGCAGCTGGGCTGCCTCCTCTTCCCCCAAGGAGGCTCGCTTCCCGCATGCTGTGCACTAGGCTTCCAGGCGGGGGCGCCCCGCGCCTCCTACAGGTCTTGGCTCAGGGGCTGCTTCCCTTGAGCTGGGGCTGCCAGCGGGAGCCCAGACACGCAGGGGCAGGCCCCACCACCCGCACACGTCTCGGCTGGGGAGGAGAGCGCTAGGGAAATGACGTCTGTCGGGCAACTTCTGGGCGCCCACGGAGTCAGCCTCCGGGTGTGTGGGGCTGCAGACCACAGCCAGGGGAGCTGTGAGCCTTGTGCTCTCCGTGCGGCGCTGAGTCTGGGCGGCCAAGCAACCGCTGGAGGAGCCCTGCCCTTGCCCTCCCCTCCCCTCTAATAGAGGCCTCACTGCTGGAGGGCTTGGCAGTGTGCAAGCCACCGGCTCCTAAGCCTTCCCCAAGGACGCCTGGGGCCTAGATGCAGAGGCAAGGCAGGAGTGGAGCTTAGGCCAGGAAGGCGCCAGTGGCCTCTCCCAGCATCGCACAGCCTGCTCCTTCCTGGGCAGGAAGCCTAGAAGCGAGGCAAGCCTGGGCAAGTCTCGCACAGGGCAGAGCAGCCTCGCGCAAGGACCTTGACTAGATCCGGCCTCTGAGCAGAGCTGGGGCTCTGCCGTACTGGAGGCACACTCGGCTGCGCCCAAGCAGGGATGGCAGCTGCACGCGGCTTGGCTCCCTCGACTCTTCCCAAGGAGGCTCGCTTGCAAGCGCACTGTGCACTTGGCTTCCAGGCAGGGACGCCCCGCGCCTCCTGCAAGTCTTGGCACAGGGGCTGCTTCCCCTGAGCTGAGGCTGTGGGCGGCCGCCCAGACACGCAGGGGCAGGCCCCAACCACCTGCACACGTCTCTGCTGGTTAGGAGAGCACTAGGGAAATGACGTCTGTCAGGCAGCTTCTGGGCGCTCATGGAGTCAAGCCTCCCGGTGTGTGGGGCTGCAGACCACAGCCAGGAGCCCTGGGAGCCTGGTGCTCTCCGTGCCGTGCTGAGTCTGGGCGGCCAAGCGACCGCTGGAGGAGCCCTGCAGTTGCCATTCCCTTCCCTATGACAGAGCTCTCACGGCTGGAGGGCTTGGCGGCGTGCAACCCACCGACCCCGAAGCCCTCCGCAAGGCCGCCTGGGGACTAGGTGCAAAGGCAAGGCAGGAGTGGAGCTGAGGCCAGGAAGGCGCCAGGAGCGTCTCCCAGTCTCGCGCAGCCTGCTCCTTCCTGGTCAGGAAGCCTAGCAGCGAGGCAAGTCTGGGCAAGGCTCGCCCAGGGCAGAGCAGCCTCAGGCCGGGAACTCGGCCAGATCGGGCCTCTGAGCAGAGCTGGAGCTCTGCCGTACTGGAGGCTCACTGGGCTCCGCCCAAGAAGTGATTGCAGCCGCACGCAGCTGGGCTGCCTCCTCTTCCCCCAAGGAGGCTCGCTTCCCGCATGCTGTGCACTAGGCTTCCAGGCGGGGGCGCCCCGCGCCTCCTACAGGTCTTGGCTCAGGGGCTGCTTCCCTTGAGCTGGGGCTGCCAGCGGGAGCCCAGACACGCAGGGGCAGGCCCCACCACCCGCACACGTCTCGGCTGGGGAGGAGAGCGCTAGGGAAATGACGTCTGTCGGGCAACTTCTGGGCGCCCACGGAGTCAGCCTCCGGGTGTGTGGGGCTGCAGACCACAGCCAGGGGAGCTGTGAGCCTTGTGCTCTCCGTGCGGCGCTGAGTCTGGGCGGCCAAGCAACCGCTGGAGGAGCCCTGCCCTTGCCCTCCCCTCCCCTCTAATAGAGGCCTCACTGCTGGAGGGCTTGGCAGTGTGCAAGCCACCGGCTCCTAAGCCTTCCCCAAGGACGCCTGGGGCCTAGATGCAGAGGCAAGGCAGGAGTGGAGCTTAGGCCAGGAAGGCGCCAGTGGCCTCTCCCAGCATCGCACAGCCTGCTCCTTCCTGGGCAGGAAGCCTAGAAGCGAGGCAAGCCTGGGCAAGTCTCGCACAGGGCAGAGCAGCCTCGCGCAAGGACCTTGACTAGATCCGGCCTCTGAGCAGAGCTGGGGCTCTGCCGTACTGGAGGCACACTCGGCTGCGCCCAAGCAGGGATGGCAGCTGCACGCGGCTTGGCTCCCTCGACTCTTCCCAAGGAGGCTCGCTTGCAAGCGCACTGTGCACTTGGCTTCCAGGCAGGGACGCCCCGCGCCTCCTGCAAGTCTTGGCACAGGGGCTGCTTCCCCTGAGCTGAGGCTGTGGGCGGCCGCCCAGACACGCAGGGGCAGGCCCCAACCACCTGCACACGTCTCTGCTGGTTAGGAGAGCACTAGGGAAATGACGTCTGTCAGGCAGCTTCTGGGCGCTCACGGAGTCAAGCCTCCCGGTGTGTGGGGCTGCAGACCACAGCCAGGAGCCCTGGGAGCCTGGTGCTCTCCGTGCCGTGCTGAGTCTGGGCGGCCAAGCGACCGCTGGAGGAGCCCTGCAGTTGCCATTCCCTTCCCTATGACAGAGCTCTCACGGCTGGAGGGCTTGGCGGCGTGCAACCCACCGACCCCGAAGCCCTCCGCAAGGCCGCCTGGGGACTAGGTGCAAAGGCAAGGCAGGAGTGGAGCTGAGGCCAGGAAGGCGCCAGGAGCGTCTCCCAGTCTCGCGCAGCCTGCTCCTTCCTGGTCAGGAAGCCTAGCAGCGAGGCAAGTCTGGGCAAGGCTCGCCCAGGGCAGAGCAGCCTCAGGCCGGGAACTCGGCCAGATCGGGCCTCTGAGCAGAGCTGGAGCTCTGCCGTACTGGAGGCTCACTGGGCTCCGCCCAAGAAGTGATTGCAGCCGCACGCAGCTGGGCTGCCTCCTCTTCCCCCAAGGAGGCTCGCTTCCCGCATGCTGTGCACTAGGCTTCCAGGCGGGGGCGCCCCGCGCCTCCTACAGGTCTTGGCTCAGGGGCTGCTTCCCTTGAGCTGGGGCTGCCAGCGGGAGCCCAGACACGCAGGGGCAGGCCCCACCACCCGCACACGTCTCGGCTGGGGAGGAGAGCGCTAGGGAAATGACGTCTGTCGGGCAACTTCTGGGCGCCCACGGAGTCAGCCTCCGGGTGTGTGGGGCTGCAGACCACAGCCAGGGGAGCTGTGAGCCTTGTGCTCTCCGTGCGGCGCTGAGTCTGGGCGGCCAAGCAACCGCTGGAGGAGCCCTGCCCTTGCCCTCCCCTCCCCTCTAATAGAGGCCTCACTGCTGGAGGGCTTGGCAGTGTGCAAGCCACCGGCTCCTAAGCCTTCCCCAAGGACGCCTGGGGCCTAGATGCAGAGGCAAGGCAGGAGTGGAGCTTAGGCCAGGAAGGCGCCAGTCGCCTCTCCCAGCATCGCACAGCCTGCTCCTTCCTGGGCAGGAAGCCTAGAAGCGAGGCAAGCCTGGGCAAGTCTCGCACAGGGCAGAGCAGCCTCGCGCAAGGACCTTGACTAGATCCGGCCTCTGAGCAGAGCTGGGGCTCTGCCGTACTGGAGGCACACTCGGCTGCGCCCAAGCAGGGATGGCAGCTGCACGCGGCTTGGCTCCCTCGACTCTTCCCAAGGAGGCTCGCTTGCAAGCGCACTGTGCACTTGGCTTCCCGGCAGGGACGCCCCGCGCCTCCTGCAAGTCTTGGCACAGGGGCTGCTTCCCCTGAGCTGAGGCTGTGGGCGGCCGCCCAGACACGCAGGGGCAGGCCCCAACCACCTGCACACGTCTCTGCTGGTTAGGAGAGCACTAGGGAAATGACGTCTGTCAGGCAGCTTCTGGGCGCTCACGGAGTCAAGCCTCCCGGTGTGTGGGGCTGCAGACCACAGCCAGGAGCCCTGGGAGCCTGGTGCTCTCCGTGCCGTGCTGAGTCTGGGCGGCCAAGCGACCGCTGGAGGAGCCCTGCAGTTGCCATTCCCTTCCCTATGACAGAGCTCTCACGGCTGGAGGGCTTGGCGGCGTGCAACCCACCGACCCCGAAGCCCTCCGCAAGGCCGCCTGGGGACTAGGTGCAAAGGCAAGGCAGGAGTGGAGCTGAGGCCAGGAAGGCGCCAGGAGCGTCTCCCAGTCTCGCGCAGCCTGCTCCTTCCTGGGCAGGAAGCCTAGCAGCGAGGCAAGTCTGGGCAAGGCTCGCCCAGGGCAGAGCAGCCTCAGGTCGGGAACTCGGCCAGATCGGGCCTCTGAGCAGAGCTGGAGCTCTGCCGTACTGGAGGCTCACTGGGCTCCGCCCAAGAAGTGATTGCAGCCGCACGCAGCTGGGCTGCCTCCTCTTCCCCCAAGGAGGCTCGCTTCCCGCATGCTGTGCACTAGGCTTCCAGGCGGGGGCGCCCCGCGCCTCCTACAGGTCTTGGCTCAGGGGCTGCTTCCCTTGAGCTGGGGCTGCCAGCGGGAGCCCAGACACGCAGGGGCAGGCCCCACCACCCGCACACGTCTCGGCTGGGGAGGAGAGCGCTAGGGAAATGACGTCTGTCGGGCAACTTCTGGGCGCCCACGGAGTCAGCCTCCGGGTGTGTGGGGCTGCAGACCACAGCCAGGGGAGCTGTGAGCCTTGTGCTCTCCGTGCGGCGCTGAGTCTGGGCGGCCAAGCAACCGCTGGAGGAGCCCTGCCCTTGCCCTCCCCTCCCCTCTAATAGAGGCCTCACTGCTGGAGGGCTTGGCAGTGTGCAAGCCACCGGCTCCTAAGCCTTCCCCAAGGACGCCTGGGGCCTAGATGCAGAGGCAAGGCAGGAGTGGAGCTGAGGCCAGGAAGGCGCCAGTGGCCTCTCCCAGCATCGCACAGCCTGCTCCTTCCTGGGCAGGAAGCCTAGAAGCGAGGCAAGCCTGGGCAAGTCTCGCACAGGGCAGAGCAGCCTCGCGCAAGGACCTTGACTAGATCCGGCCTCTGAGCAGAGCTGGGGCTCTGCCGTACTGGAGGCACACTCGGCTGCGCCCAAGCAGGGATGGCAGCTCCACGCGGCTTGGCTCCCTCGACTCTTCCCAAGGAGGCTCGCTTGCAAGCGCACTGTGCACTTGGCTTCCAGGCAGGGACGCCCCGCGCCTCCTGCAAGTCTTGGCACAGGGGCTGCTTCCCCTGAGCTGAGGCTGTGGGCGGCCGCCCAGACACGCAGGGGCAGGCCCCAACCACCTGCACACGTCTCTGCTGGTTAGGAGAGCACTAGGGAAATGACGTCTGTCAGGCAGCTTCTGGGCGCTCACGGAGTCAAGCCTCCCGGTGTGTGGGGCTGCAGACCACAGCCAGGAGCCCTGGGAGCCTGGTGCTCTCCGTGCCGTGCTGAGTCTGGGCGGCCAAGCGACCGCTGGAGGAGCCCTGCAGTTGCCATTCCCTTCCCTATGACAGAGCTCTCACGGCTGGAGGGCTTGGCGGCGTGCAACCCACCGACCCCGAAGCCCTCCGCAAGGCCGCCTGGGGACTAGGTGCAAAGGCAAGGCAGGAGTGGAGCTGAGGCCAGGAAGGCGCCAGGAGCGTCTCCCAGTCTCGCGCAGCCTGCTCCTTCCTGGTCAGGAAGCCTAGCAGCGAGGCAAGTCTGGGCAAGGCTCGCCCAGGGCAGAGCAGCCTCAGGCCGGGAACTCGGCCAGATCGGGCCTCTGAGCAGAGCTGGAGCTCTGCCGTACTGGAGGCTCACTGGGCTCCGCCCAAGAAGTGATTGCAGCCGCACGCAGCTGGGCTGCCTCCTCTTCCCCCAAGGAGGCTCGCTTCCCGCATGCTGTGCACTAGGCTTCCAGGCGGGGGCGCCCCGCGCCTCCTACAGGTCTTGGCTCAGGGGCTGCTTCCCTTGAGCTGGGGCTGCCAGCGGGAGCCCAGACACGCAGGGGCAGGCCCCACCACCCGCACACGTCTCGGCTGGGGAGGAGAGCGCTAGGGAAATGACGTCTGTCGGGCAACTTCTGGGCGCCCACGGAGTCAGCCTCCGGGTGTGTGGGGCTGCAGACCACAGCCAGGGGAGCTGTGAGCCTTGTGCTCTCCGTGCGGCGCTGAGTCTGGGCGGCCAAGCAACCGCTGGAGGAGCCCTGCCCTTGCCCTCCCCTCCCCTCTAATAGAGGCCTCACTGCTGGAGGGCTTGGCAGTGTGCAAGCCACCGGCTCCTAAGCCTTCCCCAAGGACGCCTGGGGCCTAGATGCAGCGGCAAGGCAGGAGTGGAGCTGAGGCCAGGAAGGCGCCAGTGGCCTCTCCCAGCATCGCACAGCCTGCTCCTTCCTGGGCAGGAAGCCTAGAAGCCAGGCAAGCCTGGGCAAGTCTCGCACAGGGCAGAGCAGCCTCGCGCAAGGACCTTGACTAGATCCGGCCTCTGAGCAGAGCTGGGGCTCTGCCGTACTGGAGGCACACTCGGCTGCGCCCAAGCAGGGATGGCAGCTGCACGCGGCTTGGCTCCCTCGACTCTTCCCAAGGAGGCTCGCTTGCAAGCGCACTGTGCACTTGGCTTCCAGGCAGGGACGCCCCGCGCCTCCTGCAAGTCTTGGCACAGGGGCTGCTTCCCCTGAGCTGAGGCTGTGGGCGGCCGCCCAGACAGGCAGGGGCAGGCCCCAACCACCTGCACACGTCTCTGCTGGTTAGGAGAGCACTAGGGAAATGACGTCTGTCAGGCAGCTTCTGGGCGCTCACGGAGTCAGCCTCCGGGTGTGTGGGGCTGCAGACCACAGCCAGGAGCCCTGGGAGCCTGGTGCTCTCCGTGCCGTGCTGAGTCTGGGCGGCCAAGCGACCGCTGGAGGAGCCCTGCAGTTGCCATTCCCTTCCCTATGACAGAGCTCTCACGGCTGGAGGGCTTGGCGGCGTGCAACCCACCGACCCCGAAGCCCTCCGCAAGGCCGCCTGGGGACTAGGTGCAAAGGCAAGGCAGGAGTGGAGCTGAGGCCAGGAAGGCGCCAGGAGCGTCTCCCAGTCTCGCGCAGCCTGCTCCTTCCTGGTCAGGAAGCCTAGCAGCGAGGCAAGTCTGGGCAAGGCTCGCCCAGGGCAGAGCAGCCTCAGGCCGGGAACTCGGCCAGATCGGGCCTCTGAGCAGAGCTGGAGCTCTGCCGTACTGGAGGCTCACTGGGCTCCGCCCAAGAAGTGATTGCAGCCGCACGCAGCTGGGCTGCCTCCTCTTCCCCCAAGGAGGCTCGCTTCCCGCATGCTGTGCACTAGGCTTCCAGGCGGGGGCGCCCCGCGCCTCCTACAGGTCTTGGCTCAGGGGCTGCTTCCCTTGAGCTGGGGCTGCCAGCGGGAGCCCAGACACGCAGGGGCAGGCCCCACCACCCGCACACGTCTCGGCTGGGGAGGAGAGCGCTAGGGAAATGTCGTCTGTCGGGCAACTTCTGGGCGCCCACGGAGTCAGCCTCCGGGTGTGTGGGGCTGCAGACCACAGCCAGGGGAGCTGTGAGCCTTGTGCTCTCCGTGCGGCGCTGAGTCTGGGCGGCCAAGCAACCGCTGGAGGAGCCCTGCCCTTGCCCTCCCCTCCCCTCTAATAGAGGCCTCACTGCTGGAGGGCTTGGCAGTGTGCAAGCCACCGGCTCCTAAGCCTTCCCCAAGGACGCCTGGGGCCTAGATGCAGAGGCAAGGCAGGAGTGGAGCTGAGGCCAGGAAGGCGCCAGTGGCCTCTCCCAGCATCGCACAGCCTGCTCCTTCCTGGGCAGGAAGCCTAGAAGCGAGGCAAGCCTGGGCAAGTCTCGCACAGGGCAGAGCAGCCTCGCGCAAGGACCTTGACTAGATCCGGCCTCTGAGCAGAGCTGGGGCTCTGCCGTACTGGAGGCACACTCGGCTGCGCCCAAGCAGGGATGGCAGCTGCACGCGGCTTGGCTCCCTCGACTCTTCCCAAGGAGGCTCGCTTGCAAGCGCACTGTGCACTTGGCTTCCAGGCAGGGACGCCCCGCGCCTCCTGCAAGTCTTGGCACAGGGGCTGCTTCCCCTGAGCTGAGGCTGTGGGCGGCCGCCCAGACACGCAGGGGCAGGCCCCAACCACCTGCACACGTCTCTGCTGGTTAGGAGAGCACTAGGGAAATGACGTCTGTCAGGCAGCTTCTGGGCGCTCACGGAGTCAAGCCTCCCGGTGTGTGGGGCTGCAGACCACAGCCAGGAGCCCTGGGAGCCTGGTGCTCTCCGTGCCGTGCTGAGTCTGGGCGGCCAAGCGACCGCTGGAGGAGCCCTGCAGTTGCCATTCCCTTCCCTATGACAGAGCTCTCACGGCTGGAGGGCTTGGCGGCGTGCAACCCACCGACCCCGAAGCCCTCCGCAAGGCCGCCTGGGGACTAGGTGCAAAGGCAAGGCAGGAGTGGAGCTGAGGCCAGGAAGGCGCCAGGAGCGTCTCCCAGTCTCGCGCAGCCTGCTCCTTCCTGGTCAGGAAGCCTAGCAGCGAGGCAAGTCTGGGCAAGGCTCGCCCAGGGCAGAGCAGCCTCAGGCCGGGAACTCGGCCAGATCGGGCCTCTGAGCAGAGCTGGAGCTCTGCCGTACTGGAGGCTCACTGGGCTCCGCCCAAGAAGTGATTGCAGCCGCACGCAGCTGGGCTGCCTCCTCTTCCCCCAAGGAGGCTCGCTTCCCGCATGCTGTGCACTAGGCTTCCAGGCGGGGGCGCCCCGCGCCTCCTACAGGTCTTGGCTCAGGGGCTGCTTCCCTTGAGCTGGGGCTGCCAGCGGGAGCCCAGACACGCAGGGGCAGGCCCCACCACCCGCACACGTCTCGGCTGGGGAGGAGAGCGCTAGGGAAATGACGTCTGTCGGGCAACTTCTGGGCGCCCACGGAGTCAGCCTCCGGGTGTGTGGGGCTGCAGACCACAGCCAGGGGAGCTGTGAGCCTTGTGCTCTCCGTGCGGCGCTGAGTCTGGGCGGCCAAGCAACCGCTGGAGGAGCCCTGCCCTTGCCCTCCCCTCCCCTCTAATAGAGGCCTCACTGCTGGAGGGCTTGGCAGTGTGCAAGCCACCGGCTCCTAAGCCTTCCCCAAGGACGCCTGGGGCCTAGATGCAGCGGCAAGGCAGGAGTGGAGCTGAGGCCAGGAAGGCGCCAGTGGCCTCTCCCAGCATCGCACAGCCTGCTCCTTCCTGGGCAGGAAGCCTAGAAGCCAGGCAAGCCTGGGCAAGTCTCGCACAGGGCAGAGCAGCCTCGCGCAAGGACCTTGACTAGATCCGGCCTCTGAGCAGAGCTGGGGCTCTGCCGTACTGGAGGCACACTCGGCTGCGCCCAAGCAGGGATGGCAGCTGCACGCGGCTTGGCTCCCTCGACTCTTCCCAAGGAGGCTCGCTTGCAAGCGCACTGTGCACTTGGCTTCCAGGCAGGGACGCCCCGCGCCTCCTGCAAGTCTTGGCACAGGGGCTGCTTCCCCTGAGCTGAGGCTGTGGGCGGCCGCCCAGACAGGCAGGGGCAGGCCCCAACCACCTGCACACGTCTCTGCTGGTTAGGAGAGCACTAGGGAAATGACGTCTGTCAGGCAGCTTCTGGGCGCTCACGGAGTCAGCCTCCGGGTGTGTGGGGCTGCAGACCACAGCCAGGAGCCCTGGGAGCCTGGTGCTCTCCGTGCCGTGCTGAGTCTGGGCGGCCAAGCGACCGCTGGAGGAGCCCTGCAGTTGCCATTCCCTTCCCTATGACAGAGCTCTCACGGCTGGAGGGCTTGGCGGCGTGCAACCCACCGACCCCGAAGCCCTCCGCAAGGCCGCCTGGGGACTAGGTGCAAAGGCAAGGCAGGAGTGGAGCTGAGGCCAGGAAGGCGCCAGGAGCGTCTCCCAGTCTCGCGCAGCCTGCTCCTTCCTGGTCAGGAAGCCTAGCAGCGAGGCAAGTCTGGGCAAGGCTCGCCCAGGGCAGAGCAGCCTCAGGCCGGGAACTCGGCCAGATCGGGCCTCTGAGCAGAGCTGGAGCTCTGCCGTACTGGAGGCTCACTGGGCTCCGCCCAAGAAGTGATTGCAGCCGCACGCAGCTGGGCTGCCTCCTCTTCCCCCAAGGAGGCTCGCTTCCCGCATGCTGTGCACTAGGCTTCCAGGCGGGGGCGCCCCGCGCCTCCTACAGGTCTTGGCTCAGGGGCTGCTTCCCTTGAGCTGGGGCTGCCAGCGGGAGCCCAGACACGCAGGGGCAGGCCCCACCACCCGCACACGTCTCGGCTGGGGAGGAGAGCGCTAGGGAAATGTCGTCTGTCGGGCAACTTCTGGGCGCCCACGGAGTCAGCCTCCGGGTGTGTGGGGCTGCAGACCACAGCCAGGGGAGCTGTGAGCCTTGTGCTCTCCGTGCGGCGCTGAGTCTGGGCGGCCAAGCAACCGCTGGAGGAGCCCTGCCCTTGCCCTCCCCTCCCCTCTAATAGAGGCCTCACTGCTGGAGGGCTTGGCAGTGTGCAAGCCACCGGCTCCTAAGCCTTCCCCAAGGACGCCTGGGGCCTAGATGCAGAGGCAAGGCAGGAGTGGAGCTGAGGCCAGGAAGGCGCCAGTGGCCTCTCCCAGCATCGCACAGCCTGCTCCTTCCTGGGCAGGAAGCCTAGAAGCGAGGCAAGCCTGGGCAAGTCTCGCACAGGGCAGAGCAGCCTCGCGCAAGGACCTTGACTAGATCCGGCCTCTGAGCAGAGCTGGGGCTCTGCCGTACTGGAGGCACACTCGGCTGCGCCCAAGCAGGGATGGCAGCTGCACGCGGCTTGGCTCCCTCGACTCTTCCCAAGGAGGCTCGCTTGCAAGCGCACTGTGCACTTGGCTTCCAGGCAGGGACGCCCCGCGCCTCCTGCAAGTCTTGGCACAGGGGCTGCTTCCCCTGAGCTGAGGCTGTGGGCGGCCGCCCAGACACGCAGGGGCAGGCCCCAACCACCTGCACACGTCTCTGCTGGTTAGGAGAGCACTAGGGAAATGACGTCTGTCAGGCAGCTTCTGGGCGCTCACGGAGTCAAGCCTCCCGGTGTGTGGGGCTGCAGACCACAGCCAGGAGCCCTGGGAGCCTGGTGCTCTCCGTGCCGTGCTGAGTCTGGGCGGCCAAGCGACCGCTGGAGGAGCCCTGCAGTTGCCATTCCCTTCCCTATGACAGAGCTCTCACGGCTGGAGGGCTTGGCGGCGTGCAACCCACCGACCCCGAAGCCCTCCGCAAGGCCGCCTGGGGACTAGGTGCAAAGGCAAGGCAGGAGTGGAGCTGAGGCCAGGAAGGCGCCAGGAGCGTCTCCCAGTCTCGCGCAGCCTGCTCCTTCCTGGTCAGGAAGCCTAGCAGCGAGGCAAGTCTGGGCAAGGCTCGCCCAGGGCAGAGCAGCCTCAGGCCGGGAACTCGGCCAGATCGGGCCTCTGAGCAGAGCTGGAGCTCTGCCGTACTGGAGGCTCACTGGGCTCCGCCCAAGAAGTGATTGCAGCCGCACGCAGCTGGGCTGCCTCCTCTTCCCCCAAGGAGGCTCGCTTCCCGCATGCTGTGCACTAGGCTTCCAGGCGGGGGCGCCCCGCGCCTCCTACAGGTCTTGGATCAGGGGCTGCTTCCCTTGAGCTGGGGCTGCCAGCGGGAGCCCAGACACGCAGGGGCAGGCCCCACCACCCGCACACGTCTCGGCTGGGGAGGAGAGCGCTAGGGAAATGACGTCTGTCGGGCAACTTCTGGGCGCCCACGGAGTCAGCCTCCGGGTGTGTGGGGCTGCAGACCACAGCCAGGGGAGCTGTGAGCCTTGTGCTCTCCGTGCGGCGCTGAGTCTGGGCGGCCAAGCAACCGCTGGAGGAGCCCTGCCCTTGCCCTCCCCTGCCCTCTAATAGAGGCCTCACTGCTGGAGGGCTTGGCAGTGTGCAAGCCACCGGCTCCTAAGCCTTCCCCAAGGACGCCTGGGGCCTAGATGCAGAGGCAAGGCAGGAGTGGAGCTGAGGCCAGGAAGGCGCCAGTCGCCTCTCCCAGCATCGCACAGCCTGCTCCTTCCTGGGCAGGAAGCCTAGAAGCGAGGCAAGCCTGGGCAAGTCTCGCACAGGGCAGAGCAGCCTCGCGCAAGGACCTTGACTAGATCCGGCCTCTGAGCAGAGCTGGGGCTCTGCCGTACTGGAGGCACACTCGGCTGCGCCCAAGCAGGGATGGCAGCTGCACGCGGCTTGGCTCCCTCGACTCTTCCCAAGGAGGCTCGCTTGCAAGCGCACTGTGCACTTGGCTTCCAGGCAGGGACGCCCCGCGCCTCCTGCAAGTCTTGGCACAGGGGCTGCTTCCCCTGAGCTGAGGCTGTGGGCGGCCGCCCAGACACGCAGGGGCAGGCCCCAACCACCTGCACACGTCTCTGCTGGTTAGGAGAGCACTAGGGAAATGACGTCTGTCAGGCAGCTTCTGGGCGCTCACGGAGTCAAGCCTCCCGGTGTGTGGGGCTGCAGACCACAGCCAGGAGCCCTGGGAGCCTGGTGCTCTCCGTGCCGTGCTGAGTCTGGGCAGCCAAGCGACCGCTGGAGGAGCCCTGCAGTTGCCATTCCCTTCCTTATGACAGAGCTCTCACGGCTGGAGGGCTTGGCGGCGTGCAACCCACCGACCCCGAAGCCCTCCGCAAGGCCGCCTGGGGACTAGGTGCAAAGGCAAGGCAGGAGTGGAGCTGAGGCCAGGAAGGCGCCAGGAGCGTCTCCCAGTCTCGCGCAGCCTGCTCCTTCCTGGTCAGGAAGCCTAGCAGCGAGGCAAGTCTGGGCAAGGCTCGCCCAGGGCAGAGCAGCCTCAGGCCGGGAACTCGGCCAGATCGGGCCTCTGAGCAGAGCTGGAGCTCTGCCGTACTGGAGGCTCACTGGGCTCCGCCCAAGAAGTGATTGCAGCCGCACGCAGCTGGGCTGCCTCCTCTTCCCCCAAGGAGGCTCGCTTCCCGCATGCTGTGCACTAGGCTTCCAGGCGGGGGCGCCCCGCGCCTCCTACAGGTCTTGGCTCAGGGGCTGCTTCCCTTGAGCTGGGGCTGCCAGCGGGAGCCCAGACACGCAGGGGCAGGCCCCACCACCCGCACACGTCTCGGCTGGGGAGGAGAGCGCTAGGGAAATGACGTCTGTCGGGCAACTTCTGGGCGCCCACGGAGTCAGCCTCCGGGTGTGTGGGGCTGCAGACCACAGCCAGGGGAGCTGTGAGCCTTGTGCTCTCCGTGCGGCGCTGAGTCTGGGCGGCCAAGCAACCGCTGGAGGAGCCCTGCCCTTGCCCTCCCCTCCCCTCTAATAGAGGCCTCACTGCTGGAGGGCTTGGCAGTGTGCAAGCCACCGGCTCCTAAGCCTTCCCCAAGGACGCCTGGGGCCTAGATGCAGAGGCAAGGCAGGAGTGGAGCTTAGGCCAGGAAGGCGCCAGTGGCCTCTCCCAGCATCGCACAGCCTGCTCCTTCCTGGGCAGGAAGCCTAGAAGCGAGGCAAGCCTGGGCAAGTCTCGCACAGGGCAGAGCAGCCTCGCGCAAGGACCTTGACTAGATCCGGCCTCTGAGCAGAGCTGGGGCTCTGCCGTACTGGAGGCACACTCGGCTGCGCCCAAGCAGGGATGGCAGCTGCACGCGGCTTGGCTCCCTCGACTCTTCCCAAGGAGGCTCGCTTGCAAGCGCACTGTGCACTTGGCTTCCAGGCAGGGACGCCCCGCGCCTCCTGCAAGTCTTGGCACAGGGGCTGCTTCCCCTGAGCTGAGGCTGTGGGCGGCCGCCCAGACAGGCAGGGGCAGGCCCCAACCACCTGCACACGTCTCTGCTGGTTAGGAGAGCACTAGGGAAATGACGTCTGTCAGGCAGCTTCTGGGCGCTCACGGAGTCAAGCCTCCCGGTGTGTGGGGCTGCAGACCACAGCCAGGAGCCCTGGGAGCCTGGTGCTCTCCGTGCCGTGCTGAGTCTGGGCGGCCAAGCGACCGCTGGAGGAGCCCTGCAGTTGCCATTCCCTTCCCTATGACAGAGCTCTCACGGCTGGAGGGCTTGGCGGCGTGCAACCCACCGACCCCGAAGCCCTCCGCAAGGCCGCCTGGGGACTAGGTGCAAAGGCAAGGCAGGAGTGGAGCTGAGGCCAGGAAGGCGCCAGGAGCGTCTCCCAGTCTCGCGCAGCCTGCTCCTTCCTGGTCAGGAAGCCTAGCAGCGAGGCAAGTCTGGGCAAGGCTCGCCCAGGGCAGAGCAGCCTCAGGCCGGGAACTCGGCCAGATCGGGCCTCTGAGCAGAGCTGGAGCTCTGCCGTACTGGAGGCTCACTGGGCTCCGCCCAAGAAGTGATTGCAGCCGCACGCAGCTGGGCTGCCTCCTCTTCCCCCAAGGAGGCTCGCTTCCCGCATGCTGTGCACTAGGCTTCCAGGCGGGGGCGCCCCGCGCCTCCTACAGGTCTTGGCTCAGGGGCTGCTTCCCTTGAGCTGGGGCTGCCAGCGGGAGCCCAGACACGCAGGGGCAGGCCCCACCACCCGCACACGTCTCGGCTGGGGAGGAGAGCGCTAGGGAAATGACGTCTGTCGGGCAACTTCTGGGCGCCCACGGAGTCAGCCTCCGGGTGTGTGGGGCTGCAGACCACAGCCAGGGGAGCTGTGAGCCTTGTGCTCTCCGTGCGGCGCTGAGTCTGGGCGGCCAAGCAACCGCTGGAGGAGCCCTGCCCTTGCCCTCCCCTCCCCTCTAATAGAGGCCTCACTGCTGGAGGGCTTGGCAGTGTGCAAGCCACCGGCTCCTAAGCCTTCCCCAAGGACGCCTGGGGCCTAGATGCAGCGGCAAGGCAGGAGTGGAGCTGAGGCCAGGAAGGCGCCAGTGGCCTCTCCCAGCATCGCACAGCCTGCTCCTTCCTGGGCAGGAAGCCTAGAAGCCAGGCAAGCCTGGGCAAGTCTCGCACAGGGCAGAGCAGCCTCGCGCAAGGACCTTGACTAGATCCGGCCTCTGAGCAGAGCTGGGGCTCTGCCGTACTGGAGGCACACTCGGCTGCGCCCAAGCAGGGATGGCAGCTGCACGCGGCTTGGCTCCCTCGACTCTTCCCAAGGAGGCTCGCTTGCAAGCGCACTGTGCACTTGGCTTCCAGGCAGGGACGCCCCGCGCCTCCTGCAAGTCTTGGCACAGGGGCTGCTTCCCCTGAGCTGAGGCTGTGGGCGGCCGCCCAGACAGGCAGGGGCAGGCCCCAACCACCTGCACACGTCTCTGCTGGTTAGGAGAGCACTAGGGAAATGACGTCTGTCAGGCAGCTTCTGGGCGCTCACGGAGTCAGCCTCCGGGTGTGTGGGGCTGCAGACCACAGCCAGGAGCCCTGGGAGCCTGGTGCTCTCCGTGCCGTGCTGAGTCTGGGCGGCCAAGCGACCGCTGGAGGAGCCCTGCAGTTGCCATTCCCTTCCCTATGACAGAGCTCTCACGGCTGGAGGGCTTGGCGGCGTGCAACCCACCGACCCCGAAGCCCTCCGCAAGGCCGCCTGGGGACTAGGTGCAAAGGCAAGGCAGGAGTGGAGCTGAGGCCAGGAAGGCGCCAGGAGCGTCTCCCAGTCTCGCGCAGCCTGCTCCTTCCTGGTCAGGAAGCCTAGCAGCGAGGCAAGTCTGGGCAAGGCTCGCCCAGGGCAGAGCAGCCTCAGGCCGGGAACTCGGCCAGATCGGGCCTCTGAGCAGAGCTGGAGCTCTGCCGTACTGGAGGCTCACTGGGCTCCGCCCAAGAAGTGATTGCAGCCGCACGCAGCTGGGCTGCCTCCTCTTCCCCCAAGGAGGCTCGCTTCCCGCATGCTGTGCACTAGGCTTCCAGGCGGGGGCGCCCCGCGCCTCCTACAGGTCTTGGCTCAGGGGCTGCTTCCCTTGAGCTGGGGCTGCCAGCGGGAGCCCAGACACGCAGGGGCAGGCCCCACCACCCGCACACGTCTCGGCTGGGGAGGAGAGCGCTAGGGAAATGTCGTCTGTCGGGCAACTTCTGGGCGCCCACGGAGTCAGCCTCCGGGTGTGTGGGGCTGCAGACCACAGCCAGGGGAGCTGTGAGCCTTGTGCTCTCCGTGCGGCGCTGAGTCTGGGCGGCCAAGCAACCGCTGGAGGAGCCCTGCCCTTGCCCTCCCCTCCCCTCTAATAGAGGCCTCACTGCTGGAGGGCTTGGCAGTGTGCAAGCCACCGGCTCCTAAGCCTTCCCCAAGGACGCCTGGGGCCTAGATGCAGAGGCAAGGCAGGAGTGGAGCTGAGGCCAGGAAGGCGCCAGTGGCCTCTCCCAGCATCGCACAGCCTGCTCCTTCCTGGGCAGGAAGCCTAGAAGCGAGGCAAGCCTGGGCAAGTCTCGCACAGGGCAGAGCAGCCTCGCGCAAGGACCTTGACTAGATCCGGCCTCTGAGCAGAGCTGGGGCTCTGCCGTACTGGAGGCACACTCGGCTGCGCCCAAGCAGGGATGGCAGCTGCACGCGGCTTGGCTCCCTCGACTCTTCCCAAGGAGGCTCGCTTGCAAGCGCACTGTGCACTTGGCTTCCAGGCAGGGACGCCCCGCGCCTCCTGCAAGTCTTGGCACAGGGGCTGCTTCCCCTGAGCTGAGGCTGTGGGCGGCCGCCCAGACACGCAGGGGCAGGCCCCAACCACCTGCACACGTCTCTGCTGGTTAGGAGAGCACTAGGGAAATGACGTCTGTCAGGCAGCTTCTGGGCGCTCACGGAGTCAAGCCTCCCGGTGTGTGGGGCTGCAGACCACAGCCAGGAGCCCTGGGAGCCTGGTGCTCTCCGTGCCGTGCTGAGTCTGGGCGGCCAAGCGACCGCTGGAGGAGCCCTGCAGTTGCCATTCCCTTCCCTATGACAGAGCTCTCACGGCTGGAGGGCTTGGCGGCGTGCAACCCACCGACCCCGAAGCCCTCCGCAAGGCCGCCTGGGGACTAGGTGCAAAGGCAAGGCAGGAGTGGAGCTGAGGCCAGGAAGGCGCCAGGAGCGTCTCCCAGTCTCGCGCAGCCTGCTCCTTCCTGGTCAGGAAGCCTAGCAGCGAGGCAAGTCTGGGCAAGGCTCGCCCAGGGCAGAGCAGCCTCAGGCCGGGAACTCGGCCAGATCGGGCCTCTGAGCAGAGCTGGAGCTCTGCCGTACTGGAGGCTCACTGGGCTCCGCCCAAGAAGTGATTGCAGCCGCACGCAGCTGGGCTGCCTCCTCTTCCCCCAAGGAGGCTCGCTTCCCGCATGCTGTGCACTAGGCTTCCAGGCGGGGGCGCCCCGCGCCTCCTACAGGTCTTGGATCAGGGGCTGCTTCCCTTGAGCTGGGGCTGCCAGCGGGAGCCCAGACACGCAGGGGCAGGCCCCACCACCCGCACACGTCTCGGCTGGGGAGGAGAGCGCTAGGGAAATGACGTCTGTCGGGCAACTTCTGGGCGCCCACGGAGTCAGCCTCCGGGTGTGTGGGGCTGCAGACCACAGCCAGGGGAGCTGTGAGCCTTGTGCTCTCCGTGCGGCGCTGAGTCTGGGCGGCCAAGCAACCGCTGGAGGAGCCCTGCCCTTGCCCTCCCCTCCCCTCTAATAGAGGCCTCACTGCTGGAGGGCTTGGCAGTGTGCAAGCCACCGGCTCCTAAGCCTTCCCCAAGGACGCCTGGGGCCTAGATGCAGAGGCAAGGCAGGAGTGGAGCTGAGGCCAGGAAGGCGCCAGTCGCCTCTCCCAGCATCGCACAGCCTGCTCCTTCCTGGGCAGGAAGCCTAGAAGCGAGGCAAGCCTGGGCAAGTCTCGCACAGGGCAGAGCAGCCTCGCGCAAGGACCTTGACTAGATCCGGCCTCTGAGCAGAGCTGGGGCTCTGCCGTACTGGAGGCACACTCGGCTGCGCCCAAGCAGGGATGGCAGCTGCACGCGGCTTGGCTCCCTCGACTCTTCCCAAGGAGGCTCGCTTGCAAGCGCACTGTGCACTTGGCTTCCAGGCAGGGACGCCCCGCGCCTCCTGCAAGTCTTGGCACAGGGGCTGCTTCCCCTGAGCTGAGGCTGTGGGCGGCCGCCCAGACACGCAGGGGCAGGCCCCAACCACCTGCACACGTCTCTGCTGGTTAGGAGAGCACTAGGGAAATGACGTCTGTCAGGCAGCTTCTGGGCGCTCACGGAGTCAAGCCTCCCGGTGTGTGGGGCTGCAGACCACAGCCAGGAGCCCTGGGAGCCTGGTGCTCTCCGTGCCGTGCTGAGTCTGGGCAGCCAAGCGACCGCTGGAGGAGCCCTGCAGTTGCCATTCCCTTCCTTATGACAGAGCTCTCACGGCTGGAGGGCTTGGCGGCGTGCAACCCACCGACCCCGAAGCCCTCCGCAAGGCCGCCTGGGGACTAGGTGCAAAGGCAAGGCAGGAGTGGAGCTGAGGCCAGGAAGGCGCCAGGAGCGTCTCCCAGTCTCGCGCAGCCTGCTCCTTCCTGGTCAGGAAGCCTAGCAGCGAGGCAAGTCTGGGCAAGGCTCGCCCAGGGCAGAGCAGCCTCAGGCCGGGAACTCGGCCAGATCGGGCCTCTGAGCAGAGCTGGAGCTCTGCCGTACTGGAGGCTCACTGGGCTCCGCCCAAGAAGTGATTGCAGCCGCACGCAGCTGGGCTGCCTCCTCTTCCCCCAAGGAGGCTCGCTTCCCGCATGCTGTGCACTAGGCTTCCAGGCGGGGGCGCCCCGCGCCTCCTACAGGTCTTGGCTCAGGGGCTGCTTCCCTTGAGCTGGGGCTGCCAGCGGGAGCCCAGACACGCAGGGGCAGGCCCCACCACCCGCACACGTCTCGGCTGGGGAGGAGAGCGCTAGGGAAATGACGTCTGTCGGGCAACTTCTGGGCGCCCACGGAGTCAGCCTCCGGGTGTGTGGGGCTGCAGACCACAGCCAGGGGAGCTGTGAGCCTTGTGCTCTCCGTGCGGCGCTGAGTCTGGGCGGCCAAGCAACCGCTGGAGGAGCCCTGCCCTTGCCCTCCCCTCCCCTCTAATAGAGGCCTCACTGCTGGAGGGCTTGGCAGTGTGCAAGCCACCGGCTCCTAAGCCTTCCCCAAGGACGCCTGGGGCCTAGATGCAGAGGCAAGGCAGGAGTGGAGCTTAGGCCAGGAAGGCGCCAGTGGCCTCTCCCAGCATCGCACAGCCTGCTCCTTCCTGGGCAGGAAGCCTAGAAGCGAGGCAAGCCTGGGCAAGTCTCGCACAGGGCAGAGCAGCCTCGCGCAAGGACCTTGACTAGATCCGGCCTCTGAGCAGAGCTGGGGCTCTGCCGTACTGGAGGCACACTCGGCTGCGCCCAAGCAGGGATGGCAGCTGCACGCGGCTTGGCTCCCTCGACTCTTCCCAAGGAGGCTCGCTTGCAAGCGCACTGTGCACTTGGCTTCCAGGCAGGGACGCCCCGCGCCTCCTGCAAGTCTTGGCACAGGGGCTGCTTCCCCTGAGCTGAGGCTGTGGGCGGCCGCCCAGACAGGCAGGGGCAGGCCCCAACCACCTGCACACGTCTCTGCTGGTTAGGAGAGCACTAGGGAAATGACGTCTGTCAGGCAGCTTCTGGGCGCTCACGGAGTCAAGCCTCCCGGTGTGTGGGGCTGCAGACCACAGCCAGGAGCCCTGGGAGCCTGGTGCTCTCCGTGCCGTGCTGAGTCTGGGCGGCCAAGCGACCGCTGGAGGAGCCCTGCAGTTGCCATTCCCTTCCCTATGACAGAGCTCTCACGGCTGGAGGGCTTGGCGGCGTGCAACCCACCGACCCCGAAGCCCTCCGCAAGGCCGCCTGGGGACTAGGTGCAAAGGCAAGGCAGGAGTGGAGCTGAGGCCAGGAAGGCGCCAGGAGCGTCTCCCAGTCTCGCGCAGCCTGCTCCTTCCTGGTCAGGAAGCCTAGCAGCGAGGCAAGTCTGGGCAAGGCTCGCCCAGGGCAGAGCAGCCTCAGGCCGGGAACTCGGCCAGATCGGGCCTCTGAGCAGAGCTGGAGCTCTGCCGTACTGGAGGCTCACTGGGCTCCGCCCAAGAAGTGATTGCAGCCGCACGCAGCTGGGCTGCCTCCTCTTCCCCCAAGGAGGCTCGCTTCCCGCATGCTGTGCACTAGGCTTCCAGGCGGGGGCGCCCCGCGCCTCCTACAGGTCTTGGCTCAGGGGCTGCTTCCCTTGAGCTGGGGCTGCCAGCGGGAGCCCAGACACGCAGGGGCAGGCCCCACCACCCGCACACGTCTCGGCTGGGGAGGAGAGCGCTAGGGAAATGACGTCTGTCGGGCAACTTCTGGGCGCCCACGGAGTCAGCCTCCGGGTGTGTGGGGCTGCAGACCACAGCCAGGGGAGCTGTGAGCCTTGTGCTCTCCGTGCGGCGCTGAGTCTGGGCGGCCAAGCAACCGCTGGAGGAGCCCTGCCCTTGCCCTCCCCTCCCCTCTAATAGAGGCCTCACTGCTGGAGGGCTTGGCAGTGTGCAAGCCACCGGCTCCTAAGCCTTCCCCAAGGACGCCTGGGGCCTAGATGCAGAGGCAAGGCAGGAGTGGAGCTTAGGCCAGGAAGGCGCCAGTGGCCTCTCCCAGCATCGCACAGCCTGCTCCTTCCTGGGCAGGAAGCCTAGAAGCGAGGCAAGCCTGGGCAAGTCTCGCACAGGGCAGAGCAGCCTCGCGCAAGGACCTTGACTAGATCCGGCCTCTGAGCAGAGCTGGGGCTCTGCCGTACTGGAGGCACACTCGGCTGCGCCCAAGCAGGGATGGCAGCTGCACGCGGCTTGGCTCCCTCGACTCTTCCCAAGGAGGCTCGCTTGCAAGCGCACTGTGCACTTGGCTTCCAGGCAGGGACGCCCCGCGCCTCCTGCAAGTCTTGGCACAGGGGCTGCTTCCCCTGAGCTGAGGCTGTGGGCGGCCGCCCAGACACGCAGGGGCAGGCCCCAACCACCTGCACACGTCTCTGCTGGTTAGGAGAGCACTAGGGAAATGACGTCTGTCAGGCAGCTTCTGGGCGCTCACGGAGTCAAGCCTCCCGGTGTGTGGGGCTGCAGACCACAGCCAGGAGCCCTGGGAGCCTGGTGCTCTCCGTGCCGTGCTGAGTCTGGGCGGCCAAGCGACCGCTGGAGGAGCCCTGCAGTTGCCATTCCCTTCCCTATGACAGAGCTCTCACGGCTGGAGGGCTTGGCGGCGTGCAACCCACCGACCCCGAAGCCCTCCGCAAGGCCGCCTGGGGACTAGGTGCAAAGGCAAGGCAGGAGTGGAGCTGAGGCCAGGAAGGCGCCAGGAGCGTCTCCCAGTCTCGCGCAGCCTGCTCCTTCCTTTTCAGGAAGCCTAGCAGCGAGGCAAGTCTGGGCAAGGCTCGCCCAGGGCAGAGCAGCCGCAGGCCGGGAACTCGGCCAGATCGGGCCTCTGAGCAGAGCTGGAGCTCTGCCGTACTGGAGGCTCACTGGGCTCCGCCCAAGAAGTGATTGCAGCCGCACGCAGCTGGGCTGCCTCCTCTTCCCCCAAGGAGGCTCGCTTCCCGCATGCTGTGCACTAGGCTTCCAGGCGGGGGCGCCCCGCGCCTCCTACAGGTCTTGGATCAGGGGCTGCTTCCCTTGAGCTGGGGCTGCCAGCGGGAGCCCAGACACGCAGGGGCAGGCCCCACCACCCGCACACGTCTCGGCTGGGGAGGAGAGCGCTAGGGAAATGACGTCTGTCGGGCAACTTCTGGGCGCCCACGGAGTCAGCCTCCGGGTGTGTGGGGCTGCAGACCACAGCCAGGGGAGCTGTGAGCCTTGTGCTCTCCGTGCGGCGCTGAGTCTGGGCGGCCAAGCAACCGCTGGAGGAGCCCTGCCCTTGCCCTCCCCTCCCCTCTAATAGAGGCCTCACTGCTGGAGGGCTTGGCAGTGTGCAAGCCACCGGCTCCTAAGCCTTCCCCAAGGACGCCTGGGGCCTAGATGCAGAGGCAAGGCAGGAGTGGAGCTTAGGCCAGGAAGGCGCCAGTCGCCTCTCCCAGCATCGCACAGCCTGCTCCTTCCTGGGCAGGAAGCCTAGAAGCGAGGCAAGCCTGGGCAAGTCTCGCACAGGGCAGAGCAGCCTCGCGCAAGGACCTTGACTAGATCCGGCCTCTGAGCAGAGCTGGGGCTCTGCCGTACTGGAGGCACACTCGGCTGCGCCCAAGCAGGGATGGCAGCTGCACGCGGCTTGGCTCCCTCGACTCTTCCCAAGGAGGCTCGCTTGCAAGCGCACTGTGCACTTGGCTTCCAGGCAGGGACGCCCCGCGCCTCCTGCAAGTCTTGGCACAGGGGCTGCTTCCCCTGAGCTGAGGCTGTGGGCGGCCGCCCAGACACGCAGGGGCAGGCCCCAACCACCTGCACACGTCTCTGCTGGTTAGGAGAGCACTAGGGAAATGACGTCTGTCAGGCAGCTTCTGGGCGCTCACGGAGTCAAGCCTCCCGGTGTGTGGGGCTGCAGACCACAGCCAGGAGCCCTGGGAGCCTGGTGCTCTCCGTGCCGTGCTGAGTCTGGGCAGCCAAGCGACCGCTGGAGGAGCCCTGCAGTTGCCATTCCCTTCCCTATGACAGAGCTCTCACGGCTGGAGGGCTTGGCGGCGTGCAACCCACCGACCCCGAAGCCCTCCGCAAGGCCGCCTGGGGACTAGGTGCAAAGGCAAGGCAGGAGTGGAGCTGAGGCCAGGAAGGCGCCAGGAGCGTCTCCCAGTCTCGCGCAGCCTGCTCCTTCCTGGTCAGGAAGCCTAGCAGCGAGGCAAGTCTGGGCAAGGCTCGCCCAGGGCAGAGCAGCCTCAGGCCGGGAACTCGGCCAGATCGGGCCTCTGAGCAGAGCTGGAGCTCTGCCGTACTGGAGGCTCACTGGGCTCCGCCCAAGAAGTGATTGCAGCCGCACGCAGCTGGGCTGCCTCCTCTTCCCCCAAGGAGGCTCGCTTCCCGCATGCTGTGCACTAGGCTTCCAGGCGGGGGCGCCCCGCGCCTCCTACAGGTCTTGGCTCAGGGGCTGCTTCCCTTGAGCTGGGGCTGCCAGCGGGAGCCCAGACACGCAGGGGCAGGCCCCACCACCCGCACACGTCTCGGCTGGGGAGGAGAGCGCTAGCGAAATGACGTCTGTCGGGCAACTTCTGGGCGCCCACGGAGTCAGCCTCCGGGTGTGTGGGGCTGCAGACCACAGCCAGGGGAGCTGTGAGCCTTGTGCTCTCCGTGCGGCGCTGAGTCTGGGCGGCCAAGCAACCGCTGGAGGAGCCCTGCCCTTGCCCTCCCCTCCCCTCTAATAGAGGCCTCACTGCTGGAGGGCTTGGCAGTGTGCAAGCCACCGGCTCCTAAGCCTTCCCCAAGGACGCCTGGGGCCTAGATGCAGAGGCAAGGCAGGAGTGGAGCTTAGGCCAGGAAGGCGCCAGTCGCCTCTCCCAGCATCGCACAGCCTGCTCCTTCCTGGGCAGGAAGCCTAGAAGCGAGGCAAGCCTGGGCAAGTCTCGCACAGGGCAGAGCAGCCTCGCGCAAGGACCTTGACTAGATCCGGCCTCTGAGCAGAGCTGGGGCTCTGCCGTACTGGAGGCACACTCGGCTGCGCCCAAGCAGGGATGGCAGCTGCACGCGGCTTGGCTCCCTCGACTCTTCCCAAGGAGGCTCGCTTGCAAGCGCACTGTGCACTTGGCTTCCCGGCAGGGACGCCCCGCGCCTCCTGCAAGTCTTGGCACAGGGGCTGCTTCCCCTGAGCTGAGGCTGTGGGCGGCCGCCCAGACACGCAGGGGCAGGCCCCAACCACCTGCACACGTCTCTGCTGGTTAGGAGAGCACTAGGGAAATGACGTCTGTCAGGCAGCTTCTGGGCGCTCACGGAGTCAAGCCTCCCGGTGTGTGGGGCTGCAGACCACAGCCAGGAGCCCTGGGAGCCTGGTGCTCTCCGTGCCGTGCTGAGTCTGGGCGGCCAAGCGACCGCTGGAGGAGCCCTGCAGTTGCCATTCCCTTCCCTATGACAGAGCTCTCACGGCTGGAGGGCTTGGCGGCGTGCAACCCACCGACCCCGAAGCCCTCCGCAAGGCCGCCTGGGGACTAGGTGCAAAGGCAAGGCAGGAGTGGAGCTTAGGCCAGGAAGGCGCCAGTGGCCTCTCCCAGCATCGCACAGCCTGCTCCTTCCTGGGCAGGAAGCCTAGAAGCGAGGCAAGCCTGGGCAAGTCTCGCACAGGGCAGAGCAGCCTCGCGCAAGGACCTTGACTAGATCCGGCCTCTGAGCAGAGCTGGGGCTCTGCCGTACTGGAGGCACACTCGGCTGCGCCCAAGCAGGGATGGCAGCTGCACGCGGCTTGGCTCCCTCGACTCTTCCCAAGGAGGCTCGCTTGCAAGCGCACTGTGCACTTGGCTTCCCGGCAGGGACGCCCCGCGCCTCCTGCAAGTCTTGGCACAGGGGCTGCTTCCCCTGAGCTGAGGCTGTGGGCGGCCGCCCAGACACGCAGGGGCAGGCCCCAACCACCTGCACACGTCTCTGCTGGTTAGGAGAGCACTAGGGAAATGACGTCTGTCAGGCAGCTTCTGGGCGCTCACGGAGTCAAGCCTCCCGGTGTGTGGGGCTGCAGACCACAGCCAGGAGCCCTGGGAGCCTGGTGCTCTCCGTGCCGTGCTGAGTCTGGGCGGCCAAGCGACCGCTGGAGGAGCCCTGCAGTTGCCATTCCCTTCCCTATGACAGAGCTCTCACGGCTGGAGGGCTTGGCGGCGTGCAACCCACCGACCCCGAAGCCCTCCGCAAGGCCGCCTGGGGACTAGGTGCAAAGGCAAGGCAGGAGTGGAGCTGAGGCCAGGAAGGCGCCAGGAGCGTCTCCCAGTCTCGCGCAGCCTGCTCCTTCCTGGTCAGGAAGCCTAGCAGCGAGGCAAGTCTGGGCAAGGCTCGCCCAGGGCAGAGCAGCCTCAGGCCGGGAACTCGGCCAGATCGGGCCTCTGAGCAGAGCTGGAGCTCTGCCGTACTGGAGGCTCACTGGGCTCCGCCCAAGAAGTGATTGCAGCCGCACGCAGCTGGGCTGCCTCCTCTTCCCCCAAGGAGGCTCGCTTCCCGCATGCTGTGCACTAGGCTTCCAGGCGGGGGCGCCCCGCGCCTCCTACAGGTCTTGGCTCAGGGGCTGCTTCCCTTGAGCTGGGGCTGCCAGCGGGAGCCCAGACACGCAGGGGCAGGCCCCACCACCCGCACACGTCTCGGCTGGGGAGGAGAGCGCTAGGGAAATGACGTCTGTCGGGCAACTTCTGGGCGCCCACGGAGTCAGCCTCCGGGTGTGTGGGGCTGCAGACCACAGCCAGGGGAGCTGTGAGCCTTGTGCTCTCCGTGCGGCGCTGAGTCTGGGCGGCCAAGCAACCGCTGGAGGAGCCCTGCCCTTGCCCTCCCCTCCCCTCTAATAGAGGCCTCACTGCTGGAGGGCTTGGCAGTGTGCAAGCCACCGGCTCCTAAGCCTTCCCCAAGGACGCCTGGGGCCTAGATGCAGAGGCAAGGCAGGAGTGGAGCTTAGGCCAGGAAGGCGCCAGTCGCCTCTCCCAGCATCGCACAGCCTGCTCCTTCCTGGGCAGGAAGCCTAGAAGCGAGGCAAGCCTGGGCAAGTCTCGCACAGGGCAGAGCAGCCTCGCGCAAGGACCTTGACTAGATCCGGCCTCTGAGCAGAGCTGGGGCTCTGCCGTACTGGAGGCACACTCGGCTGCGCCCAAGCAGGGATGGCAGCTGCACGCGGCTTGGCTCCCTCGACTCTTCCCAAGGAGGCTCGCTTGCAAGCGCACTGTGCACTTGGCTTCCAGGCAGGGACGCCCCGCGCCTCCTGCAAGTCTTGGCACAGGGGCTGCTTCCCCTGAGCTGAGGCTGTGGGCGGCCGCCCAGACACGCAGGGGCAGGCCCCAACCACCTGCACACGTCTCTGCTGGTTAGGAGAGCACTAGGGAAATGACGTCTGTCAGGCAGCTTCTGGGCGCTCACGGAGTCAAGCCTCCCGGTGTGTGGGGCTGCAGACCACAGCCAGGAGCCCTGGGAGCCTGGTGCTCTCCGTGCCGTGCTGAGTCTGGGCGGCCAAGCGACCGCTGGAGGAGCCCTGCAGTTGCCATTCCCTTCCCTATGACAGAGCTCTCACGGCTGGAGGGCTTGGCGGCGTGCAACCCACCGACCCCGAAGCCCTCCGCAAGGCCGCCTGGGGACTAGGTGCAAAGGCAAGGCAGGAGTGGAGCTGAGGCCAGGAAGGCGCCAGGAGCGTCTCCCAGTCTCGCGCAGCCTGCTCCTTCCTGGGCAGGAAGCCTAGCAGCGAGGCAAGTCTGGGCAAGGCTCGCCCAGGGCAGAGCAGCCTCAGGTCGGGAACTCGGCCAGATCGGGCCTCTGAGCAGAGCTGGAGCTCTGCCGTACTGGAGGCTCACTGGGCTCCGCCCAAGAAGTGATTGCAGCCGCACGCAGCTGGGCTGCCTCCTCTTCCCCCAAGGAGGCTCGCTTCCCGCATGCTGTGCACTAGGCTTCCAGGCGGGGGCGCCCCGCGCCTCCTACAGGTCTTGGCTCAGGGGCTGCTTCCCTTGAGCTGGGGCTGCCAGCGGGAGCCCAGACACGCAGGGGCAGGCCCCACCACCCGCACACGTCTCGGCTGGGGAGGAGAGCGCTAGGGAAATGACGTCTGTCGGGCAACTTCTGGGCGCCCACGGAGTCAGCCTCCGGGTGTGTGGGGCTGCAGACCACAGCCAGGGGAGCTGTGAGCCTTGTGCTCTCCGTGCGGCGCTGAGTCTGGGCGGCCAAGCAACCGCTGGAGGAGCCCTGCCCTTGCCCTCCCCTCCCCTCTAATAGAGGCCTCACTGCTGGAGGGCTTGGCAGTGTGCAAGCCACCGGCTCCTAAGCCTTCCCCAAGGACGCCTGGGGCCTAGATGCAGAGGCAAGGCAGGAGTGGAGCTGAGGCCAGGAAGGCACCAGTGGCCTCTCCCAGCATCGCACAGCCTGCTCCTTCCTGGGCAGGAAGCCTAGAAGCGAGGCAAGCCTGGGCAAGTCTCGCACAGGGCAGAGCAGCCTCGCGCAAGGACCTTGACTAGATCCGGCCTCTGAGCAGAGCTGGGGCTCTGCCGTACTGGAGGCACACTCGGCTGCGCCCAAGCAGGGATGGCAGCTCCACGCGGCTTGGCTCCCTCGACTCTTCCCAAGGAGGCTCGCTTGCAAGCGCACTGTGCACTTGGCTTCCAGGCAGGGACGCCCCGCGCCTCCTGCAAGTCTTGGCACAGGGGCTGCTTCCCCTGAGCTGAGGCTGTGGGCGGCCGCCCAGACACGCAGGGGCAGGCCCCAACCACCTGCACACGTCTCTGCTGGTTAGGAGAGCACTAGGGAAATGACGTCTGTCAGGCAGCTTCTGGGCGCTCACGGAGTCAAGCCTCCCGGTGTGTGGGGCTGCAGACCACAGCCAGGAGCCCTGGGAGCCTGGTGCTCTCCGTGCCGTGCTGAGTCTGGGCGGCCAAGCGACCGCTGGAGGAGCCCTGCAGTTGCCATTCCCTTCCCTATGACAGAGCTCTCACGGCTGGAGGGCTTGGCGGCGTGCAACCCACCGACCCCGAAGCCCTCCGCAAGGCCGCCTGGGGACTAGGTGCAAAGGCAAGGCAGGAGTGGAGCTGAGGCCAGGAAGGCGCCAGGAGCGTCTCCCAGTCTCGCGCAGCCTGCTCCTTCCTGGTCAGGAAGCCTAGCAGCGAGGCAAATCTGGGCAATGCTCGCCCAGGGCAGAGCAGCCTCAGGCCGGGAACTCGGCCAGATCGGGCCTCTGAGCAGAGCTGGAGCTCTGCCGTACTGGAGGCTCACTGGGCTCCGCCCAAGAAGTGATTGCAGCCGCACGCAGCTGGGCTGCCTCCTCTTCCCCCAAGGAGGCTCGCTTCCCGCATGCTGTGCACTAGGCTTCCAGGCGGGGGCGCCCCGCGCCTCCTACAGGTCTTGGCTCAGGGGCTGCTTCCCTTGAGCTGGGGCTGCCAGCGGGAGCCCAGACACGCAGGGGCAGGCCCCACCACCCGCACACGTCTCGGCTGGGGAGGAGAGCGCTAGCGAAATGACGTCTGTCGGGCAACTTCTGGGCGCCCACGGAGTCAGCCTCCGGGTGTGTGGGGCTGCAGACCACAGCCAGGGGAGCTGTGAGCCTTGTGCTCTCCGTGCGGCGCTGAGTCTGGGCGGCCAAGCAACCGCTAGAGGAGCCCTGCCCTTGCCCTCCCCTCCCCTCTAATAGAGGCCTCACTGCTGGAGGGCTTGGCAGTGTGCAAGCCACCGGCTCCTAAGCCTTCCCCAAGGACGCCTGGGGCCTAGATGCAGAGGCAAGGCAGGAGTGGAGCTGAGGCCAGGAAGGCGCCAGTGGCCTCTCCCAGCATCGCACAGCCTGCTCCTTCCTGGGCAGGAAGCCTAGAAGCGAGGCAAGCCTGGGCAAGTCTCGCACAGGGCAGAGCAGCCTCGCGCAAGGACCTTGACTTGATCCGGCCTCTGAGCAGAGCTGGGGCTCTGCCGTACTGGAGGCACACTCGGCTGCGCCCAAGCAGGGATGGCAGCTGCACGCGGCTTGGCTCCCTCGACTCTTCCCAAGGAGGCTCGCTTGCAAGCGCACTGTGCACTTGGCTTCCAGGCAGGGACGCCCCGCGCCTCCTGCAAGTCTTGGCACAGGGGCTGCTTCCCCTGAGCTGAGGCTGTGGGCGGCCGCCCAGACACGCAGGGGCAGGCCCCAACCACCTGCACACGTCTCTGCTGGTTAGAAGAGCACTAGGGAAATGACGTCTGTCAGGCAGCTTCTGGGCGCTCACGGAGTCAGCCTCCGGGTGTGTGGGGCTGCAGACCACAGCCAGGAGCCCTGGGAGCCTGGTGCTCTCCGTGCCGTGCTGAGTCTGGGCGGCCAAGCGACCGCTGGAGGAGCCCTGCAGTTGCCATTCCCTTCCCTATGACAGAGCTCTCACGGCTGGAGGGCTTGGCGGCGTGCAACCCACCGACCCCGAAGCCCTCCGCAAGGCCGCCTGGGGACTAGGTGCAAAGGCAAGGCAGGAGTGGAGCTGAGGCCAGGAAGGCGCCAGGAGCGTCTCCCAGTCTCGCGCAGCCTGCTCCTTCCTGGTCAGGAAGCCTAGCAGCGAGGCAAGTCTGGGCAAGGCTCGCCCAGGGCAGAGCAGCCTCAGGCCGGGAACTCGGCCAGATCGGGCCTCTGAGCAGAGCTGGAGCTCTGCCGTACTGGAGGCTCACTGGGCTCCGCCCAAGAAGTGATTGCAGCCGCACGCAGCTGGGCTGCCTCCTCTTCCCCCAAGGAGGCTCGCTTCCCGCATGCTGTGCACTAGGCTTCCAGGCGGGGGCGCCCCGCGCCTCCTACAGGTCTTGGCTCAGGGGCTGCTTCCCTTGAGCTGGGGCTGCCAGCGGGAGCCCAGACACGCAGGGGCAGGCCCCACCACCCGCACACGTCTCGGCTGGGGAGGAGAGCGCTAGCGAAATGTCGTCTGTCGGGCAACTTCTGGGCGCCCACGGAGTCAGCCTCCGGGTGTGTGGGGCTGCAGACCACAGCCAGGGGAGCTGTGAGCCTTGTGCTCTCCGTGCGGCGCTGAGTCTGGGCGGCCAAGCAACCGCTGGAGGAGCCCTGCCCTTGCCCTCCCCTCCCCTCTAATAGAGGCCTCACTGCTGGAGGGCTTGGCAGTGTGCAAGCCACCGGCTCCTAAGCCCTCCCCAAGGACGCCTGGGGCCTAGATGCAGAGGCAAGGCAGGAGTGGAGCTGAGGCCAGGAATGCGCCAGTCGCCTCTCCCAGCATCGCACAGCCTGCTCCTTCCTGGGCAGGAAGCCAAGAAGCGAGGCAAGCCTGGGCAAGTCTCGCACAGGGCAGAGCAGCCTCGCGCAAGGACCTTGACTAGATCCGGCCTCTGAGCAGAGCTGGGGCTCTGCCGTACTGGAGGCACACTCGGCTGCGCCCAAGCAGGGATGGCAGCTGCACGCGGCTTGGCTCCCTCGACTCTTCCCAAGGAGGCTCGCTTGCAAGCGCACTGTGCACTTGGCTTCCAGGCAGGGACGCCCCGCGCCTCCTGCAAGTCTTGGCACAGGGGCTGCTTCCCCTGAGCTGAGGCTGTGGGCGGCCGCCCAGACAGGCAGGGTCAGGCCCCAACCACCTGCACACGTCTCTGCTGGTTAGGAGAGCACTAGGGAAATGACGTCTGTCAGGCAGCTTCTGGGCGCTCACGGAGTCAAGCCTCCCTGTGTGTGGGGCTGCAGACCACAGCCAGGAGCCCTGGGATCCTGGTGCTCTCCGTGCCGTGCTGAGTCTGGGCGGCCAAGCGACCGCTGGAGGAGCCCTGCAGTTGCCATTCCCTTCCCTATGACAGAGCTCTCACGGCTGGAGGGCTTGGCGGCGTGCAACCCACCGACCCCGAAGCCCTCCGCAAGGACGCCTGGGGACTAGGTGCAAAGGCAAGGCAGGAGTGGAGCTGAGGCCAGGAAGGCGCCAGGAGCGTCTCCCAGTCTCGCGCAGCCTGCTCCTTCCTGGTCAGGAAGCCTAGCAGGGAGGCAAGTCTGGGCAAGGCTCGCCCAGGGCAGAGCAGCCTCAGGCCGGGAACTCGGCCCGATCGGGCCTCTGAGCAGAGCTGGAGCTCTGCCGTACTAAGGCTCACTAGGCTCCACCCAAGAAGTGATTGCAGCCGCACGCAGCTGGGCTGCCTCCTCTTCCCCCAAGGAGGCTTGCTTCCCGCATGCTGTGCACTAGGCTTCCAGGCGGGGGCGCCCCGCGCCTCCTACAGGTCTTGGCTCAGGGGCTGCTTCCCTTGAGCTGGGGCTGCCAGCGGGAGCCCAGACACGCAGGGGCAGGCCCCACCACCCGCACACGTCTCGGCTGGGGAGGAGAGCGCTAGGGAAATGACGTCTGTCGGGCAACTTCTGGGCGCCCACGGAGTCAGCCTCCGGGTGTGTGGGGCTGCAGACCACAGCCAGGGGAGCTGTGAGCCTTGTGCTCTCCGTGCGGCGCTGAGTCTGGGCGGCCAAGCAACCGCTGGAGGAGCCCTGCCCTTGCCCTCCCCTCCCCTCTAATAGAGGCCTCACTGCTGGAGGGCTTGGCAGTGTGCAAGCCACCGGCTCCTAAGCCTTCCCCAAGGACGCCTGGGGCCTAGATGCAGAGGCAAGGCAGGAGTGGAGCTGAGGCCAGGAAGGCGCCAGTCGCCTCTCCCAGCATCGCACAGCCTGCTCCTTCCTGGGCAGGAAGCCTAGAAGCGAGGCAAGCCTGGGCAAGTCTCGCACAGGGCAGAGCAGCCTCGCGCAAGGACCTTGACTAGATCCGGCCTCTGAGCAGAGCTGGGGCTCTGCCGTACTGGAGGCACACTCGGCTGCGCCCAAGCAGGGATGGCAGCTGCACACGGCTTGGCTCCCTCGACTCTTCCCAAGGAGGCTCGCTTGCAAGCGCACTGTGCACTTGGCTTCCAGGCAGGGACGCCCCGCGCCTCCTGCAAGTCTTGGCACAGGGGCTGCTTCCCCTGAGCTGAGGCTGTGGGCGGCCGCCCAGACACGCAGGGGCAGGCCCCAACCACCTGCACACGTCTCTGCTGGTTAGAAGAGCACTAGGGAAATGACGTCTGTCAGGCAGCTTCTGGGCGCTCACGGAGTCAGCCTCCGGGTGTGTGGGGCTGCAGACCACAGCCAGGAGCCCTGGGAGCCTGGTGCTCTCCGTGCCGTGCTGAGTCTGGGCGGCCAAGCGACCGCTGGAGGAGCCCTGCAGTTGCCATTCCCTTCCCTATGACAGAGCTCTCACGGCTGGAGGGCTTGGCGGCGTGCAACCCACCGACCCCGAAGCCCTCCGCAAGGACGCCTGGGGACTAGGTGCAAAGGCAAGGCAGGAGTGGAGCTGAGGCCAGGAAGGCGCCAGGAGCGTCTCCCAGTCTCGCGCAGCCTGCTCCTTCCTGGTCAGGAAGCCTAGCAGCGAGGCAAGTCTGGGCAAGGCTCGCCCAGGGCAGAGCAGCCTCAGGCCGGGAACTCGGCCAGATCGGGCCTCTGAGCAGAGCTGGAGCTCTGCCGTACTGGAGGCTCACTGGGCTCCGCCCAAGAAGTGATTGCAGCCGCACGCAGCTGGGCTGCCTCCTCTTCCCCCAAGGAGGCTCGCTTCCCGCATGCTGTGCACTAGGCTTCCAGGCGGGGGCGCCCCGCGCCTCCTACAGGTCTTGGCTCAGGGGCTGCTTCCCTTGAGCTGGGGCTGCCAGCGGGAGCCCAGACACGCAGGGGCAGGCCCCACCACCCGCACACGTCTCGGCTGGGGAGGAGAGCGCTAGCGAAATGTCGTCTGTCGGGCAACTTCTGGGCGCCCACGGAGTCAGCCTCCGGGTGTGTGGGGCTGCAGACCACAGCCAGGGGAGCTGTGAGCCTTGTGCTCTCCGTGCGGCGCTGAGTCTGGGCGGCCAAGCAACCGCTGGAGGAGCCCTGCCCTTGCCCTCCCCTCCCCTCTAATAGAGGCCTCACTGCTGGAGGGCTTGGCAGTGTGCAAGCCACCGGCTCCTAAGCCTTCCCCAAGGACGCCTGGGGCCTAGATGCAGAGGCAAGGCAGGAGTGGAGCTGAGGCCAGGAAGGCGCCAGTCGCCTCTCCCAGCATCGCACAGCCTGCTCCTTCCTGGGCAGGAAGCCAAGAAGCGAGGCAAGCCTGGGCAAGTCTCGCACAGGGCAGAGCAGCCTCGCGCAAGGACCTTGACTAGATCCGGCCTCTGAGCAGAGCTGGGGCTCTGCCGTACTGGAGGCACACTCGGCTGCGCCCAAGCAGGGATGGCAGCTGCACGCGGCTTGGCTCCCTCGACTCTTCCCAAGGAGGCTCGCTTGCAAGCGCACTGTGCACTTGGCTTCCAGGCAGGGACGCCCCGCGCCTCCTGCAAGTCTTGGCACAGGGGCTGCTTCCCCTGAGCTGAGGCTGTGGGCGGCCGCCCAGACACGCAGGGGCAGGCCCCAACCACCTGCACACGTCTCTGCTGGTTAGGAGAGCACTAGGGAAATGACGTCTGTCAGGCAGCTTCTGGGCGCTCACGGAGTCAAGCCTCCCGGTGTGTGGGGCTGCAGACCACAGCCCGGAGCCCTGGGATCCTGGTGCTCTCCGTGCCATGCTGAGTCTGGGCGGCCAAGCGACCGCTGGAGGAGCCCTGCAGTTGCCATTCCCTTCCCTATGACAGAGCTCTCACGGCTGGAGGGCTTGGCGGCGTGCAACCCACCGACCCCGAAGCCCTCCGCAAGGACGCCTGGGGACTAGGTGCAAAGGCAAGGCAGGAGTGGAGCTGAGGCCAGGAAGGCGCCAGGAGCGTCTCCCAGTCTCGCGCAGCCTGCTCCTTCCTGGTCAGGAAGCCTAGCAGGGAGGCAAGTCTGGGCAAGGCTCGCCCAGGGCAGAGCAGCCTCAGGCCGGGAACTCGGCCAGATCGGGCCTCTGAGCAGAGCTGGAGCTCTGCCGTACTAAGGCTCACTAGGCTCCGCCCAAGAAGTGATTGCAGCCGCACGCAGCTGGGCTGCCTCCTCTTCCCCCAAGGAGGCTCGCTTCCCGCATGCTGTGCACTAGGCTTCCAGGCGGGGGCGCCCCGCGCCTCCTACAGGTCTTGGCTCAGGGGCTGCTTCCCTTGAGCTGGGGCTGCCAGCGGGAGCCCAGACACGCAGGGGCAGGCCCCACCACCCGCACACGTCTCGGCTGGGGAGGAGAGCGCTAGGGAAATGTCGTCTGTCGGGCAACTTCTGGGCGCCCACGGAGTCAGCCTCCGGGTGTGTGGGGCTGCAGACCACAGCCAGGGGAGCTGTGAGCCTTGTGCTCTCCGTGCGGCGCTGAGTCTGGGCGGCCAAGCAACCGCTGGAGGAGCCCTGCCCTTGCCCTCCCCTCCCCTCTAATAGAGGCCTCACTGCTGGAGGGCTTGGCAGTGTGCAAGCCACCGGCTCCTAAGCCTTCCCCAAGGACGCCTGGGGCCTAGATGCAGAGGCAAGGCAGGAGTGGAGCTGAGGCCAGGAAGGCGCCAGTGGCCTCTCCCAGCATCGCGCAGCCTGCTCCTTCCTGGGCAGGAAGCCTAGAAGTGAGGCAAGCCTGGGCAAGTCTCGCACAGGGCAGAGCAGCCTCGCGCAAGGACCTTGACTAGATCCGGCCTCTGAGCAGAGCTGGGGCTCTGCCGTACTGGAGGCACACTCGGCTCCGCCCAAGCAGGGATGGCAGCTGCACGCGGCTTGGCTCCCTCGACTCTTCCCAAGGAGGCTCGCTTGCAAGCGCACTGTGCACTTGGCTTCCAGGCAGGGACGCCCCGCGCCTCCTGCAAGTCTTGGCACAGGGGCTGCTTCCCCTGAGCTGAGGCTGTGGGCGGCCGCCCAGACACGCAGGGGCAGGCCCCAACCACCTGCACACGTCTCTGCTGGTTAGGAGAGCACTAGGGAAATGACGTCTGTCAGGCAGCTTCTGGGCGCTCACGGAGTCAGCCTCCGGCTGTGTGGGGCTGCAGACCACAGCCAGGAGCCCTGGGAGCCTGGTGCTCTCCGGGCCGTGTTGAGTCTGGGCGGCCAAGCGACCGCTGGAGGAGCCCTGCCCTTGCCCTCCCCTCCCCTCTAATAGAGGCCTCACTGCTGGAGGGCTTGGCAGTGTGCAAGCCACCGGCTCCTAAGCCTTCCCCAAGGACGCCTGGGGCCTAGATGCAGAGGAAAGGCAGGAGTGGAGCTGAGGCCAGGAAGGCGCCAGTGGCCTCTCCCAGCATCGCACAGCCTGCTCCTTCCTGGGCAGGAAGCCTAGAAGCGAGGCAAGCCTGGGCAAGTCTCGCATAGGGCAGAGCAGCCTCGCGCAAGGACCTTGACTAGATCCGGCCTCTGAGCAGAGCTGGGGCTCTGCCGTACTGGAGGCACACTCGGCTGCGCCCAAGCAGGGATGGCAGCTGCACGCGGCTTGGCTCCCTCGACTCTTCCCAAGGAGGCTCGCTTGCAAGTGCACTGTGCACTTGGCTTCCAGGCAGGGACGCCCCGCGCCTCCTGCAAGTCTTGGCACAGGGGCTGCTTCCCCTGAGCTGAGGCTGTGGGCGGCCGCCCAGACACGCAGGGGCAGGCCCCAACCACCTGCACACGTCTCTGCTGGTTAGGAGAGCACTAGGGAAATGACGTCTGTCAGGCAGCTTCTGGGCGCTCACGGAGTCAGCCTCCGGGTGTGTGGGGCTGCAGACCACAGCCAGGAGCCCTGGGAGCCTGGTGCTCTCCGTGCCGTGCTGAGTCTGGGCGGCCAAGCGACCGCTGGAGGAGCCCGGCAGTTGCCATTCCCTTCCCTATGACAGAGCTCTCACGGCTGGAGGGCTTGGCGGCGTGCAACCCACTGACCCCGAAGCCCTCCGCAAGGACGCCTGGGGACTAGGTGCAAAGGCAAGGCAGGAGTGGAGCTGAGGCCAGGAAGGCGCCAGGAGCGTCTCCCAGTCTCGCGCAGCCTGCTCCTTCCTGGTCAGGAAGCCTAGCAGCGAGGCAAGTCTGGGCAAGGCTCGCCCAGGGCAGAGCAGCCTCAGGCCGGGAACTCGGCCAGATCGGGCCTCTGAGCAGAGCTGGAGCTCTGCCGTACTGGAGGCTCACTGGGCTCCCCCCAAGAAGTGATTGCAGCCGCACGCAGCTGGGCTGCCTCCTCTTCCCCCAAGGAGGCTCGCTTCCCGCATGCTGTGCACTAGGCTTCCAGGTGGGGGCGCCCCGCGCCTCCTACAGGTCTTGGCTCAGGGGCTGCTTCCCTTGAGCTGGGGCTGCCAGCGGGAGCCCAGACACGCAGGGGCAGGCCCCACCACCCGCACACGTCTCGGCTGGGGAGGAGAGCGCTAGCGAAATGACGTCTGTCGGGCAACTTCTGGGCGCCCACGGAGTCAGCCTCCGGGTGTGTGGGGCTGCAGACCACAGCCAGGGGAGCTGTGAGCCTTGTGCTCTCCGTGCGGCGCTGAGTCTGGGCGGCCAAGCAACCGCTGGAGGAGCCCTGCCCTTGCCCTCCCCTCCCCTCTAATAGAGGCCTCACTGCTGGAGGGCTTGGCAGTGTGCAAGCCACCGGCTCCTAAGCCTTCCCCAAGGACGCCTGGGGCCTAGATGCAGAGGCAAGGCAGGAGTGGAGCTGAGGCCAGGAAGGCGCCAGTGGCCTCTCCCAGCATCGCACAGCCTGCTCCTTCCTGGGCAGGAAGCCTAGAAGCGAGGCAAGCCTGGGCAAGTCTCGCACAGGGCAGAGCAGCCTCGCGCAAGGACCTTGACTAGATCCGGCCTCTGAGCAGAGCTGGGGCTCTGCCGTACTGGAGGCACACTCGGCTGCGCCCAAGCAGGGATGGCAGCTGCACGCGGCTTGGCTCCCTCGACTCTTCCCAAGGAGGCTCGCTTCAAAGCGCACTGTGCACTTGGCTTCCAGGCAGGGACGCCCCGCGCCTCCTGCAAGTCTTGGCACAGGGGCTGCTTCCCCTGAGCTGAGGCTGTGGGCGGCCGCCCAGACACGCAGGGGCAGGCCCCAACCACCTGCACACGTCTCTGCTGGTTAGGAGAGCACTAGGGAAATGACGTCTGTCAGGCAGCTTCTGGGCGCTCACGGAGTCAAGCCTCCCGGTGTGTGGGGCTGCAGACCACAGCCAGGAGCCCTGGGAGCCTGGTGCTCTCCGTGCCGTGCTGAGTCTGGGCGGCCAAGCGACCGCTGGAGGAGCCCTGCAGTTGCCATTCCCTTCCCTATGACAGAGCTCTCACGGCTGGAGGGCTTGGCGGCGTGCAACCCACCGACCCCGAAGCCCTCCGCAAGGCCGCCTGGGGACTAGGTGCAAAGGCAAGGCAGGAGTGGAGCTGAGGCCAGGAAGGCGCCAGGAGCGTCTCCCAGTCTCGCGCAGCCTGCTCCTTCCTGGTCAGGAAGCCTAGCAGCGAGGCAAGTCTGGGCAAGGCTCGCCCAGGGCAGAGCAGCCTCAGGCCGGGAACTCGGCCAGATCGGGCCTCTGAGCAGAGCTGGAGCTCTGCCGTACTGGAGTCTCACTGGGCTCCGCCCAAGAAGTGATTGCAGCCGCACGCAGCTGGGCTGCCTCCTCTTCCCCCAAGGAGGCTCGCTTCCCGCATGCTGTGCACTAGGCTTCCAGGCGGGGGCGCCCCGCGCCTCCTACTGGTCTTGGCTCAGGGGCTGCTTCCCTTGAGCTGGGGCTGCCAGCGGGAGCCCAGACACGCAGGGGCAGGCCCCACCACCCGCACACGTCTCGGCTGGGGAGGAGAGCGCTAGCGAAATGACGTCTGTCGGGCAACTTCTGGGCGCCCACGGAGTCAGCCTCCGGGTGTGTGGGGCTGCAGACCACAGCCAGGGGAGCTGTGAGCCTTGTGCGCTCCGTGCGGCGCTGAGTCTGGGCGGCCAAGCAACCGCTAGAGGAGCCCTGCCCTTGCCCTCCCCTCCCCTCTAATAGAGGCCTCACTGCTGGAGGGCTTGGCAGTGTGCAAGCCACCGGCTCCTAAGCCTCCCCCAAGGACGCCTGGGGCCTAGATGCAGAGGCAAGGCAGGAGTGGAGCTGAGGCCAGGAAGGCGCCAGTGGCCTCTCCCAGCATCGCACAGCCTGCTCCTTCCTGGGCAGGAAGCCTAGAAGCGAGGCAAGCCTGGGCAAGTCTCGCACAGGGCAGAGCAGCCTCGGGCAAGGACCTTGACTAGATCCGGCCTCTGAGCAGAGCTGGGGCTCTGCCGTACTGGAGGCACACTCGGCTGCGCCCAAGCAGGGATGGCAGCTGCACGCGGCTTGGCTCCCTCGACTCATCCCAAGGAGGCTCGCTTGCAAGCGCACTGTGCACTTGGCTTCCAGGCAGGGACGCCCCGCGCCTCCTGCAAGTCTTGGCACAGGGGCTGCTTCCCCTGAGCTGAGGCTGTGGGCGGCCGCCCAGACACGCAGGGGCAGGCCCCAACCACCTGCACACGTCTCTGCTGGTTAGAAGAGCACTAGGGAAATGACGTCTGTCAGGCAGCTTCTGGGCGCTCACGGAGTCAGCCTCCGGGTGTGTGGGGCTGCAGACCACAGCCAGGAGCCCTGGGAGCCTGGTGCTCTCCGTGCCGTGCTGAGTCTGGGCGGCCAAGCGACCGCTGGAGGAGCCCTGCAGTTGCCATTCCCTTCCCTATGACAGAGCTCTCACGGCTGGAGGGCTTGGCGGCGTGCAACCCACCGACCCCGAAGCCCTCCGCAAGGCCGCCTGGGGACTAGGTGCAAAGGCAAGGCAGGAGTGGAGCTGAGGCCAGGAAGGCGCCAGGAGCGTCTCCCAGTCTCGCGCAGCCTGCTCCTTCCTGGTCAGGAAGCCTAGCAGGGAGGCAAGTCTGGGCAAGGCTCGCCCAGGGCAGAGCAGCCGCAGGCCGGGAACTCGGCCAGATCGGGCCTCTGAGCAGAGCTGGAGCTCTGCCGTACTGGAGGCTCACTGGGCTCCGCCCAAGAAGTGATTGCAGCCGCACGCAGCTGGGCTGCCTCCTCTTCCCCCAAGGAGGCTCGCTTCCCGCATGCTGTGCACTAGGCTTCCAGGCGGGGGCGCCCCGCGCCTCCTACAGGTCTTGGCTCAGGGGCTGCTTCCCTTGAGCTGGGGCTGCCAGCGGGAGCCCAGACACGCAGGGGCAGGCCCCACCACCCGCACACGTCTCGGCTGGGGAGGAGAGCGCTAGGGAAATGACGTCTGTCGGGCAACTTCTGGGCGCCCACGGAGTCAGCCTCCGGGTGTGTGGGGCTGCAGACCACAGCCAGGGGAGCTGTGAGCCTTGTGCTCTCCGTGCGGCGCTGAGTCTGGGCGGCCAAGCAACCGCTGGAGGAGCCCTGCCCTTGCCCTCCCCTCCCCTCTAATAGAGGCCTCACTGCTGGAGGGCTTGGCAGTGTGCAAGCCACCGGCTCCTAAGCCTTCCCCAAGGACGCCTGGGGCCTAGATGCAGCGGCAAGGTAGGAGTGGAGCTGAGGCCAGGAAGGCGCCAGTGGCCTCTCCCAGCATCGCACAGCCTGCTCCTTCCTGGGCAGGAAGCCTAGAAGCGATGCAAGCCTGGGAAGTCTCGCACAGGGCAGAGCAGCCTCGCGCAAGGACCTTGACTAGATCCGGCCTCTGAGCAGAGCTGGGGCTCTGCCGTACTGGAGGCACACTCGGCTGCGCCCAAGCAGGGATGGCAGCTGCACGCGGCTTGGCTCCCTCGACTCTTCCCAAGGAGGCTCACTTGCAAGCGCACTGTGCACTTGGCTTCCAGGCAGGGACGCCCCGCGCCTCCTGCAAGTCTTGGCACAGGGGCTGCTTCCCCTGAGCTGAGGCTGTGGGCGGCCGCCCAGACACGCAGGGGCAGGCCCCAACCACCTGCACACGTCTCTGCTGGTTAGAAGAGCACTAGGGAAATGACGTCTGTCAGGCAGCTTCTGGGCGCTCACGGAGTCAGCCTCCGGGTGTGTGGGGCTGCAGACCACAGCCAGGAGCCCTGGGAGCCTGGTGCTCTCCGTGCCGTGCTGAGTCTGGGCGGCCAAGCGACCGCTGGAGGAGCCCTGCAGTTGCCATTCCCTTCCCTATGACAGAGCTCTCACGGCTGGAGGGCTTGGCGGCGTGCAACCCACCGACCCCGAAGCCCTCCGCAAGGCCGCCTGGGGACTAGGTGCAAAGGCAAGGCAGGAGTGGAGCTGAGGCCAGGAAGGCGCCAGGAGCGTCTCCCAGTCTCGCGCAGCCTGCTCCTTCCTGGTCAGGAAGCCTAGCAGCGAGGCAAGTCTGGGCAAGGCTCGCCCAGGGCAGAGCAGCCTCAGGCCGGGAACTCGGCCAGATCGGGCCTCTGAGCAGAGCTGGAGCTCTGCCGTACTGGAGGCTCACTGGGCTCCGCCCAAGAAGTGATTGCAGCCGCACGCAGCTGGGCTGCCTCCTCTTCCCCCAAGGAGGCTCGCTTCCCGCATGCTGTGCACTAGGCTTCCAGGCGGGGGCGCCCCGCGCCTCCTACAGGTCTTGGCTCAGGGGCTGCTTCCCTTGAGCTGGGGCTGCCAGCGGGAGCCCAGACACGCAGGGGCAGGCCCCACCACCCGCACACGTCTCGGCCGGGGAGGAGAGCGCTAGGGAAATGACGTCTGTCGGGCAACTTCTGGGCGCCCACGGAGTCAGCCTCCGGGTGTGTGGGGCTGCAGACCACAGCCAGGGGAGCTGTGAGCCTTGTGCTCTCCGTGCGGCGCTGAGTCTGGGCGGCCAAGCAACCGCTGGAGGAGCCCTGCCCTTGCCCTCCCCTCCCCTCTAATAGAGGCCTCACTGCTGGAGGGCTTGGCAGTGTGCAAGCCACCGGCTCCTAAGCCTTCCCCAAGGACGCCTGGGGCCTAGATGCAGCGGCAAGGCAGGAGTGGAGCTGAGGCCAGGAAGGCGCCAGTGGCCTCTCCCAGCATCGCACAGCCTGCTCCTTCCTGGGCAGGAAGCCTAGAAGCCAGGCAAGCCTGGGCAAGTCTCGCACAGGGCAGAGCAGCCTCGCGCAAGGACCTTGACTAGATCCGGCCTCTGAGCAGAGCTGGGGCTCTGCCGTACTGGAGGCACACTCGGCTGCGCCCAAGCAGGGATGGCAGCTGCACGCGGCTTGGCTCCCTCGACTCTTCCCAAGGAGGCTCGCTTGCAAGCGCACTGTGCACTTGGCTTCCAGGCAGGGACGCCCCGCGCCTCCTGCAAGTCTTGGCACAGGGGCTGCTTCCCCTGAGCTGAGGCTGTGGGCGGCCGCCCAGACAGGCAGGGGCAGGCCCCAACCACCTGCACACGTCTCTGCTGGTTAGGAGAGCACTAGGGAAATGACGTCTGTCAGGCAGCTTCTGGGCGCTCACGGAGTCAGCCTCCGGGTGTGTGGGGCTGCAGACCACAGCCAGGAGCCCTGGGAGCCTGGTGCTCTCCGTGCCGTGCTGAGTCTGGGCGGCCAAGCGACCGCTGGAGGAGCCCTGCAGTTGCCATTCCCTTCCCTATGACAGAGCTCTCACGGCTGGAGGGCTTGGCGGCGTGCAACCCACCGACCCCGAAGCCCTCCGCAAGGCCGCCTGGGGACTAGGTGCAAAGGCAAGGCAGGAGTGGAGCTGAGGCCAGGAAGGCGCCAGGAGCGTCTCCCAGTCTCGCGCAGCCTGCTCCTTCCTGGTCAGGAAGCCTAGCAGCGAGGCAAGTCTGGGCAAGGCTCGCCCAGGGCAGAGCAGCCTCAGGCCGGGAACTCGGCCAGATCGGGCCTCTGAGCAGAGCTGGAGCTCTGCCGTACTGGAGGCTCACTGGGCTCCGCCCAAGAAGTGATTGCAGCCGCACGCAGCTGGGCTGCCTCCTCTTCCCCCAAGGAGGCTTGCTTCCCGCATGCTGTGCACTAGGCTTCCAGGCGGGGGCGCCCCGCGCCTCCTACAGGTCTTGGCTCAGGGGCTGCTTCCCTTGAGCTGGGGCTGCCAGCGGGAGCCCAGACACGCAGGGGCAGGCCCCACCACCCGCACACGTCTCGGCTGGGGAGGAGAGCGCTAGGGAAATGACGTCTGTCGGGCAACTTCTGGGCGCCCACGGAGTCAGCCTCCGGGTGTGTGGGGCTGCAGACCACAGCCAGGGGAGCTGTGAGCCTTGTGCTCTCCGTGCGGCGCTGAGTCTGGGCGGCCAAGCAACCGCTGGAGGAGCCCTGCCCTTGCCCTCCCCTCCCCTCTAATAGAGGCCTCACTGCTGGAGGGCTTGGCAGTGTGCAAGCCACCGGCTCCTAAGCCTTCCCCAAGGACGCCTGGGGCCTAGATGCAGCGGCAAGGCAGGAGTGGAGCTGAGGCCAGGAAGGCGCCAGTGGCCTCTCCCAGCATCGCACAGCCTGCTCCTTCCTGGGCAGGAAGCCTAGAAGCCAGGCAAGCCTGGGCAAGTCTCGCACAGGGCAGAGCAGCCTCGCGCAAGGACCTTGACTAGATCCGGCCTCTGAGCAGAGCTGGGGCTCTGCCGTACTGGAGGCACACTCGGCTGCGCCCAAGCAGGGATGGCAGCTGCACGCGGCTTGGCTCCCTCGACTCTTCCCAAGGAGGCTCGCTTGCAAGCGCACTGTGCACTTGGCTTCCAGGCAGGGACGCCCCGCGCCTCCTGCAAGTCTTGGCACAGGGGCTGCTTCCCCTGAGCTGAGGCTGTGGGCGGCCGCCCAGACAGGCAGGGGCAGGCCCCAACCACCTGCACACGTCTCTGCTGGTTAGGAGAGCACTAGGGAAATGACGTCTGTCAGGCAGCTTCTGGGCGCTCACGGAGTCAGCCTCCGGGTGTGTGGGGCTGCAGACCACAGCCAGGAGCCCTGGGAGCCTGGTGCTCTCCGTGCCGTGCTGAGTCTGGGCGGCCAAGCGACCGCTGGAGGAGCCCTGCAGTTGCCATTCCCTTCCCTATGACAGAGCTCTCACGGCTGGAGGGCTTGGCGGCGTGCAACCCACCGACCCCGAAGCCCTCCGCAAGGCCGCCTGGGGACTAGGTGCAAAGGCAAGGCAGGAGTGGAGCTGAGGCCAGGAAGGCGCCAGGAGCGTCTCCCAGTCTCGCGCAGCCTGCTCCTTCCTGGTCAGGAAGCCTAGCAGCGAGGCAAGTCTGGGCAAGGCTCGCCCAGGGCAGAGCAGCCTCAGGCCGGGAACTCGGCCAGATCGGGCCTCTGAGCAGAGCTGGAGCTCTGCCGTACTGGAGGCTCACTGGGCTCCGCCCAAGAAGTGATTGCAGCCGCACGCAGCTGGGCTGCCTCCTCTTCCCCCAAGGAGGCTCGCTTCCCGCATGCTGTGCACTAGGCTTCCAGGCGGGGGCGCCCCGCGCCTCCTACAGGTCTTGGCTCAGGGGCTGCTTCCCTTGAGCTGGGGCTGCCAGCGGGAGCCCAGACACGCAGGGGCAGGCCCCACCACCCGCACACGTCTCGGCTGGGGAGGAGAGCGCTAGGGAAATGTCGTCTGTCGGGCAACTTCTGGGCGCCCACGGAGTCAGCCTCCGGGTGTGTGGGGCTGCAGACCACAGCCAGGGGAGCTGTGAGCCTTGTGCTCTCCGTGCGGCGCTGAGTCTGGGCGGCCAAGCAACCGCTGGAGGAGCCCTGCCCTTGCCCTCCCCTCCCCTCTAATAGAGGCCTCACTGCTGGAGGGCTTGGCAGTGTGCAAGCCACCGGCTCCTAAGCCTTCCCCAAGGACGCCTGGGGCCTAGATGCAGAGGCAAGGCAGGAGTGGAGCTGAGGCCAGGAAGGCGCCAGTGGCCTCTCCCAGCATCGCACAGCCTGCTCCTTCCTGGGCAGGAAGCCTAGAAGCCAGGCAAGCCTGGGCAAGTCTCGCACAGGGCAGAGCAGCCTCGCGCAAGGACCTTGACTAGATCCGGCCTCTGAGCAGAGCTGGGGCTCTGCCGTACTGGAGGCACACTCGGCTGCGCCCAAGCAGGGATGGCAGCTGCACGCGGCTTGGCTCCCTCGACTCTTCCCAAGGAGGCTCGCTTGCAAGCGCACTGTGCACTTGGCTTCCAGGCAGGGACGCCCCGCGCCTCCTGCAAGTCTTGGCACAGGGGCTGCTTCCCCTGAGCTGAGGCTGTGGGCGGCCGCCCAGACACGCAGGGGCAGGCCCCAACCACCTGCACACGTCTCTGCTGGTTAGGAGAGCACTAGGGAAATGACGTCTGTCAGGCAGCTTCTGGGCGCTCACGGAGTCAGCCTCCGGGTGTGTGGGGCTGCAGACCACAGCCAGGAGCCCTGGGAGCCTGGTGCTCTCCGTGCCGTGTTGAGTCTGGGCGGCCAAGCGACCGCTGGAGGAGCCCTGCCCTTGCCCTCCCCTCCCCTCTAATAGAGGCCTCACTGCTGGAGGGCTTGGCAGTGTGCAAGCCACCGGCTCCTAAGCCTTCCCCAAGGACGCCTGGGGCCTAGATGCAGAGGCAAGGCAGGAGTGGAGCTTAGGCCAGGAAGGCGCCAGTGGCCTCTCCCAGCATCGCACAGCCTGCTCCTTCCTGGGCAGGAAGCCTAGAAGCGAGGCAAGCCTGGGCAAGTCTCGCACAGGGCAGAGCAGCCTCGCGCAAGGACCTTGACTAGATCCGGCCTCTGAGCAGAGCTGGGGCTCTGCCGTACTGGAGGCACACTCGGCTGCGCCCAAGCAGGGATGGCAGCTGCACGCGGCTTGGCTCCCTCGACTCTTCCCAAGGAGGCTCGCTTGCAAGCGCACTGTGCACTTGGCTTCCAGGCAGGGACGCCCCGCGCCTCCTGCAAGTCTTGGCACAGGGGCTGCTTCCCCTGAGCTGAGGCTGTGGGCGGCCGCCCAGACAGGCAGGGGCAGGCCCCAACCACCTGCACACGTCTCTGCTGGTTAGAAGAGCACTAGGGAAATGACGTCTGTCAGGCAGCTTCTGGGCGCTCACGGAGTCAGCCTCCGGGTGTGTGGGGCTGCAGACCACAGCCAGGAGCCCTGGGAGCCTGGTGCTCTCCGTGCCGTGCTGAGTCTGGGCGGCCAAGCGACCGCTGGAGGAGCCCTGCAGTTGCCATTCCCTTCCCTATGACAGAGCTCTCACGGCTGGAGGGCTTGGCGGCGTGCAACACACCGACCCCGAAGCCCTCCGCAAGGCCGCCTGGGGACTAGGTGCAAAGGCAAGGCAGGAGTGGAGCTGAGGCCAGGAAGGCGCCAGGAGCGTCTCCCAGTCTCGCGCAGCCTGCTCCTTCCTGGTCAGGAAGCCTAGCAGCGAGGCAAGTCTGGGCAAGGCTCGCCCAGGGCAGAGCAGCCTCAGGCCGGGAACTCGGCCAGATCGGGCCTCTGAGCAGAGCTGGAGCTCTGCCGTACTGGAGGCTCACTGGGCTCCGCCCAAGAAGTGATTGCAGCCGCACGCAGCTGGGCTGCCTCCTCTTCCCCCAAGGAGGCTCGCTTCCCGCATGCTGTGCACTAGGCTTCCAGGCGGGGGCGCCCCGCGCCTCCTACAGGTCTTGGCTCAGGGGCTGCTTCCCTTGAGCTGGGGCTGCCAGCGGGAGCCCAGACACGCAGGGGCAGGCCCCACCACCCGCACACGTCTCGGCTGGGGAGGAGAGCGCTAGGGAAATGACGTCTGTCGGGCAACTTCTGGGCGCCCACGGAGTCAGCCTCCGGGTGTGTGGGGCTGCAGACCACAGCCAGGGGAGCTGTGAGCCTTGTGCTCTCCGTGCGGCGCTGAGTCTGGGCGGCCAAGCAACCGCTGGAGGAGCCCTGCCCTTGCCCTCCCCTCCCCTCTAATAGAGGCCTCACTGCTGGAGGGCTTGGCAGTGTGCAAGCCACCGGCTCCTAAGCCTTCCCCAAGGACGCCTGGGGCCTAGATGCAGAGGCAAGGCAGGAGTGGAGCTGAGGCCAGGAAGGCGCCAGTGGCCTCTCCCAGCATCGCACAGCCTGCTCCTTCCTGGGCAGGAAGCCTAGAAGCGAGGCAAGCCTGGGCAAGTCTCGCACAGGGCAGAGCAGCCTCGCGCAAGGACCTTGACTAGATCCGGCCTCTGAGCAGAGCTGGGGCTCTGCCGTACTGGAGGCACACTCGGCTGTGCCCAAGCAGGGATGGCAGCTGCACGCGGCTTGGCTCCCTCGACTCTTCCCAAGGAGGCTCGCTTGCAAGCGCACTGTGCACTTGGCTTCCAGGCAGGGACGCCCCGCGCCTCCTGCAAGTCTTGGCACAGGGGCTGCTTCCCATGAGCTGAGGCTGTGGGCGGCCGCCCAGACACGCAGGGGCAGGCCCCAACCACCTGCACACGTCTCTGCTGGTTAGGAGAGCACTAGGGAAATGACGTCTGTCAGGCAGCTTCTGGGCGCTCACGGAGTCAGCCTCCGGGTGTGTGGGGCTGCAGACCACAGCCAGGAGCCCTGGGAGCCTGGTGATCTCCGTGCCGTGCTGAGTCTGGGCGGCCAAGCGACCGCTGGAGGAGCCCTGCAGTTGCCATTCCCTTCCCTATGACAGAGCTCTCACGGCTGGAGGGCTTGGCGGCGTGCAACCCACCGACCCCGAAGCCCTCCGCAAGGACGCCTGGGGACTAGGTGCAAAGGCAAGGCAGGAGTGGAGCTGAGGCCAGGAAGGCGCCAGGAGCGTCTCCCAGTCTCGCGCAGCCTGCTCCTTCCTGGTCAGGAAGCCTAGCAGCGAGGCAAGTCTGGGCAAGGCTCGCCCAGGGCAGAGCAGCCTCAGGCCGGGAACTCGGCCAGATCGGGCCTCTGAGCAGAGCTGGAGCTCTGCCGTACTGGAGGCTCACTGGGCTCCGCCCAAGAAGTGATTGCAGCCGCACCAGGCTGGGCTGCCTCCTCTTCCCCCAAGGAGGCTCGCTTCCCGCATGCTGTGCACTAGGCTTCCAGGCGGGGGCGCCCCGCGCCTCCTACAGGTCTTGGCTCAGGGGCTGCTTCCCTTGAGCTGGGGCTGCCAGCGGGAGCCCAGACACGCAGGGGCAGGCCCCACCACCCGCACACGTCTCGGCTGGGGAGGAGAGCGCTAGGGAAATGACGTCTGTCGGGCAACTTCTGGGCGCCCACGGAGTCAGCCTCCGGGTGTGTGGGGCTGCAGACCACAGCCAGGGGAGCTGTGAGCCTTGTGCTCTCCGTGCGGCGCTGAGTCTGGGCGGCCAAGCAACCGCTGGAGGAGCCCTGCCCTTGCCCTCCCCTCCCCTCTAATAGAGGCCTCACTGCTGGAGGGCTTGGCAGTGTGCAAGCCACCGGCTCCTAAGCCTTCCCCAAGGACGCCTGGGGCCTAGATGCAGAGGCAAGGCAGGAGTGGAGCTGAGGCCAGGAAGGCGCCAGTGGCCTCTCCCAGCATCGCACAGCCTGCTCCTTCCTGGGCAGGAAGCCTAGAAGCGAGGCAAGCCTGGGCAAGTCTCGCACAGGGCAGAGCAGCCTCGCGCAAGGACCTTGACTAGATCCGGCCTCTGAGCAGAGCTGGGGCTCTGCCGTACTGGAGGCACACTCGGCTGCGCCCAAGCAGGGATGGCAGCTGCACGCGGCTTGGCTCCCTCGACTCTTCCCAAGGAGGCTCGCTTGCAAGCGCACTGTGCACTTGGCTTCCAGGCAGGGATGCCCCGCGCCTCCTGCAAGTCTTGGCACAGGGGCTGCTTCCCCTGAGCTGAGGCTGTGGGCGGCCGCCCAGACACGCAGGGGCAGGCCCCAACCACCTGCACACGTCTCTGCTGGTTAGGAGAGCACTAGGGAAATGACGTCTGTCAGGCAGCTTCTGGGCGCTCACGGAGTCAGCCTCGGGGTGTGTGGGGCTGCAGACCACAGCCAGGAGCCCTGGGAGCCTGGTGCTCTCCGTGCCGTGTTGAGTCTGGGCGGCCAAGCGACCGCTGGAGGAGCCCTGCCCTTGCCCTCCCCTCCCCTCTAATAGAGGCCTCACTGCTGGAGGGCTTGGCAGTGTGCAAGCCACCGGCTCCTAAGCCTTCCCCAAGGACGCCTGGGGCCTAGATGCAGAGGCAAGGCAGGAGTGGAGCTGAGGCCAGGAAGGCGCCAGTGGCCTCTCCCAGCATCGCACAGCCTGCTCCTTCCTGGGCAGGAAGCCTAGAAGCGAGGCAAGCCTGGGCAAGTCTCGCACAGGGCAGAGCAGCCTCGCGCAAGGACCTTGACTAGATCCGGCCTCTGAGCAGAGCTGGGGCTCTGCCGTACTGGAGGCACACTCGGCTGCGCCCAAGCAGGGATGGCAGCTGCACGCGGCTTGACTCCCTCGACTCTTCCCAAGGAGGCTCGCTTGCAAGCGCACTGTGCACTTGGCTTCCAGGCAGGGACGCCCCGCGCCTCCTGCAAGTCTTGGCACAGGGGCTGCTTCCCCTGAGCTGAGGCTGTGGGCGGCCGCCCAGACAGGCAGGGGCAGGCCCCAACCACCTGCACACGTCTCTGCTGGTTAGAAGAGCACTAGGGAAATGACGTCTGTCAGGCAGCTTCTGGGCGCTCACGGAGTCAGCCTCCGGGTGTGTGGGGCTGCAGACCACAGCCAGGAGCCCTGGGAGCCTGGTGCTCTCCGTGCCGTGCTGAGTCTGGGCGGCCAAGCGACCGCTGGAGGAGCCCTGCAGTTGCCATTCCCTTCCCTATGACAGAGCTCTCACGGCTGGAGGGCTTGGCGGCGTGCAACCCACCGACCCCGAAGCCCTCCGCAAGGCCGCCTGGGGACTAGGTGCAAAGGCAAGGCAGGAGTGGAGCTGAGACCAGGAAGGCGCCAGGAGCGTCTCCCAGTCTCGCGCAGCCTGCTCCTTCCTGGTCAGGAAGCCTAGCAGCGAGGCAAGTCTGGGCAAGGCTCGCCCAGGGCAGAGCAGCCTCAGGCCGGGAACTCGGCCAGATCGGGCCTCTGAGCAGAGCTGGAGCTCTGCCGTACTGGAGGCTCACTGGGCTCCGCCCAAGAAGTGATTGCAGCCGCAGGCAGCTGGGCTGCCTCCTCTTCCCCCAAGGAGGCTCGCTTCCCGCATGCTGTGCACTAGGCTTCCAGGCGGGGGCGCCCCGCGCCTCCTACAGGTCTTGGCTCAGGGGCTGCTTCCCTTGAGCTGGGGCTGCCAGCGGGAGCCCAGACACGCAGGGGCAGGCCCCACCACCCGCACACGTCTCGGCTGGGGAGGAGAGCGCTAGGGAAATGACGTCTGTCGGGCAACTTCTGGGCGCCCACGGAGTCAGCCTCCGGGTGTGTGGGGCTGCAGACCACAGCCAGGGGAGCTGTGAGCCTTGTGCTCTCCGTGCGGCGCTGAGTCTGGGCGGCCAAGCAACCGCTGGAGGAGCCCTGCCCTTGCCCTCCCCTCCCCTCTAATAGAGGCCTCACTGCTGGAGGGCTTGGCAGTGTGCAAGCCACCGGCTCCTAAGCCTTCCCCAAGGACGCCTGGGGCCTAGATGCAGAGGCAAGGCAGGAGTGAAGCTTAGGCCAGGAAGGCGCCAGTGGCCTCTCCCAGCATCGCACAGCCTGCTCCTTCCTGGGCAGGAAGCCTAGAAGCGAGGCAAGCCTGGGCAAGTCTCGCACAGGGCAGAGCAGCCTCGCGCAAGGACCTTGACTAGATCCGGCCTCTGAGCAGAGCTGGGGCTCTGCCGTACTGGAGGCACACTCGGCTGCGCCCAAGCAGGGATGGCAGCTGCACGCGGCTTGGCTCCCTCGACTCTTCCCAAGGAGGCTCGCTTGCAAGCGCACTGTGCACTTGGCTTCCAGGCAGGGACGCCCCGCGCCTCCTGCAAGTCTTGGCACAGGGGCTGCTTCCCCTGAGCTGAGGCTGTGGGCGGCCGCCCAGACAGGCAGGGGCAGGCCCCAACCACCTGCACACGTCTCTGCTGGTTAGAAGAGCACTAGGGAAATGACGTCTGTCAGGCAGCTTCTGGGCGCTCACGGAGTCAGCCTCCGGGTGTGTGGGGCTGCAGACCACAGCCAGGAGCCCTGGGAGCCTGGTGCTCTCCGTGCCGTGCTGAGTCTGGGCGGCCAAGCGACCGCTGGAGGAGCCCTGCAGTTGCCATTCCCTTCCCTATGACAGAGCTCTCACGGCTGGAGGGCTTGGCGGCGTGCAACACACCGACCCCGAAGCCCTCCGCAAGGACGCCTGGGGACTAGGTGCAAAGGCAAGGCAGGAGTGGAGCTGAGGCCAGGAAGGCGCCAGGAGCGTCTCCCAGTCTCGCGCAGCCTGTTCCTTCCTGGTCAGGAAGCCTAGCAGCGAGGCAAGTCTGGGCAAGGCTCGCCCAGGGCAGAGCAGCCTCAGGCCGGGAACTCGGCCCGATCGGGCCTCTGAGCAGAGCTGGAGCTCTGCCGTACTGGAGGCTCACTGGGCTCCGCCCAAGAAGTGATTGCAGCCGCACGCAGCTGGGCTGCCTCCTCTTCCCCCAAGGAGGCTCGCTTCCCGCATGCTGTGCACTAGGCTTCCAGGCGGGGGCGCCCCGCGCCTCCTACAGGTCTTGGCTCAGGGGCTGCTTCCCTTGAGCTGGGGCTGCCAGCGGGAGCCCAGACACGCAGGGGCAGGCCCCACCACCCGCACACGTCTCGGCTGGGGAGGAGAGCGCTAGGGAAATGACGTCTGTCGGGCAACTTCTGGGCGCCCACGGAGTCAGCCTCCGGGTGTGTGGGGCTGCAGACCACAGCCAGGGGAGCTGTGAGCCTTGTGCTCTCCGTGCGGCGCTGAGTCTGGGCGGCCAAGCAACCGCTGGAGGAGCCCTGCCCTTGCCCTCCCCTCCCCTCTAATAGAGGCCTCACTGCTGGAGGGCTTGGCAGTGTGCAAGCCACCGGCTCCTAAGCCTTCCCCAAGGACGCCTGGGGCCTAGATGCAGAGGCAAGGCAGGAGTGGAGCTGAGGCCAGGAAGGCGCCAGTGGCCTCTCCCAGCATCGCACAGCCTGCTCCTTCCTGGGCAGGAAGCCTAGAAGCGAGGCAAGCCTGGGCAAGTCTCGCACAGGGCAGAGCAGCCTCGCGCAAGGACCTTGACTAGATCCGGCCTCTGAGCAGAGCTGGGGCTCTGCCGTACTGGAGGCACACTCGGCTCCGCCCAAGCAGGGATGGCAGCTGCACGCGGCTTGGCTCCCTCGACTCTTCCCAAGGAGGCTCGCTTGCAAGCGCACTGTGCACTTGGCTTCCAGGCAGGGACGCCCCGCGCCTCCTGCAAGTCTTGGCACAGGGGCTGCTTCCCCTGAGCTGAGGCTGTGGGCGGCCGCCCAGACACGCAGGGGCAGGCCCCAACCACCTGCACACGTCTCTGCTGGTTAGGAGAGCACTAGGGAAATGACGTCTGTCAGGCAGCTTCTGGGCGCTCACGGAGTCAGCCTCCGGGTGTGTGGGGCTGCAGACCACAGCCAGGAGCCCTGGGAGCCTGGTGCTCTCCGTGCCGTGTTGAGTCTGGGCGGCCAAGCGACCGCTGGAGGAGCCCTGCCCTTGCCCTCCCCTCCCCTCTAATAGAGGCCTCACTGCTGGAGGGCTTGGCAGTGTGCAAGCCACCGGCTCCTAAGCCTTCCCCAAGGACGCCTGGGGCCTAGATGCAGAGGCAAGGCAGGAGTGGAGCTTAGGCCAGGAAGGCGCCAGTGGCCTCTCCCAGCATCGCACAGCCTGCTCCTTCCTGGGCAGGAAGCCTAGAAGCGAGGCAAGCCTGGGCAAGTCTCGCACAGGGCAGAGCAGCCTCGCGCAAGGACCTTGACTAGATCCGGCCTCTGAGCAGAGCTGGGGCTCTGCCGTACTGGAGGCACACTCGGCTGCGCCCAAGCAGGGATGGCAGCTGCACGCGGCTTGGCTCCCTCGACTCTTCCCAAGGAGGCTCGCTTGCAAGCGCACTGTGCACTTGGCTTCCAGGCAGGGACGCCCCGCGCCTCCTGCAAGTCTTGGCACAGGGGCTGCTTCCCCTGAGCTGAGGCTGTGGGCGGCCGCCCAGACAGGCAGGGGCAGGCCCCAACCACCTGCACACGTCTCTGCTGGTTAGAAGAGCACTAGGGAAATGACGTCTGTCAGGCAGCTTCTGGGCGCTCACGGAGTCAGCCTCCGGGTGTGTGGGGCTGCAGACCACAGCCAGGAGCCCTGGGAGCCTGGTGCTCTCCGTGCCGTGCTGAGTCTGGGCGGCCAAGCGACCGCTGGAGGAGCCCTGCAGTTGCCATTCCCTTCCCTATGACAGAGCTCTCACGGCTGGAGGGCTTGGCGGCGTGCAACCCACCGACCCCGAAGCCCTCCGCAAGGCCGCCTGGGGACTAGGTGCAAAGGCAAGGCAGGAGTGGAGCTGAGACCAGGAAGGCGCCAGGAGCGTCTCCCAGTCTCGCGCAGCCTGCTCCTTCCTGGTCAGGAAGCCTAGCAGCGAGGCAAGTCTGGGCAAGGCTCGCCCAGGGCAGAGCAGCCTCAGGCCGGGAACTCGGCCAGATCGGGCCTCTGAGCAGAGCTGGAGCTCTGCCGTACTGGAGGCTCACTGGGCTCCGCCCAAGAAGTGATTGCAGCCGCAGGCAGCTGGGCTGCCTCCTCTTCCCCCAAGGAGGCTCGCTTCCCGCATGCTGTGCACTAGGCTTCCAGGCGGGGGCGCCCCGCGCCTCCTACAGGTCTTGGCTCAGGGGCTGCTTCCCTTGAGCTGGGGCTGCCAGCGGGAGCCCAGACACGCAGGGGCAGGCCCCACCACCCGCACACGTCTCGGCTGGGGAGGAGAGCGCTAGGGAAATGACGTCTGTCGGGCAACTTCTGGGCGCCCACGGAGTCAGCCTCCGGGTGTGTGGGGCTGCAGACCACAGCCAGGGGAGCTGTGAGCCTTGTGCTCTCCGTGCGGCGCTGAGTCTGGGCGGCCAAGCAACCGCTGGAGGAGCCCTGCCCTTGCCCTCCCCTCCCCTCTAATAGAGGCCTCACTGCTGGAGGGCTTGGCAGTGTGCAAGCCACCGGCTCCTAAGCCTTCCCCAAGGACGCCTGGGGCCTAGATGCAGAGGCAAGGCAGGAGTGGAGCTGAGGCCAGGAAGGCGCCAGTGGCCTCTCCCAGCATCGCACAGCCTGCTCCTTCCTGGGCAGGAAGCCTAGAAGCGAGGCAAGCCTGGGCAAGTCTCGCACAGGGCAGAGCAGCCTCGCGCAAGGACCTTGACTAGATCCGGCCTCTGAGCAGAGCTGGGGCTCTGCCGTACTGGAGGCACACTCGGCTCCGCCCAAGCAGGGATGGCAGCTGCACGCGGCTTGGCTCCCTCGACTCTTCCCAAGGAGGCTCGCTTGCAAGCGCACTGTGCACTTGGCTTCCAGGCAGGGACGCCCCGCGCCTCCTGCAAGTCTTGGCACAGGGGCTGCTTCCCCTGAGCTGAGGCTGTGGGCGGCCGCCCAGACACGCAGGGGCAGGCCCCAACCACCTGCACACGTCTCTGCTGGTTAGGAGAGCACTAGGGAAATGACGTCTGTCAGGCAGCTTCTGGGCGCTCACGGAGTCAGCCTCCGGGTGTGTGGGGCTGCAGACCACAGCCAGGAGCCCTGGGAGCCTGGTGCTCTCCGTGCCGTGTTGAGTCTGGGCGGCCAAGCGACCGCTGGAGGAGCCCTGCCCTTGCCCTCCCCTCCCCTCTAATAGAGGCCTCACTGCTGGAGGGCTTGGCAGTGTGCAAGCCACCGGCTCCTAAGCCTTCCCCAAGGACGCCTGGGGCCTAGATGCAGAGGCAAGGCAGGAGTGAAGCTTAGGCCAGGAAGGCGCCAGTGGCCTCTCCCAGCATCGCACAGCCTGCTCCTTCCTGGGCAGGAAGCCTAGAAGCGAGGCAAGCCTGGGCAAGTCTCGCACAGGGCAGAGCAGCCTCGCGCAAGGACCTTGACTAGATCCGGCCTCTGAGCAGAGCTGGGGCTCTGCCGTACTGGAGGCACACTCGGCTGCGCCCAAGCAGGGATGGCAGCTGCACGCGGCTTGGCTCCCTCGACTCTTCCCAAGGAGGCTCGCTTGCAAGCGCACTGTGCACTTGGCTTCCAGGCAGGGACGCCCCGCGCCTCCTGCAAGTCTTGGCACAGGGGCTGCTTCCCCTGAGCTGAGGCTGTGGGCGGCCGCCCAGACAGGCAGGGGCAGGCCCCAACCACCTGCACACGTCTCTGCTGGTTAGAAGAGCACTAGGGAAATGACGTCTGTCAGGCAGCTTCTGGGCGCTCACGGAGTCAGCCTCCGGGTGTGTGGGGCTGCAGACCACAGCCAGGAGCCCTGGGAGCCTGGTGCTCTCCGTGCCGTGCTGAGTCTGGGCGGCCAAGCGACCGCTGGAGGAGCCCTGCAGTTGCCATTCCCTTCCCTATGACAGAGCTCTCACGGCTGGAGGGCTTGGCGGCGTGCAACACACCGACCCCGAAGCCCTCCGCAAGGACGCCTGGGGACTAGGTGCAAAGGCAAGGCAGGAGTGGAGCTGAGGCCAGGAAGGCGCCAGGAGCGTCTCCCAGTCTCGCGCAGCCTGTTCCTTCCTGGTCAGGAAGCCTAGCAGCGAGGCAAGTCTGGGCAAGGCTCGCCCAGGGCAGAGCAGCCTCAGGCCGGGAACTCGGCCCGATCGGGCCTCTGAGCAGAGCTGGAGCTCTGCCGTACTGGAGGCTCACTGGGCTCCGCCCAAGAAGTGATTGCAGCCGCACGCAGCTGGGCTGCCTCCTCTTCCCCCAAGGAGGCTCGCTTCCCGCATGCTGTGCACTAGGCTTCCAGGCGGGGGCGCCCCGCGCCTCCTACAGGTCTTGGCTCAGGGGCTGCTTCCCTTGAGCTGGGGCTGCCAGCGGGAGCCCAGACACGCAGGGGCAGGCCCCACCACCCGCACACGTCTCGGCTGGGGAGGAGAGCGCTAGGGAAATGACGTCTGTCGGGCAACTTCTGGGCGCCCACGGAGTCAGCCTCCGGGTGTGTGGGGCTGCAGACCACAGCCAGGGGAGCTGTGAGCCTTGTGCTCTCCGTGCGGCGCTGAGTCTGGGCGGCCAAGCAACCGCTGGAGGAGCCCTGCCCTTGCCCTCCCCTCCCCTCTAATAGAGGCCTCACTGCTGGAGGGCTTGGCAGTGTGCAAGCCACCGGCTCCTAAGCCTTCCCCAAGGACGCCTGGGGCCTAGATGCAGAGGCAAGGCAGGAGTGGAGCTGAGGCCAGGAAGGCGCCAGTGGCCTCTCCCAGCATCGCACAGCCTGCTCCTTCCTGGGCAGGAAGCCTAGAAGCGAGGCAAGCCTGGGCAAGTCTCGCACAGGGCAGAGCAGCCTCGCGCAAGGACCTTGACTAGATCCGGCCTCTGAGCAGAGCTGGGGCTCTGCCGTACTGGAGGCACACTCGGCTCCGCCCAAGCAGGGATGGCAGCTGCACGCGGCTTGGCTCCCTCGACTCTTCCCAAGGAGGCTCGCTTGCAAGCGCACTGTGCACTTGGCTTCCAGGCAGGGACGCCCCGCGCCTCCTGCAAGTCTTGGCACAGGGGCTGCTTCCCCTGAGCTGAGGCTGTGGGCGGCCGCCCAGACACGCAGGGGCAGGCCCCAACCACCTGCACACGTCTCTGCTGGTTAGGAGAGCACTAGGGAAATGACGTCTGTCAGGCAGCTTCTGGGCGCTCACGGAGTCAGCCTCCGGGTGTGTGGGGCTGCAGACCACAGCCAGGAGCCCTGGGAGCCTGGTGCTCTCCGTGCCGTGTTGAGTCTGGGCGGCCAAGCGACCGCTGGAGGAGCCCTGCCCTTGCCCTCCCCTCCCCTCTAATAGAGGCCTCACTGCTGGAGGGCTTGGCAGTGTGCAAGCCACCGGCTCCTAAGCCTTCCCCAAGGACGCCTGGGGCCTAGATGCAGAGGCAAGGCAGGAGTGGAGCTTAGGCCAGGAAGGCGCCAGTGGCCTCTCCCAGCATCGCACAGCCTGCTCCTTCCTGGGCAGGAAGCCTAGAAGCGAGGCAAGCCTGGGCAAGTCTCGCACAGGGCAGAGCAGCCTCGCGCAAGGACCTTGACTAGATCCGGCCTCTGAGCAGAGCTGGGGCTCTGCCGTACTGGAGGCACACTCGGCTGCGCCCAAGCAGGGATGGCAGCTGCACGCGGCTTGGCTCCCTCGACTCTTCCCAAGGAGGCTCGCTTGCAAGCGCACTGTGCACTTGGCTTCCAGGCAGGGACGCCCCGCGCCTCCTGCAAGTCTTGGCACAGGGGCTGCTTCCCCTGAGCTGAGGCTGTGGGCGGCCGCCCAGACAGGCAGGGGCAGGCCCCAACCACCTGCACACGTCTCTGCTGGTTAGAAGAGCACTAGGGAAATGACGTCTGTCAGGCAGCTTCTGGGCGCTCACGGAGTCAGCCTCCGGGTGTGTGGGGCTGCAGACCACAGCCAGGAGCCCTGGGAGCCTGGTGCTCTCCGTGCCGTGCTGAGTCTGGGCGGCCAAGCGACCGCTGGAGGAGCCCTGCAGTTGCCATTCCCTTCCCTATGACAGAGCTCTCACGGCTGGAGGGCTTGGCGGCGTGCAACCCACCGACCCCGAAGCCCTCCGCAAGGCCGCCTGGGGACTAGGTGCAAAGGCAAGGCAGGAGTGGAGCTGAGACCAGGAAGGCGCCAGGAGCGTCTCCCAGTCTCGCGCAGCCTGCTCCTTCCTGGTCAGGAAGCCTAGCAGCGAGGCAAGTCTGGGCAAGTCTCGCCCAGGGCAGAGCAGCCTCAGGCCGGGAACTCGGCCAGATCGGGCCTCTGAGCAGAGCTGGAGCTCTGCCGTACTGGAGGCTCACTGGGCTCCGCCCAAGAAGTGATTGCAGCCGCAGGCAGCTGGGCTGCCTCCTCTTCCCCCAAGGAGGCTCGCTTCTCGCATGCTGTGCACTAGGCTTCCAGGCGGGGGCGCCCCGCGCCTCCTACAGGTCTTGGCTCAGGGGCTGCTTCCCTTGAGCTGGGGCTGCCAGCGGGAGCCCAGACACGCAGGGGCAGGCCCCACCACCCGCACACGTCTCGGCTGGGGAGGAGAGCGCTAGGGAAATGACGTCTGTCGGGCAACTTCTGGGCGCCCACGGAGTCAGCCTCCGGGTGTGTGGGGCTGCAGACCACAGCCAGGGGAGCTGTGAGCCTTGTGCTCTCCGTGCGGCGCTGAGTCTGGGCGGCCAAGCAACCGCTGGAGGAGCCCTGCCCTTGCCCTCCCCTCCCCTCTAATAGAGGCCTCACTGCTGGAGGGCTTGGCAGTGTGCAAGCCACCGGCTCCTAAGCCTTCCCCAAGGACGCCTGGGGCCTAGATGCAGAGGCAAGGCAGGAGTGGAGCTGAGGCCAGGAAGGCGCCAGTGGCCTCTCCCAGCATCGCACAGCCTGCTCCTTCCTGGGCAGGAAGCCTAGAAGCGAGGCAAGCCTGGGCAAGTCTCGCACAGGGCAGAGCAGCCTCGCGCAAGGACCTTGACTAGATCCGGCCTCTGAGCAGAGCTGGGGCTCTGCCGTACTGGAGGCACACTCGGCTCCGCCCAAGCAGGGATGGCAGCTGCACGCGGCTTGGCTCCCTCGACTCTTCCCAAGGAGGCTCGCTTGCAAGCGCACTGTGCACTTGGCTTCCAGGCAGGGACGCCCCGCGCCTCCTGCAAGTCTTGGCACAGGGGCTGCTTCCCCTGAGCTGAGGCTGTGGGCGGCCGCCCAGACACGCAGGGGCAGGCCCCAACCACCTGCACACGTCTCTGCTGGTTAGGAGAGCACTAGGGAAATGACGTCTGTCAGGCAGCTTCTGGGCGCTCACGGAGTCAGCCTCCGGGTGTGTGGGGCTGCAGACCACAGCCAGGAGCCCTGGGAGCCTGGTGCTCTCCGTGCCGTGTTGAGTCTGGGCGGCCAAGCGACCGCTGGAGGAGCCCTGCCCTTGCCCTCCCCTCCCCTCTAATAGAGGCCTCACTGCTGGAGGGCTTGGCAGTGTGCAAGCCACCGGCTCCTAAGCCTTCCCCAAGGACGCCTGGGGCCTAGATGCAGAGGCAAGGCAGGAGTGAAGCTTAGGCCAGGAAGGCGCCAGTGGCCTCTCCCAGCATCGCACAGCCTGCTCCTTCCTGGGCAGGAAGCCTAGAAGCGAGGCAAGCCTGGGCAAGTCTCGCACAGGGCAGAGCAGCCTCGCGCAAGGACCTTGACTAGATCCGGCCTCTGAGCAGAGCTGGGGCTCTGCCGTACTGGAGGCACACTCGGCTGCGCCCAAGCAGGGATGGCAGCTGCACGCGGCTTGGCTCCCTCGACTCTTCCCAAGGAGGCTCGCTTGCAAGCGCACTGTGCACTTGGCTTCCAGGCAGGGACGCCCCGCGCCTCCTGCAAGTCTTGGCACAGGGGCTGCTTCCCCTGAGCTGAGGCTGTGGGCGGCCGCCCAGACAGGCAGGGGCAGGCCCCAACCACCTGCACACGTCTCTGCTGGTTAGAAGAGCACTAGGGAAATGACGTCTGTCAGGCAGCTTCTGGGCGCTCACGGAGTCAGCCTCCGGGTGTGTGGGGCTGCAGACCACAGCCAGGAGCCCTGGGAGCCTGGTGCTCTCTGTGCCGTGCTGAGTCTGGGCGGCCAAGCGACCGCTGGAGGAGCCCTGCAGTTGCCATTCCCTTCCCTATGACAGAGCTCTCACGGCTGGAGGGCTTGGCGGCGTGCAACACACCGACCCCGAAGCCCTCCGCAAGGACGCCTGGGGACTAGGTGCAAAGGCAAGGCAGGAGTGGAGCTGAGGCCAGGAAGGCGCCAGGAGCGTCTCCCAGTCTCGCGCAGCCTGTTCCTTCCTGGTCAGGAAGCCTAGCAGCGAGGCAAGTCTGGGCAAGGCTCGCCCAGGGCAGAGCAGCCTCAGGCCGGGAACTCGGCCCGATCGGGCCTCTGAGCAGAGCTGGAGCTCTGCCGTACTGGAGGCTCACTGGGCTCCGCCCAAGAAGTGATTGCAGCCGCACGCAGCTGGGCTGCCTCCTCTTCCCCCAAGGAGGCTCGCTTCCCGCATGCTGTGCACTAGGCTTCCAGGCGGGGGCGCCCCGCGCCTCCTACAGGTCTTGGCTCAGGGGCTGCTTCCCTTGAGCTGGGGCTGCCAGCGGGAGCCCAGACACGCAGGGGCAGGCCCCACCACCCGCACACGTCTCGGCTGGGGAGGAGAGCGCTAGGGAAATGACGTCTGTCGGGCAACTTCTGGGCGCCCACGGAGTCAGCCTCCGGGTGTGTGGGGCTGCAGACCACAGCCAGGGGAGCTGTGAGCCTTGTGCTCTCCGTGCGGCGCTGAGTCTGGGCGGCCAAGCAACCGCTGGAGGAGCCCTGCCCTTGCCCTCCCCTCCCCTCTAATAGAGGCCTCACTGCTGGAGGGCTTGGCAGTGTGCAAGCCACCGGCTCCTAAGCCTTCCCCAAGGACGCCTGGGGCCTAGATGCAGAGGCAAGGCAGGAGTGGAGCTGAGGCCAGGAAGGCGCCAGTGGCCTCTCCCAGCATCGCACAGCCTGCTCCTTCCTGGGCAGGAAGCCTAGAAGCGAGGCAAGCCTGGGCAAGTCTCGCACAGGGCAGAGCAGCCTCGCGCAAGGACCTTGACTAGATCCGGCCTCTGAGCAGAGCTGGGGCTCTGCCGTACTGGAGGCACACTCGGCTCCGCCCAAGCAGGGATGGCAGCTGCACGCGGCTTGGCTCCCTCGACTCTTCCCAAGGAGGCTCGCTTGCAAGCGCACTGTGCACTTGGCTTCCAGGCAGGGACGCCCCGCGCCTCCTGCAAGTCTTGGCACAGGGGCTGCTTCCCCTGAGCTGAGGCTGTGGGCGGCCGCCCAGACACGCAGGGGCAGGCCCCAACCACCTGCACACGTCTCTGCTGGTTAGGAGAGCACTAGGGAAATGACGTCTGTCAGGCAGCTTCTGGGCGCTCACGGAGTCAGCCTCCGGGTGTGTGGGGCTGCAGACCACAGCCAGGAGCCCTGGGAGCCTGGTGCTCTCCGTGCCGTGTTGAGTCTGGGCGGCCAAGCGACCGCTGGAGGAGCCCTGCCCTTGCCCTCCCCTCCCCTCTAATAGAGGCCTCACTGCTGGAGGGCTTGGCAGTGTGCAAGCCACCGGCTCCTAAGCCTTCCCCAAGGACGCCTGGGGCCTAGATGCAGAGGCAAGGCAGGAGTGGAGCTTAGGCCAGGAAGGCGCCAGTGGCCTCTCCCAGCATCGCACAGCCTGCTCCTTCCTGGGCAGGAAGCCTAGAAGCGAGGCAAGCCTGGGCAAGTCTCGCACAGGGCAGAGCAGCCTCGCGCAAGGACCTTGACTAGATCCGGCCTCTGAGCAGAGCTGGGGCTCTGCCGTACTGGAGGCACACTCGGCTGCGCCCAAGCAGGGATGGCAGCTGCACGCGGCTTGGCTCCCTCGACTCTTCCCAAGGAGGCTCGCTTGCAAGCGCACTGTGCACTTGGCTTCCAGGCAGGGACGCCCCGCGCCTCCTGCAAGTCTTGGCACAGGGGCTGCTTCCCCTGAGCTGAGGCTGTGGGCGGCCGCCCAGACAGGCAGGGGCAGGCCCCAACCACCTGCACACGTCTCTGCTGGTTAGAAGAGCACTAGGGAAATGACGTCTGTCAGGCAGCTTCTGGGCGCTCACGGAGTCAGCCTCCGGGTGTGTGGGGCTGCAGACCACAGCCAGGAGCCCTGGGAGCCTGGTGCTCTCCGTGCCGTGCTGAGTCTGGGCGGCCAAGCGACCGCTGGAGGAGCCCTGCAGTTGCCATTCCCTTCCCTATGACAGAGCTCTCACGGCTGGAGGGCTTGGCGGCGTGCAACACACCGACCCCGAAGCCCTCCGCAAGGCCGCCTGGGGACTAGGTGCAAAGGCAAGGCAGGAGTGGAGCTGAGACCAGGAAGGCGCCAGGAGCGTCTCCCAGTCTCGCGCAGCCTGCTCCTTCCTGGTCAGGAAGCCTAGCAGCGAGGCAAGTCTGGGCAAGGCTCGCCCAGGGCAGAGCAGCCTCAGGCCGGGAACTCGGCCAGATCGGGCCTCTGAGCAGAGCTGGAGCTCTGCCGTACTGGAGGCTCACTGGGCTCCGCCCAAGAAGTGATTGCAGCCGCAGGCAGCTGGGCTGCCTCCTCTTCCCCCAAGGAGGCTCGCTTCCCGCATGCTGTGCACTAGGCTTCCAGGCGGGGGCGCCCCGCGCCTCCTACAGGTCTTGGCTCAGGGGCTGCTTCCCTTGAGCTGGGGCTGCCAGCGGGAGCCCAGACACGCAGGGGCAGGCCCCACCACCCGCACACGTCTCGGCTGGGGAGGAGAGCGCTAGGGAAATGACGTCTGTCGGGCAACTTCTGGGCGCCCACGGAGTCAGCCTCCGGGTGTGTGGGGCTGCAGACCACAGCCAGGGGAGCTGTGAGCCTTGTGCTCTCCGTGCGGCGCTGAGTCTGGGCGGCCAAGCAACCGCTGGAGGAGCCCTGCCCTTGCCCTCCCCTCCCCTCTAATAGAGGCCTCACTGCTGGAGGGCTTGGCAGTGTGCAAGCCACCGGCTCCTAAGCCTTCCCCAAGGACGCCTGGGGCCTAGATGCAGAGGCAAGGCAGGAGTGGAGCTGAGGCCAGGAAGGCGCCAGTCGCCTCTCCCAGCATCGCACAGCCTGCTCCTTCCTGGGCAGGAAGCCTAGAAGTGAGGCAAGCCTGGGCAAGTCTCGCACAGGGCAGAGCAGCCTCGCGCAAGGACCTTGACTAGATCCGGCCTCTGAGCAGAGCTGGGGCTCTGCCGTACTGGAGGCACACTCGGCTCCGCCCAAGCAGGGATGGCAGCTGCACGCGGCTTGGCTCCCTCGACTCTTCCCAAGGAGGCTCGCTTGCAAGCGCACTGTGCACTTGGCTTCCAGGCAGGGACGCCCCGCGCCTCCTGCAAGTCTTGGCACAGGGGCTGCTTCCCCTGAGCTGAGGCTGTGGGCGGCCGCCCAGACACGCAGGGGCAGGCCCCAACCACCTGCACACGTCTCTGCTGGTTAGGAGAGCACTAGGGAAATGACGTCTGTCAGGCAGCTTCTGGGCGCTCACGGAGTCAGCCTCCGGGTGTGTGGGGCTGCAGACCACAGCCAGGAGCCCTGGGAGCCTGGTGCTCTCCGTGCCGTGTTGAGTCTGGGCGGCCAAGCGACCGCTGGAGGAGCCCTGCCCTTGCCCTCCCCTCCCCTCTAATAGAGGCCTCACTGCTGGAGGGCTTGGCAGTGTGCAAGCCACCGGCTCCTAAGCCTTCCCCAAGGACGCCTGGGGCCTAGATGCAGAGGCAAGGCAGGAGTGAAGCTTAGGCCAGGAAGGCGCCAGTGGCCTCTCCCAGCATCGCACAGCCTGCTCCTTCCTGGGCAGGAAGCCTAGAAGCGAGGCAAGCCTGGGCAAGTCTCGCACAGGGCAGAGCAGCCTCGCGCAAGGACCTTGACTAGATCCGGCCTCTGAGCAGAGCTGGGGCTCTGCCGTACTGGAGGCACACTCGGCTGCGCCCAAGCAGGGATGGCAGCTGCACGCGGCTTGGCTCCCTCGACTCTTCCCAAGGAGGCTCGCTTGCAAGCGCACTGTGCACTTGGCTTCCAGGCAGGGACGCCCCGCGCCTCCTGCAAGTCTTGGCACAGGGGCTGCTTCCCCTGAGCTGAGGCTGTGGGCGGCCGCCCAGACAGGCAGGGGCAGGCCCCAACCACCTGCACACGTCTCTGCTGGTTAGAAGAGCACTAGGGAAATGACGTCTGTCAGGCAGCTTCTGGGCGCTCACGGAGTCAGCCTCCGGGTGTGTGGGGCTGCAGACCACAGCCAGGAGCCCTGGGAGCCTGGTGCTCTCCGTGCCGTGCTGAGTCTGGGCGGCCAAGCGACCGCTGGAGGAGCCCTGCAGTTGCCATTCCCTTCCCTATGACAGAGCTCTCACGGCTGGAGGGCTTGGCGGCGTGCAACACACCGACCCCGAAGCCCTCCGCAAGGCCGCCTGGGGACTAGGTGCAAAGGCAAGGCAGGAGTGGAGCTGAGGCCAGGAAGGCGCCAGGAGCGTCTCCCAGTCTCGCGCAGCGTGCTCCTTCCTGGTCAGGAAGCCTAGCAGCGAGGCAAGTCTGGGCAAGGCTCGCCCAGGGCAGAGCAGCCTCAGGCCGGGAACTCGGCCAGATCGGGCCTCTGAGCAGAGCTGGAGCTCTGCCGTACTGGAGGCTCACTGGGCTCCGCCCAAGAAGTGATTGCAGCCGCACGCAGCTGGGCTGCCTCCTCTTCCCCCAAGGAGGCTCGCTTCCCGCATGCTGTGCACTAGGCTTCCAGGCGGGGGCGCCCCGCGCCTCCTACAGGTCTTGGCTCAGGGGCTGCTTCCCTTGAGCTGGGGCTGCCAGCGGGAGCCCAGACACGCAGGGGCAGGCCCCACCACCCGCACACGTCTCGGCTGGGGAGGAGAGCGCTAGGGAAATGACGTCTGTCGGGCAACTTCTGGGCGCCCACGGAGTCAGCCTCCGGGTGTGTGGGGCTGCAGACCACAGCCAGGGGAGCTGTGAGCCTTGTGCTCTCCGTGCGGCGCTGAGTCTGGGCGGCCAAGCAACCGCTGGAGGAGCCCTGCCCTTGCCCTCCCCTCCCCTCTAAGAGGCCTCACTGCTGGAGGGCTTGGCAGTGTGCAAGCCACCGGCTCCTAAGCCTTCCCCAAGGACGCCTGGGGCCTAGATGCAGAGGCAAGGCAGGAGTGGAGCTGAGGCCAGGAAGGCGCCAGTCGCCTCTCCCAGCATCGCACAGCCTGCTCCTTCCTGGGCAGGAAGCCTAGAAGCGAGGCAAGCCTGGGCAAGTCTCGCACAGGGCAGAGCAGCCTCGCGCAAGGACCTTGACTAGATCCGGCCTCTGAGCAGAGCTGGGGCTCTGCCGTACTGGAGGCACACTCGGCTGTGCCCAAGCAGGGATGGCAGCTGCACGCGGCTTGGCTCCCTCGACTCTTCCCAAGGAGGCTCGCTTGCAAGCGCACTGTGCACTTGGCTTCCAGGCAGGGACGCCCCGCGCCTCCTGCAAGTCTTGGCACAGGGGCTGCTTCCCATGAGCTGAGGCTGTGGGCGGCCGCCCAGACACGCAGGGGCAGGCCCCAACCACCTGCACACGTCTCTGCTGGTTAGGAGAGCACTAGGGAAATGACGTCTGTCAGGCAGCTTCTGGGCGCTCACGGAGTCAGCCTCCGGGTGTGTGGGGCTGCAGACCACAGCCAGGAGCCCTGGGAGCCTGGTGATCTCCGTGCCGTGCTGAGTCTGGGCGGCCAAGCGACCGCTGGAGGAGCCCTGCAGTTGCCATTCCCTTCCCTATGACAGAGCTCTCACGGCTGGAGGGCTTGGCGGCGTGCAACCCACCGACCCCGAAGCCCTCCGCAAGGACGCCTGGGGACTAGGTGCAAAGGCAAGGCAGGAGTGGAGCTGAGGCCAGGAAGGCGCCAGGAGCGTCTCCCAGTCTCGCGCAGCCTGCTCCTTCCTGGGCAGGAAGCCTAGCAGCGAGGCAAGTCTGGGCAAGGCTCGCCCAGGGCAGAGCAGCCTCAGGCCGGGAACTCGGCCAGATCGGGCCTCTGAGCAGAGCTGGAGCTCTGCCGTACTGGAGGCTCACTGGGCTCCGCCCAAGAAGTGATTGCAGCCGCACGCAGCTGGGCTGCCTCCTCTTCCCCCAAGGAGGCTCGCTTCCCGCATGCTGTGGACTAGGCTTCCAGGCGGGGGCGCCCCGCGCCTCCTACAGGTCTTGGCTCAGGGGCTGCTTCCCTTGAGCTGGGGCTGCCAGCGGGAGCCCAGACACGCAGGGGCAGGCCCCACCACCCGCACACGTCTCGGCTGGGGAGGAGAGCGCTAGGGAAATGACGTCTGTCGGGCAACTTCTGGGCGCCCACGGAGTCAGCCTCCGGGTGTGTGGGGCTGCAGACCACAGCCAGGGGAGCTGTGAGCCTTGTGCTCTCCGTGCGGCGCTGAGTCTGGGCGGCCAAGCAACCGCTGGAGGAGCCCTGCCCTTGCCCTCCCCTCCCCTCTAATAGAGGCCTCACTGCTGGAGGGCTTGGCAGTGTGCAAGCCACCGGCTCCTAAGCCTTCCCCAAGGACGCCTGGGGCCTAGATGCAGAGGCAAGGCAGGAGTGGAGCTTAGGCCAGGAAGGCGCCAGTGGCCTCTCCCAGCATCGCACAGCCTGCTCCTTCCTGGGCAGGAAGCCTAGAAGCGAGGCAAGCCTGGGCAAGTCTCGCACAGGGCAGAGCAGCCTCGCGCAAGGACCTTGACTAGATCCGGCCTCTGAGCAGAGCTGGGGCTCTGCCGTACTGGAGGCACACTCGGCTGCGCCCAAGCAGGGATGGCAGCTGCACGCGGCTTGGCTCCCTCGACTCTTCCCAAGGAGGCTCGCTTGCAAGCGCACTGTGCACTTGGCTTCCAGGCAGGGACGCCCCGCGCCTCCTGCAAGTCTTGGCACAGGGGCTGCTTCCCCTGAGCTGAGGCTGTGGGCGGCCGCCCAGACACGCAGGGGCAGGCCCCAACCACCTGCACACGTCTCTGCTGGTTAGGAGAGCACTAGGGAAATGACGTCTGTCAGGCAGCTTCTGGGCGCTCACGGAGTCAGCCTCCGGGTGTGTGGGGCTGCAGACCACAGCCAGGAGCCCTGGGAGCCTGGTGCTCTCCGTGCCGTGTTGAGTCTGGGCGGCCAAGCGACCGCTGGAGGAGCCCTGCCCTTGCCCTCCCCTCCCCTCTAATAGAGGCCTCACTGCTGGAGGGCTTGGCAGTGTGCAAGCCACCGGCTCCTAAGCCTTCCCCAAGGACGCCTGGGGCCTAGATGCAGAGGCAAGGCAGGAGTGGAGCTGAGGCCAGGAAGGCGCCAGTCGCCTCTCCCAGCATCGCACAGCCTGCTCCTTCCTGGGCAGGAAGCCTAGAAGCGAGGCAAGCCTGGGCAAGTCTCGCACAGGGCAGAGCAGCCTCGCGCAAGGACCTTGCCTAGATCCGGCCTCTGAGCAGAGCTGGGGCTCTGCCGTACTGGAGGCACACTCGGCTGCGCCCAAGCAGGGATGGCAGCTGCACGCGGATTGGCTCCCTCGACTCTTCCCAAGGAGGCTCACTTGCAAGCGCACTGTGCACTTGGCTTCCAGGCAGGGACGCCCCGCGCCTCCTGCAAGTCTTGGCACAGGGGCTGCTTCCCCTGAGCTGAGGCTGTGGGCGGCCGCCCAGACAGGCAGGGGCAGGCCCCAACCACCTGCACACGTCTCTGCTGGTTAGGAGAGCACTAGGGAAATGACGTCTGTCAGGCAGCTTCTGGGCGCTCACGGAGTCAAGCCTCCCGGTGTGTGGGGCTGCAGACCACAGCCAGGAGCCCTGGGAGCCTGGTGCTCTCCGTGCCGTGCTGAGTCTGGGCGGCCAAGCGACCGCTGGAGGAGCCCTGCAGTTGCCATTCCCTTCCCTATGACAGAGCTCTCACGGCTGGAGGGCTTGGCGGCGTGCAACCCACCGACCCCGAAGCCCTCCGCAAGGACGCCTGGGGACTAGGTGCAAAGGCAAGGCAGGAGTGGAGCTGAGGCCAGGAAGGCGCCAGGAGCGTCTCCCAGTCTCGCGCAGCCTGCTCCTTCCTGGTCAGGAAGCCTAGCAGGGAGGCAAGTCTGGGCAAGGCTCGCCCAGGGCAGAGCAGCCTCAGGCCGGGAACTCGGCCAGATCGGGCCTCTGAGCAGAGCTGGAGCTCTGCCGTACTGGATGCTCACTGGGCTCCCCCAAGAAGTAATTGCAGCCGCACGCAGCTGGGCTGCCTCCTCTTCCCCCAAGGAGGCTCGCTTCCCGCATGCTGTGCACTAGGCTTCCAGGCGGGGGCGCCCCGCGCCTCCTACAGGTCTTGGCTCAGGGGCTGCTTCCCTTGAGCTGGGGCTGCCAGCGGGAGCCCAGACACGCAGGGGCAGGCCCCACCACCCGCACACGTCTCGGCTGGGGAGGAGAGCGCTAGGGAAATGACGTCTGTCGGGCAACTTCTGGGCGACCACGGAGTCAGCCTCCGGGTGTGTGGGGCTGCAGACCACAGCCAGGGGAGCTGTGAGCCTTGTGCTCTCCGTGCGGCGCTGAGTCTGGGCGGCCAAGCAACCGCTGGAGGAGCCCTGCCCTTGCCCTCCCCTCCCCTCTAATAGAGGCCTCACTGCTGGAGGGCTTGGCAGTGTGCAAGCCACCGGCTCCTAAGCCTTCCCCAAGGACGCCTGGGGCCTAGATGCAGAGGCAAGGCAGGAGTGGAGCTGAGGCCAGGAAGGCGCCAGTCGCCTCTCCCAGCATCGCACAGCCTGCTCCTTCCTGGGCAGGAAGCCTAGAAGCGAGGCAAGCCTGGGCAAGTCTTGCACAGGGCAGAGCAGCCTCGCGCAAGGACCTTGACTAGATCCGGCCTCTGAGCAGAGCTGGGGCTCTGCCGTACTGGAGGCACACTCGGCTCCGCCCAAGCAGGGATGGCAGCTGCACGCGGCTTGGCTCCCTCGACTCTTCCCAAGGAGGCTCGCTTGCAAGCGCACTGTGCACTTGGCTTCCAGGCAGGGACGCCCCGCGCCTCCTGCAAGTCTTGGCACAGGGGCTGCTTCCCATGGGCTGAGGCTGTGGGCAGCCGCCCAGACACGCAGGGGCAGGCCCCAACCACCTGCACACGTCTCTGCTGGTTAGGAGAGCACTAGGGAAATGACGTCTGTCAGGCAGCTTCTGGGCGCTCACGGAGTCAGCCTCCGGGTGTGTGGGGCTGCAGACCACAGCCAGGAGCCCTGGGAGCCTGGTGATCTCCGTGCCGTGCTGAGTCTGGGCGGCCAAGCGACCGCTGGAGGAGCCCTGCAGTTGCCATTCCCTTCCCTATGACAGAGCTCTCACGGCTGGAGGGCTTGGCGGCGTGCAACCCACCGACCCCGAAGCCCTCCGCAAGGACGCCTGGGGACTAGGTGCAAAGGCAAGGCAGGAGTGGAGCTGAGGCCAGGAAGGCGCCAGGAGCGTCTCCCAGTCTCGCGCAGCCTGCTCCTTCCTGGGCAGGAAGCCTAGCAGCGAGGCAAGTCTGGGCAAGGCTCGCCCAGGGCAGAGCAGCCTCAGGCCGGGAACTCGGCCAGATCGGGCCTCTGAGCAGAGCTGGAGCTCTGCCGTACTGGAGGCTCACTGGGCTCCGCCCAAGAAGTGATTGCAGCCGCACGCAGCTGGGCTGCCTCCTCTTCCCCCAAGGAGGCTCGCTTCCCGCATGCTGTGCACTAGGCTTCCAGGCGGGGGCGCCCCGCGCCTCCTACAGGTCTTGGCTCAGGGGCTGCTTCCCTTGAGCTGGGGCTGCCAGCGGGAGCCCAGACACGCAGGGGCAGGCCCCACCACCCGCACACGTCTCGGCTGGGGAGGAGAGCGCTAGGGAAATGACGTCTGTCGGGCAACTTCTGGGCGCCCACGGAGTCAGCCTCCGGGTGTGTGGGGCTGCAGACCACAGCCAGGGGAGCTGTGAGCCTTGTGCTCTCCGTGCGGCGCTGAGTCTGGGCGGCCAAGCAACCGCTGGAGGAGCCCTGCCCTTGCCCTCCCCTCCCCTCTAATAGAGGCCTCACTGCTGGAGGGCTTGGCAGTGTGCAAGCCACCGGCTCCTAAGCCTTCCCCAAGGACGCCTGGGGCCTAGATGCAGAGGCAAGGCAGGAGTGGAGCTGAGGCCAGGAAGGCGCCAGTGGCCTCTCCCAGAATCGCACAGCCTGCTCCTTCCTGGGCAGGAAGCCTAGAAGCGAGGCAAGCCTGGGCAAGTCTCGCACAGGGCAGAGCAGCCTCGCGCAAGGACCTTGACTAGATCCGGCCTCTGAGCAGAGCTGGGGCTCTGCCGTACTGGAGGCACACTCGGCTGCGCCCAAGCAGGGATGGCAGCTGCACGCGGCTTGGCTCCCTCGACTCTTCCCAAGGAGGCTCGCTTGCAAGCGCACTGTGCACTTGGCTTCCAGGCAGGGACGCCCCGCGCCTCCTGCAAGTCTTGGCACAGGGGCTGCTTCCCATGAGCTGAGGCTGTGGGCGGCCGCCCAGACACGCAGGGGCAGGCCCCAACCACCTGCACACGTCTCTGCTGGTTAGGAGAGCACTAGGGAAATGACGTCTGTCAGGCAGCTTCTGGGCGCTCACGGAGTCAGCCTCCGGGTGTGTGGGGCTGCAGACCAGAGCCAGGAGCCCTGGGAGCCTGGTGATCTCCGTGCCGTGCTGAGTCTGGGCGGCCAAGCGACCGCTGGAGGAGCCCTGCAGTTGCCATTCCCTTCCCTATGACAGAGCTCTCACGGCTGGAGGGCTTGGCGGCGTGCAACCCACCGACCCCGAAGCCCTCCGCAAGGACGCCTGGGGACTAGGTGCAAAGGCAAGGCAGGAGTGGAGCTGAGGCCAGGAAGGCGCCAGGAGCGTCTCCCAGTCTCGCGCAGCCTGCTCCTTCCTGGGCAGGAAGCCTAGCAGCGAGGCAAGTCTGGGCAAGGCTCGCCCAGGGCAGAGCAGCCTCAGGCCGGGAACTCGGCCAGATCGGGCCTCTGAGCAGAGCTGGAGCTCTGCCGTACTGGAGGCTCACTGGGCTCCGCCCAAGAAGTGATTGCAGCCGCACGCAGCTGGGCTGCCTCCTCTTCCCCCAAGGAGGCTCGCTTCCCGCATGCTGTGCACTAGGCTTCCAGGCGGGGGCGCCCCGCGCCTCCTACAGGTCTTGGCTCAGGGGCTGCTTCCCTTGAGCTGGGGCTGCCAGCGGGAGCCCAGACACGCAGGGGCAGGCCCCACCACCCGCACACGTCTCGGCTGGGGAGGAGAGCGCTAGGGAAATGACGTCTGTCGGGCAACTTCTGGGCGCCCACGGAGTCAGCCTCCGGGTGTGTGGGGCTGCAGACCACAGCCAGGGGAGCTGTGAGCCTTGTGCTCTCCGTGCGGCGCTGAGTCTGGGCGGCCAAGCAACCGCTGGAGGAGCCCTGCCCTTGCCCTCCCCTCCCCTCTAATAGAGGCCTCACTGCTGGAGGGCTTGGCAGTGTGCAAGCCACCGGCTCCTAAGCCTTCCCCAAGGACGCCTGGGGCCTAGATGCAGAGGCAAGGCAGGAGTGGAGCTTAGGCCAGGAAGGCGCCAGTGGCCTCTCCCAGCATCGCACAGCCTGCTCCTTCCTGGGCAGGAAGCCTAGAAGCGAGGCAAGCCTGGGCAAGTCTCGCACAGGGCAGAGCAGCCTCGCGCAAGGACCTTGACTAGATCCGGCCTCTGAGCAGAGCTGGGGCTCTGCCGTACTGGAGGCACACTCGGCTGCGCCCAAGCAGGGATGGCAGCTGCACGCGGCTTGGCTCCCTCGACTCTTCCCAAGGAGGCTCGCTTGCAAGCGCACTGTGCACTTGGCTTCCAGGCAGGGACGCCCCGCGCCTCCTGCAAGTCTTGGCACAGGGGCTGCTTCCCCTGAGCTGAGGCTGTGGGCGGCCGCCCAGACACGCAGGGGCAGGCCCCAACCACCTGCACACGTCTCTGCTGGTTAGGAGAGCACTAGGGAAATGACGTCTGTCAGGCAGCTTCTGGGCGCTCACGGAGTCAAGCCTCCGGGTGTGTGGGGCTGCAGACCACAGCCAGGAGCCCTGGGATCCTGGTGCTCTCCGTGCCGTGTTGAGTCTGGGCGGCCAAGCGACCGCTGGAGGAGCCCTGCCCTTGCCCTCCCCTCCCCTCTAATAGAGGCCTCACTGCTGGAGGGCTTGGCAGTGTGCAAGCCACCGGCTCCTAAGCCTTCCCCAAGGACGCCTGGGGCCTAGATGCAGAGGCAAGGCAGGAGTGGAGCTTAGGCCAGGAAGGCGCCAGTGGCCTCTCCCAGCATCGCACAGCCTGCTCCTTCCTGGGCAGGAAGCCTAGAAGCGAGGCAAGCCTGGGCAAGTCTCGCACAGGGCAGAGCAGCCTCGCGCAAGGACCTTGACTAGATCCGGCCTCTGAGCAGAGCTGGGGCTCTGCCGTACTGGAGGCACACTCGGCTGCGCCCAAGCAGGGATGGCAGCTGCACGCGGATTGGCTCCCTCGACTCTTCCCAAGGAGGCTCACTTGCAAGCGCACTGTGCACTTGGCTTCCAGGCAGGGACGCCCCGCGCCTCCTGCAAGTCTTGGCACAGGGGCTGCTTCCCCTGAGCTGAGGCTGTGGGCGGCCGCCCAGACAGGCAGGGGCAGGCCCCAACCACCTGCACACGTCTCTGCTGGTTAGGAGAGCACTAGGGAAATGACGTCTGTGAGGCAGCTTCTGGGCGCTCACGGAGTCAAGCCTCCCGGTGTGTGGGGCTGCAGACCACAGCCAGGAGCCCTGGGAGCCTGGTGCTCTCCGTGCCGTGCTGAGTCTGGGCGGCCAAGCGACCGCTGGAGGAGCCCTGCAGTTGCCATTCCCTTCCCTATGACAGAGCTCTCACGGCTGGAGGGCTTGGCGGCGTGCAACCCACCGACCCCGAAGCCCTCCGCAAGGACGCCTGGGGACTAGGTGCAAAGGCAAGGCAGGAGTGGAGCTGAGGCCAGGAAGGCGCCAGGAGCGTCTCCCAGTCTCGCGCAGCCTGCTCCTTCCTGGTCAGGAAGCCTAGCAGGGAGGCAAGTCTGGGCAAGGCTCGCCCAGGGCAGAGCAGCCTCAGGCCGGGAACTCGGCCAGATCGGGCCTCTGAGCAGAGCTGGAGCTCTGCCGTACTGGATGCTCACTGGGCTCCCCCAAGAAGTAATTGCAGCCGCACGCAGCTGGGCTGCCTCCTCTTCCCCCAAGGAGGCTCGCTTCCCGCATGCTGTGCACTAGGCTTCCAGGCGGGGGCGCCCCGCGCCTCCTACAGGTCTTGGCTCAGGGGCTGCTTCCCTTGAGCTGGGGCTGCCAGCGGGAGCCCAGACACGCAGGGGCAGGCCCCACCACCCGCACACGTCTCGGCTGGGGAGGAGAGCGCTAGGGAAATGACGTCTGTCGGGCAACTTCTGGGCGACCACGGAGTCAGCCTCCGGGTGTGTGGGGCTGCAGACCACAGCCAGGGGAGCTGTGAGCCTTGTGCTCTCCGTGCGGCGCTGAGTCTGGGCGGCCAAGCAACCGCTGGAGGAGCCCTGCCCTTGCCCTCCCCTCCCCTCTAATAGAGGCCTCACTGCTGGAGGGCTTGGCAGTGTGCAAGCCACCGGCTCCTAAGCCTTCCCCAAGGACGCCTGGGGCCTAGATGCAGAGGCAAGGCAGGAGTGGAGCTGAGGCCAGGAAGGCGCCAGTCGCCTCTCCCAGCATCGCACAGCCTGCTCCTTCCTGGGCAGGAAGCCTAGAAGCGAGGCAAGCCTGGGCAAGTCTCGCACAGGGCAGAGCAGCCTCGCGCAAGGACCTTGACTAGATCCGGCCTCTGAGCAGAGCTGGGGCTCTGCCGTACTGGAGGCACACTCGGCTCCGCCCAAGCAGGGATGGCAGCTGCACGCGGCTTGGCTCCCTCGACTCTTCCCAAGGAGGCTCGCTTGCAAGCGCACTGTGCACTTGGCTTCCAGGCAGGGACGCCCCGCGCCTCCTGCAAGTCTTGGCACAGGGGCTGCTTCCCATGGGCTGAGGCTGTGGGCAGCCGCCCAGACACGCAGGGGCAGGCCCCAACCACCTGCACACGTCTCTGCTGGTTAGGAGAGCACTAGGGAAATGACGTCTGTCAGGCAGCTTCTGGGCGCTCACGGAGTCAGCCTCCGGGTGTGTGGGGCTGCAGACCACAGCCAGGAGCCCTGGGAGCCTGGTGATCTCCGTGCCGTGCTGAGTCTGGGCGGCCAAGCGACCGCTGGAGGAGCCCTGCAGTTGCCATTCCCTTCCCTATGACAGAGCTCTCACGGCTGGAGGGCTTGGCGGCGTGCAACCCACCGACCCCGAAGCCCTCCGCAAGGACGCCTGGGGACTAGGTGCAAAGGCAAGGCAGGAGTGGAGCTGAGGCCAGGAAGGCGCCAGGAGCGTCTCCCAGTCTCGCGCAGCCTGCTCCTTCCTGGGCAGGAAGCCTAGCAGCGAGGCAAGTCTGGGCAAGGCTCGCCCAGGGCAGAGCAGCCTCAGGCCGGGAACAACTCGGCCAGATCGGGCCTCTGAGCAGAGCTGGAGCTCTGCCGTACTGGAGGCTCACTGGGCTCCGCCCAAGAAGTGATTGCAGCCGCACGCAGCTGGGCTCCCTCCACTGCTCTCTCCCCCAAGGAGGCTCGCTTCCCGCATGCTGTGCACTAGGCTTCCAGGCGGGGGCGCCCCGCGCCTCCTACAGGTCTTGGCTCAAGGGGCTGCTTCCCTTGAGGCTGGGGCTGCCAGCGGGAGCCCAGACACGCAGGGGCAGGCCCCACCACCCGCACACGTCTCGGCTGGGGAGGAGAGCGCTAGGGAAATGACGTCTGTCGGGCAACTTCTGGGCGCCCACGGAGTCAGCCTCCGGGTGTGGGGGCTGCAGACCACAGCCAGGGGAGCTGTGAGCCTTGTGCTCTCCGTGCGGCGCTTGAGTCTGGGCGGCCAAGCAACCGCTGGAGGAGCCCTGCCCTTGCCCTCCCCTCCCCTCTAATAGAGGCCTCACTGCTGGAGGGCTTGGCAGTGTGCAAGCCACCGCTCCTAAGCCTTCCCCAAGGACGCCTGGGGCCTAGATGCAGAGGCAAGGCAGGAGTGGAGCTGAGGCCAGGAAGGCGCCAGTGGCCTCTCCCAGAATCGCACAGCCTGCTCCTTCCTGGGCAGGAGCCTGAGCGAGGCAAGCCTGGGCAAGTCTCGCACAGGGCAGAGCAGCCTCGCGCAAGGGACTTGACTAGATCCGGCCTCTGAGCAGAGCTGGGGCTCTGCCGTACTGGAGGCACACTCGGCTGCGCCCAAGCAGGGATGGCAGCTGCACGCGGCTTGGCTCCCTCGACTCTTCCCAAGGAGGCTCGCTTGCAAGCGCACTGTGCACTTGGCTTCCAGGCAGGGACGCCCCGCGCCTCCTGCAAGTCTTGGCACAGGGGCTGCTTCCCATGAGCTGAGGCTGTGTGGGCAGCCGCCCAGACACGCAGGGGCAGGCCCCAACCACCTGCACTCGTCTCTGCTGGTTAGGAGAGCCTAGGGAAATGACGTCTGTCAGGCAGCTTCTGGGCGCTCCACGGAGTCAGCCTCCGGGTGTGTGGGGCTGCAGACCACAGCCAGGAGCCCTGGGAGCCTGGTGCTCTCCGTGCCGTGCTGAGTCTGGGCGGCCAAGCGACCGCTGGAGGAGCCCTGCAGTTGCCATTCCCTTCCTATGACAGAGCTCTCATGGCTGGAGGGCTTGGCGGCGTGCACACACACCGACCCCGAAGCCCTCCGCAAGGCCGCCTGGGGACTAGGTGCAAAGGCAAGGCAGGAGTGGAGCTGAGGCCAGGAAGGCGCCAGGAGCGTCTCCCAGTCTCGCGCAGCCTGCTCCTTCCTGGGCAGGAAGCCTAGCAGCGAGGCAAGTCTGGGCAAGGCTCGCCCAGGGCAGAGCAGCCTCAGGCCGGGAACTCGGCCAGATCGGGCCTCTGAGCAGAGCTGGAGCTCTGCCGTACTGGAGGCTCACTGGGCTCCGCCCAAGAAGTGATTGCAGCCGCACGCAGCTGGGCTGCCTCCTCTTCCCCCAAGGAGGCTCGCTTCCCGCATGCTGTGCACTAGGCTTCCAGGCGGGGGCGCCCCGCGCCTCCTACAGGTCTTGGCTCAGGGGCTGCTTCCCTTGAGCTGGGGCTGCCAGCGGGAGCCCAGACACGCAGGGGCAGGCCCCACCACCCGCACACGTCTCGGCTGGGGAGGAGAGCGCTAGGGAAATGACGTCTGTCGGGCAACTTCTGGGCGCCCACGGAGTCAGCCTCCGGGTGTGTGGGGCTGCAGACCACAGCCAGGGGAGCTGTGAGCCTTGTGCTCTCCGTGCGGCGCTGAGTCTGGGCGGCCAAGCAACCGCTGGAGGAGCCCTGCCCTTGCCCTCCCCTCCCCTCTAATAGAGGCCTCACTGCTGGAGGGCTAGGCAGTGTGCAAGCCACCGGCTCCTAAGCCTTCCCCAAGGACGCCTGGGGGCCTAGATGCAGAGGCAAGGCAGGGAGTGGACCTGAGGCCAGGAAGGCGCCAGTGGCCTCTCCCAGCATCGCACAGCCTGCTCCTTCCTGGGCAGGAAGCCTAGAAGCGAGGCAAGCCTGGGCAAGTCTCGCACAGGGCAGAGCAGCCTCGCGCAAGGACCTTGACTAGATCCGGCCTCTGAGCAGAGCTGGGGCTCTGCCGTACTGGAGGCACACTCGGCTGCGCCCAAGCAGGGATGGCAGCTCCACGCGGCTTGGCTCCCTCGACTCTTCCCAAGGAGGCTCGCTTGCAAGCGCACTGTGCACTTGGCTTCCAGGCAGGGACGCCCCGCGCCTCCTGCAAGTCTTGGCACAGGGGCTGCTTCCCCTGAGCTGAGGCTGTGGGCGGCCGCCCAGACACGCAGGGGCAGGCCCCAACCACCTGCACACGTCTCTGCTGGTTAGGAGAGCACTAGGGAAATGACGTCTGTCAGGCAGCTTCTGGGCGCTCACGGAGTCAAGCCTCCCGGTGTGTGGGGCTGCAGACCACAGCCAGGAGCCCTGGGAGCCTGGTGCTCTCCGTGCCGTGCTGAGTCTGGGCGGCCAAGCGACCGCTGGAGGAGCCCTGCAGTTGCCATTCCCTTCCCTATGACAGAGCTCTCACGGCTGGAGGGCTTGGCGGCGTGCAACCCACCGACCCCGAAGCCCTCCGCAAGGCCGCCTGGGGACTAGGTGCAAAGGCAAGGCAGGAGTGGAGCTGAGGCCAGGAAGGCGCCAGGAGCGTCTCCCAGTCTCGCGCAGCCTGCTCCTTCCTGGTCAGGAAGCCTAGCAGCGAGGCAAATCTGGGCAAGGCTCGCCCAGGGCAGAGCAGCCTCAGGCCAGGAACTCGGCCAGATCGGGCCTCTGAGCAGAGCTGGAGCTCTGCCGTACTGGAGGCTCACTGGGCTCCGCCCAAGAAGTGATTGCAGCCGCACGCAGCTGGGCTGCCTCCTCTTCCCCCAAGGAGGCTCGCTTCCCGCATGCTGTGCACTAGGCTTCCAGGCGGGGGCGCCCCGCGCCTCCTACAGGTCTTGGCTCAGGGGCTGCTTCCCTTGAGCTGGGGCTGCCAGCGGGAGCCCAGACACGCAGGGGCAGGCCCCACCACCCGCACACGTCTCGGCTGGGGAGGAGAGCGCTAGCGAAATGACGTCTGTCGGGCAACTTCTGGGCGCCCACGGAGTCAGCCTCCGGGTGTGTGGGGCTGCAGACCACAGCCAGGGGAGCTGTGAGCCTTGTGCTCTGCGTGCGGCGCTGAGTCTGGGCGGCCAAGCAACCGCTAGAGGAGCCCTGCCCTTGCCCTCCCCTCCCCTCTAATAGAGGCCTCACTGCTGGAGGGCTTGGCAGTGTGCAAGCCACCGGCTCCTAAGCCTTCCCCAAGGACGCCTGGGGCCTAGATGCAGAGGCAAGGCAGGAGTGGAGCTGAGGCCAGGAAGGCGCCAGTGGCCTCTCCCAGCATCGCACAGCCTGCTCCTTCCTGGGCAGGAAGCCTAGAAGCGAGGCAAGCCTGGGCAAGTCTCGCACAGGGCAGAGCAGCCTCGCGCAAGGACCTTGACTAGATCCGGCCTCTGAGCAGAGCTGGGGCTCTGCCGTACTGGAGGCACACTCGGCTGCGCCCAAGCAGGGATGGCAGCTGCACGCGGCTTGGCTCCCTCGACTCTTCCCAAGGAGGCTCGCTTGCAAGCGCACTGTGCACTTGGCTTCCAGGCAGGGACGCCCCGCGCCTCCTGCAAGTCTTGGCACAGGGGCTGCTTCCCCTGAGCTGAGGCTGTGGGCGGCCGCCCAGACACGCAGGGGCAGGCCCCAACCACCTGCACACGTCTCTGCTGGTTAGAAGAGCACTAGGGAAATGACGTCTGTCAGGCAGCTTCTGGGCGCTCACGGAGTCAGCCTCCGGGTGTGTGGGGCTGCAGACCACAGCCAGGAGCCCTGGGAGCCTGGTGCTCTCCGTGCCGTGCTGAGTCTGGGCGGCCAAGCGACCGCTGGAGGAGCCCGGCAGTTGCCATTCCCTTCCCTATGACAGAGCTCTCACGGCTGGAGGGCTTGGCGGCGTGCAACCCACTGACCCCGAAGCCCTCCGCAAGGACGCCTGGGGACTAGGTGCAAAGGCAAGGCAGGAGTGGAGCTGAGGCCAGGAAGGCGCCAGGAGCGTCTCCCAGTCTCGCGCAGCCTGCTCCTTCCTGGTCAGGAAGCCTAGCAGCGAGGCAAGTCTGGGCAAGGCTCGCCCAGGGCAGAGCAGCCTCAGGCCGGGAACTCGGCCAGATCGGGCCTCTGAGCAGAGCTGGAGCTCTGCCGTAATGGAGGCTCACTGGGCTCCCCCCAAGAAGTGATTGCAGCCGCACGCAGCTGGGCTGCCTCCTCTTCCCCCAAGGAGGCTCGCTTCCCGCATGCTGTGCACTAGGCTTCCAGGCGGGGGCGCCCCGCGCCTCCTACAGGTCTTGGCTCAGGGGCTGCTTCCCTTGAGCTGGGGCTGCCAGCGGGAGCCCAGACACGCAGGGGCAGGCCCCACCACCCGCACACGTCTCGGCTGGGGAGGAGAGCGCTAGCGAAATGACGTCTGTCGGGCAACTTCTGGGCGCCCACGGAGTCAGCCTCCGGGTGTGTGGGGCTGCAGACCACAGCCAGGGGAGCTGTGAGCCTTGTGCTCTCCGTGCGGCGCTGAGTCTGGGCGGCCAAGCAACCGCTGGAGGAGCCCTGCCCTTGCCCTCCCCTCCCCTCTAATAGAGGCCTCACTGCTGGAGGGCTTGGCAGTGTGCAAGCCACCGGCTCCTAAGCCTTCCCCAAGGACGCCTGGGGCCTAGATGCAGAGGCAAGGCAGGAGTGGAGCTGAGGCCAGGAAGGCGCCAGTGGCCTCTCCCAGCATCGCACAGCCTGCTCCTTCCTGGGCAGGAAGCCTAGAAGCGAGGCAAGCCTGGGCAAGTCTCGCACAGGGCAGAGCAGCCTCGCGCAAGGACCTTGACTAGATCCGGCCTCTGAGCAGAGCTGGGGCTCTGCCGTACTGGAGGCACACTCGGCTGCGCCCAAGCAGGGATGGCAGCTGCACGCGGCTTGGCTCCCTCGACTCTTCCCAAGGAGGCTCGCTTGCAAGCGCACTGTGCACTTGGCTTCCAGGCAGGGACGCCCCGCGCCTCCTGCAAGTCTTGGCACAGGGGCTGCTTCCCCTGAGCTGAGGCTGTGGGCGGCCGCCCAGACACGCAGGGGCAGGCCCCAACCACCTGCACACGTCTCTGCTGGTTAGAAGAGCACTAGGGAAATGACGTCTGTCAGGCAGCTTCTGGGCGCCCACGGAGTCAGCCTCCGGGTGTGTGGGGCTGCAGACCACAGCCAGGGGAGCTGTGAGCCTTGTGCTCTCCGTGCGGCGCTGAGTCTGGGCGGCCAAGCAACCGCTGGAGGAGCCCTGCCCTTGCCCTCCCCTCCCCTCTAATAGAGGCCTCACTGCTGGAGGGCTTGGCAGTGTGCAAGCCACCGGCTCCTAAGCCTTCCCCAAGGACGCCTGGGGCCTAGATGCAGAGGCAAGGCAGGAGTGGACCTGAGGCCAGGAAGGCGCCAGTGGCCTCTCCCAGCATCGCACAGCCTGCTCCTTCCTGGGCAGGAAGCCTAGAAGCGAGGCAAGCCTGGGCAAGTCTCGCACAGGGCAGAGCAGCCTCGCGCAAGGACCTTGACTAGATCCGGCCTCTGAGCAGAGCTGGGGCTCTGCCGTACTGGAGGCACACTCGGCTGCGCCCAAGCAGGGATGGCAGCTCCACGCGGCTTGGCTCCCTCGACTCTTCCCAAGGAGGCTCGCTTGCAAGCGCACTGTGCACTTGGCTTCCAGGCAGGGACGCCCCGCGCCTCCTGCAAGTCTTGGCACAGGGGCTGCTTCCCCTGAGCTGAGGCTGTGGGCGGCCGCCCAGACACGCAGGGGCAGGCCCCAACCACCTGCACACGTCTCTGCTGGTTAGGAGAGCACTAGGGAAATGACGTCTGTCAGGCAGCTTCTGGGCGCTCACGGAGTCAAGCCTCCCGGTGTGTGGGGCTGCAGACCACAGCCAGGAGCCCTGGGAGCCTGGTGCTCTCCGTGCCGTGCTGAGTCTGGGCGGCCAAGCGACCGCTGGAGGAGCCCTGCAGTTGCCATTCCCTTCCCTATGACAGAGCTCTCACGGCTGGAGGGCTTGGCGGCGTGCAACCCACCGACCCCGAAGCCCTCCGCAAGGCCGCCTGGGGACTAGGTGCAAAGGCAAGGCAGGAGTGGAGCTGAGGCCAGGAAGGCGCCAGGAGCGTCTCCCAGTCTCGCGCAGCCTGCTCCTTCCTGGTCAGGAAGCCTAGCAGCGAGGCAAATCTGGGCAAGGCTCGCCCAGGGCAGAGCAGCCTCAGGCCAGGAACTCGGCCAGATCGGGCCTCTGAGCAGAGCTGGAGCTCTGCCGTACTGGAGGCTCACTGGGCTCCGCCCAAGAAGTGATTGCAGCCGCACGCAGCTGGGCTGCCTCCTCTTCCCCCAAGGAGGCTCGCTTCCCGCATGCTGTGCACTAGGCTTCCAGGCGGGGGCGCCCCGCGCCTCCTACAGGTCTTGGCTCAGGGGCTGCTTCCCTTGAGCTGGGGCTGCCAGCGGGAGCCCAGACACGCAGGGGCAGGCCCCACCACCCGCACACGTCTCGGCTGGGGAGGAGAGCGCTAGCGAAATGACGTCTGTCGGGCAACTTCTGGGCGCCCACGGAGTCAGCCTCCGGGTGTGTGGGGCTGCAGACCACAGCCAGGGGAGCTGTGAGCCTTGTGCTCTGCGTGCGGCGCTGAGTCTGGGCGGCCAAGCAACCGCTAGAGGAGCCCTGCCCTTGCCCTCCCCTCCCCTCTAATAGAGGCCTCACTGCTGGAGGGCTTGGCAGTGTGCAAGCCACCGGCTCCTAAGCCTTCCCCAAGGACGCCTGGGGCCTAGATGCAGAGGCAAGGCAGGAGTGGAGCTGAGGCCAGGAAGGCGCCAGTGGCCTCTCCCAGCATCGCACAGCCTGCTCCTTCCTGGGCAGGAAGCCTAGAAGCGAGGCAAGCCTGGGCAAGTCTCGCACAGGGCAGAGCAGCCTCGCGCAAGGACCTTGACTAGATCCGGCCTCTGAGCAGAGCTGGGGCTCTGCCGTACTGGAGGCACACTCGGCTGCGCCCAAGCAGGGATGGCAGCTGCACGCGGCTTGGCTCCCTCGACTCTTCCCAAGGAGGCTCGCTTGCAAGCGCACTGTGCACTTGGCTTCCAGGCAGGGACGCCCCGCGCCTCCTGCAAGTCTTGGCACAGGGGCTGCTTCCCCTGAGCTGAGGCTGTGGGCGGCCGCCCAGACACGCAGGGGCAGGCCCCAACCACCTGCACACGTCTCTGCTGGTTAGAAGAGCACTAGGGAAATGACGTCTGTCAGGCAGCTTCTGGGCGCTCACGGAGTCAGCCTCCGGGTGTGTGGGGCTGCAGACCACAGCCAGGAGCCCTGGGAGCCTGGTGCTCTCCGTGCCGTGCTGAGTCTGGGCGGCCAAGCGACCGCTGGAGGAGCCCGGCAGTTGCCATTCCCTTCCCTATGACAGAGCTCTCACGGCTGGAGGGCTTGGCGGCGTGCAACCCACTGACCCCGAAGCCCTCCGCAAGGACGCCTGGGGACTAGGTGCAAAGGCAAGGCAGGAGTGGAGCTGAGGCCAGGAAGGCGCCAGGAGCGTCTCCCAGTCTCGCGCAGCCTGCTCCTTCCTGGTCAGGAAGCCTAGCAGCGAGGCAAGTCTGGGCAAGGCTCGCCCAGGGCAGAGCAGCCTCAGGCCGGGAACTCGGCCAGATCGGGCCTCTGAGCAGAGCTGGAGCTCTGCCGTAATGGAGGCTCACTGGGCTCCCCCCAAGAAGTGATTGCAGCCGCACGCAGCTGGGCTGCCTCCTCTTCCCCCAAGGAGGCTCGCTTCCCGCATGCTGTGCACTAGGCTTCCAGGCGGGGGCGCCCCGCGCCTCCTACAGGTCTTGGCTCAGGGGCTGCTTCCCTTGAGCTGGGGCTGCCAGCGGGAGCCCAGACACGCAGGGGCAGGCCCCACCACCCGCACACGTCTCGGCTGGGGAGGAGAGCGCTAGCGAAATGACGTCTGTCGGGCAACTTCTGGGCGCCCACGGAGTCAGCCTCCGGGTGTGTGGGGCTGCAGACCACAGCCAGGGGAGCTGTGAGCCTTGTGCTCTCCGTGCGGCGCTGAGTCTGGGCGGCCAAGCAACCGCTGGAGGAGCCCTGCCCTTGCCCTCCCCTCCCCTCTAATAGAGGCCTCACTGCTGGAGGGCTTGGCAGTGTGCAAGCCACCGGCTCCTAAGCCTTCCCCAAGGACGCCTGGGGCCTAGATGCAGAGGCAAGGCAGGAGTGGAGCTGAGGCCAGGAAGGCGCCAGTGGCCTCTCCCAGCATCGCACAGCCTGCTCCTTCCTGGGCAGGAAGCCTAGAAGCGAGGCAAGCCTGGGCAAGTCTCGCACAGGGCAGAGCAGCCTCGCGCAAGGACCTTGACTAGATCCGGCCTCTGAGCAGAGCTGGGGCTCTGCCGTACTGGAGGCACACTCGGCTGCGCCCAAGCAGGGATGGCAGCTGCACGCGGCTTGGCTCCCTCGACTCTTCCCAAGGAGGCTCGCTTGCAAGCGCACTGTGCACTTGGCTTCCAGGCAGGGACGCCCCGCGCCTCCTGCAAGTCTTGGCACAGGGGCTGCTTCCCCTGAGCTGAGGCTGTGGGCGGCCGCCCAGACACGCAGGGGCAGGCCCCAACCACCTGCACACGTCTCTGCTGGTTAGAAGAGCACTAGGGAAATGACGTCTGTCAGGCAGCTTCTGGGCGCCCACGGAGTCAGCCTCCGGGTGTGTGGGGCTGCAGACCACAGCCAGGGGAGCTGTGAGCCTTGTGCTCTCCGTGCGGCGCTGAGTCTGGGCGGCCAAGCAACCGCTGGAGGAGCCCTGCCCTTGCCCTCCCCTCCCCTCTAATAGAGGCCTCACTGCTGGAGGGCTTGGCAGTGTGCAAGCCACCGGCTCCTAAGCCTTCCCCAAGGACGCCTGGGGCCTAGATGCAGAGGCAAGGCAGGAGTGGAGCTGAGGCCAGGAAGGCGCCAGTCGCCTCTCCCAGCATCGCACAGCCTGCTCCTTCCTGGGCAGGAAGCCAAGAAGCGAGGCAAGCCTGGGCAAGTCTCGCACAGGGCAGAGCAGCCTCGCGCAAGGACCTTGACTAGATCCGGCCTCTGAGCAGAGCTGGGGCTCTGCCGTACTGGAGGCACACTCGGCTGCGCCCAAGCAGGGATGGCAGCTGCACGCGGCTTGGCTCCCTCGACTCTTCCCAAGGAGGCTCGCTTGCAAGCGCACTGTGCACTTGGCTTCCAGGCAGGGACGCCCCGCGCCTCCTGCAAGTCTTGGCACAGGGGCTGCTTCCCCTGAGCTGAGGCTGTGGGCGGCCGCCCAGACACGCAGGGGCAGGCCCCAACCACCTGCACACGTCTCTGCTGGTTAGGAGAGCACTAGGGAAATGACGTCTGTCAGGCAGCTTCTGGGCGCTCACGGAGTCAAGCCTCCCGGTGTGTGGGGCTGCAGACCACAGCCCGGAGCCCTGGGATCCTGGTGCTCTCCGTGCCATGCTGAGTCTGGACGGCCAAGCGACCGCTGGAGGAGCCCTGCAGTTGCCATTCCCTTCCCTATGACAGAGCTCTCACGGCTGGAGGGCTTGGCGGCGTGCAACCCACCGACCCCGAAGACCTCCGCAAGGACGCCTGGGGACTAGGTGCAAAGGCAAGGCAGGAGTGGAGCTGAGGCCAGGAAGGCGCCAGGAGCGTCTCCCAGTCTCGCGCAGCCTGCTCCTTCCTGGTCAGGAAGCCTAGCAGGGAGGCAAGTCTGGGCAAGGCTCGCCCAGGGCAGAGCAGCCTCAGGCCGGGAACTCGGCCCGATCGGGCCTCTGAGCAGAGCTGGAGCTCTGCCGTACTAAGGCTCACTAGGCTCCGCCCAAGAAGTGATTGCAGCCGCACGCAGCTGGGCTGCCTCCTCTTCCCCCAAGGAGGCTCGCTTCCCGCATGCTGTGCACTAGGCTTCCAGGCGGGGGCGCCCCGCGCCTCCTACAGGTCTTGGCTCAGGGGCTGCTTCCCTTGAGCTGGGGCTGCCAGCGGGAGCCCAGACACGCAGGGGCAGGCCCCACCACCCGCACACGTCTCGGCTGGGGAGGAGAGCGCTAGGGAAATGACGTCTGTCGGGCAACTTCTGGGCGCCCACGGAGTCAGCCTCCGGGTGTGTGGGGCTGCAGACCACAGCCAGGGGAGCTGTGAGCCTTGTGCTCTCCGTGCGGCGCTGAGTCTGGGCGGCCAAGCAACCGCTGGAGGAGCCCTGCCCTTGCCCTCCCCTCCCCTCTAATAGAGGCCTCACTGCTGGAGGGCTTGGCAGTGTGCAAGCCACCGGCTCCTAAGCCTTCCCCAAGGACGCCTGGGGCCTAGATGCAGAGGCAAGGCAGGAGTGGAGCTGAGGCCAGGAAGGCGCCAGTGGCCTCTCCCAGCATCGCGCAGCCTGCTCCTTCCTGGGCAGGAAGCCTAGAAGTGAGGCAAGCCTGGGCAAGTCTCGCACAGGGCAGAGCAGCCTCGCGCAAGGACCTTGACTAGATCCGGCCTCTGAGCAGAGCTGGGGCTCTGCCGTACTGGAGGCACACTCGGCTGCGCCCAAGCAGGGATGGCAGCTGCACGCGGCTTGGCTCCCTCGACTCTTCCCAAGGAGGCTCGCTTGCAAGCGCACTGTGCACTTGGCTTCCAGGCAGGGACGCCCCGCGCCTCCTGCAAGTCTTGGCACAGGGGCTGCTTCCCCTGAGCTGAGGCTGTGGGCGGCCGCCCAGACACGCAGGGGCAGGCCCCAACCACCTGCACACGTCTCTGATGGTTAGGAGAGCACTAGGGAAATGACGTCTGTCAGGCAGCTTCTGGGCGCTCACGGAGTCAGCCTCCGGCTGTGTGGGGCTGCAGACCACAGCCAGGAGCCCTGGGAGCCTGGTGCTCTCCGTGCCGTGTTGAGTCTGGGCGGCCAAGCGACCGCTGGAGGAGCCCTGCCCTTGCCCTCCCCTCCCCTCTAATAGAGGCCTCACTGCTGGAGGGCTTGGCAGTGTGCAAGCCACCGGCTCCTAAGCCTTCCCCAAGGACGCCTGGGGCCTAGATGCAGAGGAAAGGCAGGAGTGGAGCTGAGGCCAGGAAGGCGCCAGTGGCCTCTCCCAGCATCGCACAGCCTGCTCCTTCCTGGGCAGGAAGCCTAGAAGCGAGGCAAGCCTGGGCAAGTCTCGCACAGGGCAGAGCAGCCTCGCGCAAGGACCTTGACTAGATCCGGCCTCTGAGCAGAGCTGGGGCTCTGCCGTACTGGAGGCACACTCGGCTGCGCCCAAGCAGGGATGGCAGCTGCACGCGGCTTGGCTCCCTCGACTCTTCCCAAGGAGGCTCGCTTGCAAGTGCACTGTGCACTTGGCTTCCAGGCAGGGACGCCCCGCGCCTCCTGCAAGTCTTGGCACAGGGGCTGCTTCCCCTGAGCTGAGGCTGTGGGCGGCCGCCCAGACACGCAGGGGCAGGCCCCAACCACCTGCACACGTCTCTGCTGGTTAGGAGAGCACTAGGGAAATGACGTCTGTCAGGCAGCTTCTGGGCGCTCACGGAGTCAGCCTCCGGGTGTGTGGGGCTGCAGACCACAGCCAGGAGCCCTGGGAGCCTGGTGCTCTCCGTGCCGTGCTGAGTCTGGGCGGCCAAGCGACCGCTGGAGGAGCCCGGCAGTTGCCATTCCCTTCCCTATGACAGAGCTCTCACGGCTGGAGGGCTTGGCGGCGTGCAACCCACTGACCCCGAAGCCCTCCGCAAGGACGCCTGGGGACTAGGTGCAAAGGCAAGGCAGGAGTGGAGCTGAGGCCAGGAAGGCGCCAGGAGCGTCTCCCAGTCTCGCGCAGCCTGCTCCTTCCTGGTCAGGAAGCCTAGCAGCGAGGCAAGTCTGGGCAAGGCTCGCCCAGGGCAGAGCAGCCTCAGGCCGGGAACTCGGCCAGATCGGGCCTCTGAGCAGAGCTGGAGCTCTGCCGTAATGGAGGCTCACTGGGCTCCCCCCAAGAAGTGATTGCAGCCGCACGCAGCTGGGCTGCCTCCTCTTCCCCCAAGGAGGCTCGCTTCCCGCATGCTGTGCACTAGGCTTCCAGGCGGGGGCGCCCCGCGCCTCCTACAGGTCTTGGCTCAGGGGCTGCTTCCCTTGAGCTGGGGCTGCCAGCGGGAGCCCAGACACGCAGGGGCAGGCCCCACCACCCGCACACGTCTCGGCTGGGGAGGAGAGCGCTAGCGAAATGACGTCTGTCGGGCAACTTCTGGGCGCCCACGGAGTCAGCCTCCGGGTGTGTGGGGCTGCAGACCACAGCCAGGGGAGCTGTGAGCCTTGTGCTCTCCGTGCGGCGCTGAGTCTGGGCGGCCAAGCAACCGCTGGAGGAGCCCTGCCCTTGCCCTCCCCTCCCCTCTAATAGAGGCCTCACTGCTGGAGGGCTTGGCAGTGTGCAAGCCACCGGCTCCTAAGCCTTCCCCAAGGACGCCTGGGGCCTAGATGCAGAGGCAAGGCAGGAGTGGAGCTGAGGCCAGGAAGGCGCCAGTGGCCTCTCCCAGCATCGCACAGCCTGCTCCTTCCTGGGCAGGAAGCCTAGAAGCGAGGCAAGCCTGGGCAAGTCTCGCACAGGGCAGAGCAGCCTCGCGCAAGGACCTTGACTAGATCCGGCCTCTGAGCAGAGCTGGGGCTCTGCCGTACTGGAGGCACACTCGGCTGCGCCCAAGCAGGGATGGCAGCTGCACGCGGCTTGGCTCCCTCGACTCTTCCCAAGGAGGCTCGCTTGCAAGCGCACTGTGCACTTGGCTTCCAGGCAGGGACGCCCCGCGCCTCCTGCAAGTCTTGGCACAGGGGCTGCTTCCCCTGAGCTGAGGCTGTGGGCGGCCGCCCAGACACGCAGGGGCAGGCCCCAACCACCTGCACACGTCTCTGCTGGTTAGAAGAGCACTAGGGAAATGACGTCTGTCAGGCAGCTTCTGGGCGCCCACGGAGTCAGCCTCCGGGTGTGTGGGGCTGCAGACCACAGCCAGGGGAGCTGTGAGCCTTGTGCTCTCCGTGCGGCGCTGAGTCTGGGCGGCCAAGCAACCGCTGGAGGAGCCCTGCCCTTGCCCTCCCCTCCCCTCTAATAGAGGCCTCACTGCTGGAGGGCTTGGCAGTGTGCAAGCCACCGGCTCCTAAGCCTTCCCCAAGGACGCCTGGGGCCTAGATGCAGAGGCAAGGCAGGAGTGGAGCTGAGGCCAGGAATGCGCCAGTCGCCTCTCCCAGCATCGCACAGCCTGCTCCTTCCTGGGCAGGAAGCCAAGAAGCGAGGCAAGCCTGGGCAAGTCTCGCACAGGGCAGAGCAGCCTCGCGCAAGGACCTTGACTAGATCCGGCCTCTGAGCAGAGCTGGGGCTCTGCCGTACTGGAGGCACACTCGGCTGCGCCCAAGCAGGGATGGCAGCTGCACGCGGCTTGGCTCCCTCGACTCTTCCCAAGGAGGCTCGCTTGCAAGCGCACTGTGCACCTGGCTTCCAGGCAGGGACGCCCCGCGCCTCCTGCAAGTCTTGGCACAGGGGCTGCTTCCCCTGAGCTGAGGCTGTGGGCGGCCGCCCAGACAGGCAGGGTCAGGCCCCAACCACCTGCACACGTCTCTGCTGGTTAGGAGAGCACTAGGGAAATGACGTCTGTCAGGCAGCTTCTGGGCGCTCACGGAGTCAAGCCTCCCTGTGTGTGGGGCTGCAGACCACAGCCAGGAGCCCTGGGATCCTGGTGCTCTCCGTGCCGTGCTGAGTCTGGGCGGCCAAGCGACCGCTGGAGGAGCCCTGCAGTTGCCATTCCCTTCCCTATGACAGAGCTCTCACGGCTGGAGGGCTTGGCGGCGTGCAACCCACCGACCCCGAAGCCCTCCGCAAGGACGCCTGGGGACTAGGTGCAAAGGCAAGGCAGGAGTGGAGCTGAGGCCAGGAAGGCGCCAGGAGCGTCTCCCAGTCTCGCGCAGCCTGCTCCTTCCTGGTCAGGAAGCCTAGCAGGGAGGCAAGTCTGGGCAAGGCTCGCCCAGGGCAGAGCAGCCTCAGGCCGGGAACTCGGCCCGATCGGGCCTCTGAGCAGAGCTGGAGCTCTGCCGTACTAAGGCTCACTAGGCTCCACCCAAGAAGTGATTGCAGCCGCACGCAGCTGGGCTGCCTCCTCTTCCCCCAAGGAGGCTTGCTTCCCGCATGCTGTGCACTAGGCTTCCAGGCGGGGGCGCCCCGCGCCTCCTACAGGTCTTGGCTCAGGGGCTGCTTCCCTTGAGCTGGGGCTGCCAGCGGGAGCCCAGACACGCAGGGGCAGGCCCCACCACCCGCACACGTCTCGGCTGGGGAGGAGAGCGCTAGGGAAATGACGTCTGTCGGGCAACTTCTGGGCGCCCACGGAGTCAGCCTCCGGGTGTGTGGGGCTGCAGACCACAGCCAGGGGAGCTGTGAGCCTTGTGCTCTCCGTGCGGCGCTGAGTCTGGGCGGCCAAGCAACCGCTGGAGGAGCCCTGCCCTTGCCCTCCCCTCCCCTCTAATAGAGGCCTCACTGCTGGAGGGCTTGGCAGTGTGCAAGCCACCGGCTCCTAAGCCTTCCCCAAGGACGCCTGGGGCCTAGATGCAGAGGCAAGGCAGGAGTGGAGCTGAGGCCAGGAAGGCGCCAGTCGCCTCTCCCAGCATCGCACAGCCTGCTCCTTCCTGGGCAGGAAGCCTAGAAGCGAGGCAAGCCTGGGCAAGTCTCGCACAGGGCAGAGCAGCCTCGCGCAAGGACCTTGACTAGATCCGGCCTCTGAGCAGAGCTGGGGCTCTGCCGTACTGGAGGCACACTCGGCTGCGCCCAAGCAGGGATGGCAGCTGCACGCGGCTTGGCTCCCTCGACTCTTCCCAAGGAGGCTCGCTTGCAAGCGCACTGTGCACTTGGCTTCCAGGCAGGGACGCCCCGCGCCTCCTGCAAGTCTTGGCACAGGGGCTGCTTCCCCTGAGCTGAGGCTGTGGGCGGCCGCCCAGACACGCAGGGGCAGGCCCCAACCACCTGCACACGTCTCTGCTGGTTAGAAGAGCACTAGGGAAATGACGTCTGTCAGGCAGCTTCTGGGCGCTCACGGAGTCAGCCTCCGGGTGTGTGGGGCTGCAGACCACAGCCAGGAGCCCTGGGAGCCTGGTGCTCTCCGTGCCGTGCTGAGTCTGGGCGGCCAAGCGACCGCTGGAGGAGCCCTGCAGTTGCCATTCCCTTCCCTATGACAGAGCTCTCACGGCTGGAGGGCTTGGCGGCGTGCAACCCACCGACCCCGAAGCCCTCCGCAAGGCCGCCTGGGGACTAGGTGCAAAGGCAAGGCAGGAGTGGAGCTGAGGCCAGGAAGGCGCCAGGAGCGTCTCCCAGTCTCGCGCAGCCTGCTCCTTCCTGGGCAGGAAGCCTAGCAGGGAGGCAAGTCTGGGCAAGGCTCGCCCAGGGCAGAGCAGCCTCAGGCCGGGAACTCGGCCAGATCGGGCCTCTGAGCAGAGCTGGAGCTCTGCCGTACTGGAGGCTCACTGGGCTCCGCCCAAGAAGTGATTGCAGCCGCACGCAGCTGGGCTGCCTCCTCTTCCCCCAAGGAGGCTCGCTTCCCGCATGCTGTGCACTAGGCTTCCAGGCGGGGGCGCCCCGCGCCTCCTACAGGTCTTGGCTCAAGGGCTGCTTCCCTTGAGCTGGGGCTGCCAGCGGGAGCCCAGACACGCAGGGGCAGGCCCCACCACCCACACACGTCTCGGCTGGGGAGGAGAGCGCTAGGGAAATGTCGTCTGTCGGGCAACTTCTGGGCGCCCACGGAGTCAGCCTCCGGGTGTGTGGGGCTGCAGACCACAGCCAGGGGAGCTGTGAGCCTTGTGCTCTCCGTGCGGCGCTGAGTCTGGGCGGCCAAGCAACCGCTGGAGGAGCCCTGCCCTTGCCCTCCCCTCCCCTCTAATAGAGGCCTCACTGCTGGAGGGCTTGGCAGTGTGCAAGCCACCGGCTCCTAAGCCTTCCCCAAGGACGCCTGGGGCCTAGATGCAGAGGCAAGGCAGGAGTGGAGCTGAGGCCAGGAAGGCGCCAGTGGCCTCTCCCAGCATCGCACAGCCTGCTCCTTCCTGGGCAGGAAGCCAAGAAGCGAGGCAAGCCTGGGCAAGTCTCGCACAGGGCAGAGCAGCGTCGCGCAAGGACCTTGACTAGATCCGGCCTCTGAGCAGAGCTGGGGCTCTGCCGTACTGGAGGCACACTCGGCTGCGCCCAAGCAGGGATGGCAGCTGCACGCGGCTTGGCTCCCTCGACTCTTCCCAAGGAGGCTCGCTTGCAAGTGCACTGTGCACTTGGCTTCCAGGCAGGGACGCCCCGCGCCTCCTGCAAGTCTTGGCACAGGGGCTGCTTCCCCTGAGCTGAGGCTGTGGGCGGCCGCCCAGACACGCAGGGGCAGGCCCCAACCACCTGCACACGTCTCTGCTGGTTAGGAGAGCACTAGGGAAATGACGTCTGTCAGGCAGCTTCTGGGCGCTCACGGAGTCAGCCTCCGGGTGTGTGGGGCTGCAGACCACAGCCAGGAGCCCTGGGAGCCTGGTGCTCTCCGTGCCGTGCTGAGTCTGGGCGGCCAAGCGACCGCTGGAGGAGCCCGGCAGTTGCCATTCCCTTCCCTATGACAGAGCTCTCACGGCTGGAGGGCTTGGCGGCGTGCAACCCACTGACCCCGAAGCCCTCCGCAAGGACGCCTGGGGACTAGGTGCAAAGGCAAGGCAGGAGTGGAGCTGAGGCCAGGAAGGCGCCAGGAGCGTCTCCCAGTCTCGCGCAGCCTGCTCCTTCCTGGTCAGGAAGCCTAGCAGCGAGGCAAGTCTGGGCAAGGCTCGCCCAGGGCAGAGCAGCCTCAGGCCGGGAACTCGGCCAGATCGGGCCTCTGAGCAGAGCTGGAGCTCTGCCGTAATGGAGGCTCACTGGGCTCCCCCCAAGAAATGATTGCAGCCGCACGCAGCTGGGCTGCCTCCTCTTCCCCCAAGGAGGCTCGCTTCCCGCATGCTGTGCACTAGGCTTCCAGGCGGGGGCGCCCCGCGCCTCCTACAGGTCTTGGCTCAGGGGCTGCTTCCCTTGAGCTGGGGCTGCCAGCGGGAGCCCAGACACGCAGGGGCAGGCCCCACCACCCGCACACGTCTCGGCTGGGGAGCAGAGCGCTAGGGAAATGACGTCTGTCGGGCAACTTCTGGGCGCCCACGGAGTCAGCCTCCCGGTGTGTGGGGCTGCAGACCACAGCCAGGGGAGCTGTGAGCCTTGTGCTCTCCGTGCGGCGCTGAGTCTGGGCGGCCAAGCAACCGCTGGAGGAGCCCTGCCCTTGCCCTCCCCTCCCCTCTAATAGAGGCCTCACTGCTGGAGGGCTTGGCAGTGTGCAAGCCACCGGCTCCTAAGCCTTCCCCAAGGATGCCTGGGGCCTAGATTCAGAGGCAAGGCAGGAGTGGAGCTGAGGCCAGGAAGGCGCCAGTCGCCTCTCCCAGCATCGCACAGCCTGCTCCTTCCTGGGCAGGAAGCCTAGAAGCGAGGCAAGCCTGGGCAAGTCTCGCACAGGGCAGAGCAGCCTCGCGCAAGGACCTTGACTAGATCCGGCCTCTGAGCAGAGCTTGGGCTCTGCCGTACTGGAGGCACACTCGGCTGCGCCCAAGCAGGGATGGCAGCTGCACGCGGCTTGGCTCCCTCGACTCTTCCCAAGGAGGCTCGCTTGCAAGCGCACTGTGCACTTGGCTTCCAGGCAGGGACGCCCCGCGCCTCCTGCAAGTCTTGGCACAGGGGCTGCTTCCCCTGAGCTGAGGCTGTGGGCGGCCGCCCAGACACGCAGGGGCAGGCCCCAACCACCTGCACACGTCTCTGCTGGTTAGAAGAGCACTAGGGAAATGACGTCTGTCAGGCAGCTTCTGGGCGCTCACGGAGTCAGCCTCCGGGTGTGTGGGGCTGCAGACCACAGCCAGGAGCCCTGGGAGCCTGGTGCTCTCCGTGCCGTGCTGAGTCTGGGCGGCCAAGCGACCGCTGGAGGAGCCCTGCAGTTGCCATTCCCTTCCCTATGACAGAGCTCTCACGGCTGGAGGGCTTGGCGGCGTGCAACACACCGACCCCGAAGCCCTCCGCAAGGACGCCTGGGGACTAGGTGCAAAGGCAAGGCAGGCGTGGAGCTGAGGCCAGGAAGGCGCCAGGAGCGTCTCCCAGTCTCGCGCAGCCTGCTCCTTCCTGGTCAGGAAGCCTAGCAGGGAGGCAAGTCTGGGCAAGGCTCGCCCAGGGCAGAGCAGCCTCAGGCCGGGAACTCGGCCCGATCGGGCCTCTGAGCAGAGCTGGAGCTCTGCCGTACTGGAGGCTCACTGGGCTCCGCCCAAGAAGTGATTGCAGCCGCACGCAGCTGGGCTGCCTCCTCTTCCCCCAAGGAGGCTCGCTTCCCGCATGCTGTGCACTAGGCTTCCAGGCGGGGGCGCCCCGCGCCTCCTACAGGTCTTGGCTCAGGGGCTGCTTCCCTTGAGCTGGGGCTGCCAGCGGGAGCCCAGACACGCAGGGGCAGGCCCCACCACCCGCACACGTCTCGGCTGGGGAGGAGAGCGCTAGGGAAATGTCGTCTGTCGGGCAACTTCTGGGCGCCCACGGAGTCAGCCTCCGGGTGTGTGGGGCTGCAGACCACAGCCAGGGGAGCTGTGAGCCTTGTGCTCTCCGTGCGGTGCTGAGTCTGGGCGGCCAAGCAACCGCTGGAGGAGCCCTGCCCTTGCCCTCCCCTCCCCTCTAATAGAGGCCTCACTGCTGGAGGGCTTGGCAGTGTGCAAGCCACTGGCTCCTAAGCCTTCCCCAAGGACGCCTGGGGCCTAGATGCAGAGGCAAGGCAGGAGTGGAGCTGAGGCCAGGAAGGCGCCAGTGGCCTCTCCCAGCATCGCACAGCCTGCTCCTTCCTGGGCAGGAAGCCTAGAAGCGAGGCAAGCCTGGGCAAGTCTCGCACAGGGCAGAGCAGCCTCGCGCAAGGACCTTGACTAGATCCGGCCTCTGAGCAGAGCTGGGGCTCTGCCGTACTGGAGGCACACTCGGCTGCGCCCAAGCAGGGATGGCAGCTGCACGCGGCTTGGCTCCCTCGACTCTTCCCAAGGAGGCTCGCTTGCAAGCGCACTGTGCACTTGGCTTCCAGGCAGGGACGCCCCGCGCCTCCTGCAAGTCTTGGCACAGGGGCTGCTTCCCCTGAGCTGAGGCTGTGGGCGGCCGCCCAGACAGGCAGGGGCAGGCCCCAACCACCTGCACACGTCTCTGCTGGTTAGGAGAGCACTAGGGAAATGACGTCTGTCAGGCAGCTTCTGGGCGCTCAGGGAGTCAAGCCTCCCGGTGTGTGGGGCTGCAGACCACAGCCAGGAGCCCTGGGATCCTGGTGCTCTCCGTGCCGTGCTGAGTCTGGGCGGCCAAGCGACCGCTGGAGGAGCCCTGCAGTTGCCATTCCCTTCCCTATGACAGAGCTCTCACGGCTGGAGGGCTTGGCAGCGTGCAACCCACCGGCCCCGAAGCCCTCCGCAAGGACGCCTGGGGACTAGGTGCAAAGGCAAGGCAGGAGTGGAGCTGAGGCCAGGAAGGCGCCAGGAGCGTCTCCCAGTCTCGCGCAGCCTGCTCCTTCCTGGTCAGGAAGCCTAGCAGCGAGGCAAGTCTGGGCAAGGCTCGCCCAGGGCAGAGCAGCCTCAGGCCGGGAACTCGGCCAGATCGGGCCTCTGAGCAGAGCTGGAGCTCTGCCGTACTGGAGGCTCACTGGGCTCCGCCCAAGAAGTGATTGCAGCCGCACGCAGCTGGGCTGCCTCCTCTTCCCCCAAGGAGGCTCGCTTCCCGCATGCTGTGCACTAGGCTTCCAGGCGGGGGCGCCCCGCGCCTCCTACAGGTCTTGGCTCAGGGGCTGCTTCCCTTGAGCTGGGGCTGCCAGCGGGAGCCCAGACACGCAGGGGCAGGCCCCACCACCCGCACACGTCTCGGCTGGGGAGGAGAGCGCTAGGGAAATGACGTCTGTCGGGCAACTTCTGGGCGCCCACGGAGTCAGCCTCCGGGTGTGTGGGGCTGCAGACCACAGCCAGGGGAGCTGTGAGCCTTGTGCTCTCCGTGCGGCGCTGAGTCTGGGCGGCCAAGCAACCGCTGGAGGAGCCCTGCCCTTGCCCTCCCCTCCCCTCTAATAGAGGCCTCACTGCTGGAGGGCTTGGCAGTGTGCAAGCCACCGGCTCCTAAGCCTTCCCCAAGGACGCCTGGGGCCTAGATGCAGAGGCAAGGCAGGAGAGGAGCTGAGGCCAGGAAGGCGCCAGTGGCCTCTCCCAGCATCGCACAGCCTGCTCCTTCCTGGGCAGGAAGCCTAGAAGCGAGGCAAGCCTGGGCAAGTCTCGCACAGGGCAGAGCAGCCTCGCGCAAGGACCTTGACTAGATCCGGCCTCTGAGCAGAGCTGGGGCTCTGCCGTACTGGAGGCACACTCGGCTGCGCCCAAGCAGGGATGGCAGCTGCACGCGGCTTGGCTCCCTCGACTCTTCCCAAGGAGGCTCGCTTGCAAGCGCACTGTGCACTTGGCTTCCAGGCAGGGACGCCCCGCGCCTCCTGCAAGTCTTGGCACAGGGGCTGCTTCCCCTGAGCTGAGGCTGTGGGCGGCCGCCCAGACAGGCAGGGGCAGGCCCCAACCACCTGCACACGTCTCTGCTGGTTAGGAGAGCACTAGGGAAATGACGTCTGTCAGGCAGCTTCTGGGCGCTCACGGAGTCAAGCCTCCCGGTGTGTGGGGCTGCAGACCACAGCCAGGAGCCCTGGGATCCTGGTGCTCTCCGTGCCGTGCTGAGTCTGGGCGGCCAAGCGACCGCTGGAGGAGCCCTGCAGTTGCCATTCCCTTCCCTATGACAGAGCTCTCACGGCTGGAGGGCTTGGCGGCGTGCAACCCAACGACCCCGAAGCCCTCCGCAAGGACGCCTGGGGACTAGGTGCAAAGGCAAGGCAGGAGTGGAGCTGAGGCCAGGAAGGTGCCAGGAGCGTCTCCCAGTCTCGCGCAGCCTGCTCCTTCCTGGTCAGGAAGCCTAGCAGGGAGGCAAGTCTGGGCAAGGCTCGCCCAGGGCAGAGCAGCCTCAGGCCCGGAACTCGGCCCGATCGGGCCTCTGAGCAGAGCTGGAGCTCTGCCGTACTAAGGCTCACTAGGCTCCGCCCAAGAAGTGATTGCAGCCGCACGCAGCTGGGCTGCCTCCTCTTCCCCCAAGGAGGCTCGCTTCCCGCATGCTGTGCACTAGGCTTCCAGGCGGGGGCGCCCCGCGCCTCCTAAAGGTCTTGGCTCAGGGGCTGCTTCCCCTGAGCTGAGGCTGTGGGCGGCCGCCCAGACACGCAGGGGCAGGCCCCAACCACCTGCACACGTCTCTGCTGGTTAGGAGAGCACTAGGGAAATGACGTCTGTCAGGCAGCTTCTGGGCGCTCACGGAGTCAGCCTCCGGCTGTGTGGGGCTGCAGACCACAGCCAGGAGCCCTGGGAGCCTGGTGCTCTCCGTGCCGTGTTGAGTCTGGGCGGCCAAGCGACCGCTGGTGGAGCCCTGCCCTTGCCCTCCCCTCCCCTCTAATAGAGGCCTCACTGCTGGAGGGCTTGGCAGTGTGCAAGCCACCGGCTCCTAAGCCTTCCACAAGGACGCCTGGGGCCTAGATGCAGAGGCAAGGCAGGAGTGGAGCTGAGGCCAGGAAGGCGCCAGTGGCCTCTCCCAGCATCGCACAGCCTGCTCCTTCCTGGGCAGGAAGCCTAGAAGCGAGGCAAGCCTGGGCAAGTCTCGCACAGGGCAGAGCAGCCTCGCGCAAGGACCTTGACTAGATCCGGCCTCTGAGCAGAGCTGGGGCTCTGCCGTACTGGAGGCACAATCGGCTGCGCCCAAGCAGGGATGGCAGCTGCACGCGGCTTGGCTCCCTCGACTCTTCCCAAGGAGGCTCGCTTGCAAGCGCACTGTGCACTTGGCTTCCAGGCAGGGACGCCCCGCGCCTCCTGCAAGTCTTGGCACAGGGGCTGCTTCCCCTGAGCTGAGGCTGTGGGCGGCCGCCCAGACACGCAGGGGCAGGCCCCAACCACCTGCACACGTCTCTGCTGGTCAGGAGAGCACTAGGGAAATGACGTCTGTCAGGCAGCTTCTGGGCGCTCACGGAGTCAGCCTCCGGGTGTGTGGGGCTGCAGACCACAGCCAGGAGCCCTGGGAGACTGGTGCTCTCCGTGCCGTGCTGAGTTTGGGCGGCAAACGACCGCTGGAGGAGCCCGGCAGTTGCCATTCCCTTCCCTATGACAGAGCTCTCACGGCTGGAGGGCTTGGCGGCGTGCAACCCACCGACCCCGAAGCCCTCCGCAAGGACGCCTGGGGACTAGGTGCAAAGGCAAGGCAGGAGTGGAGCTGAGGCCAGGAAGGCGCCAGGAGCGTCTCCCAGTCTCGCGCAGCCTGCTCCTTCCTGGTCAGGAAGCCTAGCAGCGAGGCAAGTCTGGGCAAGGCTCGCCCAGGGCAGAGCTGCCTCAGGCCGGGAACTCGGCCAGATCGGGCCTCTGAGCAGAGCTGGAGCTCTGCCGTACTGGAGGCTCACTGGGCTCCGCCCAAGAAGTGATTGCAGCCGCAGGCAGCTGGGCTGCCTCCTCTTCCTCCAAGGAGGCTCGCTTCCCGCATGCTGTGCACTAGGCTTCCAGGCGGGGGCGCCCCGCGCCTCCTACAGGTCTTGGCTCAGGGGCTGCTTCCCTTGAGCTGGGGCTGCCAGCGGGAGCCCAGACACGCAGGGGCAGGCCCCACCACCCGCACACGTCTCGGCTGGGGAGGAGAGCGCTAGGGAAATGTCGTCTGTCGGGCAACTTCTGGGCGCCCACGGAGTCAGCCTCCGGGTGTGTGGGGCTGCAGACCACAGCCAGGGGAGCTGTGAGCCTTGTGCTCTCCGTGCGGCGCTGAGTCTGGGCGGCCAAGCAACCGCTGGAGGAGCCCTGCCCTTGCCCTCCCCTCCCCTCTAATAGAGGCCTCACTGCTGGAGGGCTTGGCAGTGTGCAAGCCACTGGCTCCTAAGCCTTCCCCAAGGACGCCTGGGGCCTAGATGCAGAGGCAAGGCAGGAGTGGAGCTGAGGCCAGGAAGGCGCCAGTGGCCTCTCCCAGCATCGCACAGCCTGCTCCTTCCTGGGCAGGAAGCCTAGAAGCGAGGCAAGCCTGGGCAAGTCTCGCACAGGGCAGAGCAGCCTCGCGCAAGGACCTTGACTAGATCCGGCCTCTGAGCAGAGCTGGGGCTCTGCCGTACTGGAGGCACACTCGGCTGCGCCCAAGCAGGGATGGCAGCTGCACGCGGCTTGGCTCCCTCGACTCTTCCCAAGGAGGCTCGCTTGCAAGCGCACTGTGCACTTGGCTTCCAGGCAGGGACGCCCCGCGCCTCCTGCAAGTCTTGGCACAGGGGCTGCTTCCCCTGAGCTGAGGCTGTGGGCGGCCGCCCAGACAGGCAGGGGCAGGCCCCAACCACCTGCACACGTCTCTGCTGGTTAGGAGAGCACTAGGGAAATGACGTCTGTCAGGCAGCTTCTGGGCGCTCACGGAGTCAAGCCTCCCGGTGTGTGGGGCTGCAGACCACAGCCAGGAGCCCTGGGAGCCTGGTGCTCTCCGTGCCGTGCTGAGTCTGAGCAGGCAAAGCGACCGCTGGAGGAGCCCTGCAGTTGCCATTCCCTTCCCTATGACAGAGCTCTCACGGCTGGAGGGCTTGGCGGCGTGCAACCCACCGACCCCGAAGCCCTCCGCAAGGACGCCTGGGGACTAGGTGCAAAGGCAAGGCAGGAGTGGAGCTGAGGCCAGGAAGGCGCCAGGAGCGTCTCCCAGTCTCGCGCAGCCTGCTCCTTCCTGGTCAGGAAGCCTAGCAGGGAGGCAAGTCTGGGCAAGGCTCGCCCAGGGCAGAGCAGCCTCAGGCCGGGAACTCGGCCCGATCGGGCCTCTGAGCAGAGCTGGAGCTCTGCCGTACTGGAGGCTCACTGGGCTCCGCCCAAGAAGTGATTGCAGCCACACGCAGCTGGGCTGCCTCCTCTTCCCCCAAGGAGGCTCGCTTCCCGCATGCTGTGCACTAGGCTTCCAGGCGGGGGCGCCCCGCGCCTCCTACAGGTCTTGGCTCAGGGGCTGCTTCCCTTGAGCTGGGGCTGCCAGCGGGAGCCCAGACACGCAGGGGCAGGCCCCACCACCCGCACACGTCTCGGCTGGGGAGGAGAGCGCTAGGGAAATGACGTCGGTCGGGCAACTTCTGGGTGCCCACGGAGTCAGCCTCCGGGTGTGTGGAGCTGCAGACCACAGCCAGGGAAGCGGTGAGCCTTGTGCTCTCCGTGCGGCGCTGAGTCTGGGCGGCCAAGCAACCGCTGGAGGAGCCCTGCCCTTGCCCTTCCCTCCCCTCTAATAGAGGCCTCACTGCTGGAGGGCTTGGCAGTGTGCAAGCCACCGGCTCCTAAGCCTTCCACAAGGACGCCTGGGGCCTAGATGCAGAGGCAAGGCAGGAGTGGAGCTGAGGCCAGGAAGGCGCCAGTGGCCTCTCCCAACATCGCACAGCCTGCTCCTTCCTGGGCAGGAAGCATAGAAGCGAGGCAAGCCTGGGCAAGTCTCGCACATGGCAGAGCATCCTCGCGCAAGGACCTTGACTAGATCCGGCCTCTGAGCAGAGCTGGGGCTCTGCCGAACTGGAGGCACACTCGGCTGCGTCCATGCAGGTATGACAGCTGCACGAGGCTTGGCTCCCTCGACACTTCCCAAGGAGGCTCGCTTCCAAGCGCACTGTGCACTTGGCTTCCAGGCAGGGACGCCCCGCGCCTCCTGCAAGTCTTGGCACAGGGGCTGCTTCCCCTGAGCTGAGGCTGTGGGCGGCCGCCCAGACAGGCAGGGGCAGGCCCCAACCACCTGCACACGTCTCTGCTGGTTAGGAGAGCACTAGGGAAATGACGTCTGTCAGGCAGCTTCTGGGCGCTCACGGAGTCAGCCTCCGGGTGTGTGGGGCTGCAGACCACAGCCAGGAGCCCTGGGAGCCTGGTGCTCTCCGTGCCGTGCTGAGTCTGGGAAGCCACGCGACCGCTGGAGGAGCCCTGCAGTTGCCATTCCCTTCCCTATGACAGAGCTCTCACGGCTGGAGGGCTTGGCGGCGTGCAACCCACCGACCCCGAAGCCCTCCGCAAGGACGCCTGGGGACTAGGTGCAAAGGCAAGGCAGGAGTGGAGCTGAGGCCAGGAAGGCGCCAGGAGCGTCTCCCAGTCTCGCGCAGCCTGCTCCTTCCTGGTCAGGAAGCCTAGCAGGGAGGCAAGTCTGGGCAAGGCTCGCCCAGGGCAGAGCAGCCTCAGGCCCGGAACTCGGCCAGATCGGGCCTCTGAGCAGAGCTGGAGCTCTGCCGTACTGGAGGCTCACTGGGCTCCGCCCAAGAAGTGATTGCAGCCGCACGCAGCTGGGCTGCCTCCTCTTCCCCCAAGGAGGCTCGCTTCCCGCATGCTGTGCACTAGGCTTCCAGGCGGGGGCGCCCCGCGCCTCCTACAGGTCTTGGCTCAGGGGCTGCTTCCCTTGAGCTGGGGCTGCCAGCGGGAGCCCAGACACGCAGGGGCAGGCCCCACCACCCGCACACGTCTCGGCTGGGGAGGAGAGCGCTAGGGAAATGACGTCTGTCGGGCAACTTCTGGGCGCCCACGGAGTCAGCCTCCGGGTGTGTGGGGCTGCAGACCACAGCCAGGGGAGCTGTGAGCCTTGTGCTCTCCGTGCGGCGCTGAGTCTGGGCGGCCAAGCAACCGCTGGAGGAGCCCTGCCCTTGCCCTCCCCTCCCCTCTAATAGAGGCCTCACTGCTGGAGGGCTTGGCAGTGTGCAAGCCACCGGCTCCTAAGCCTTCCCCAAGGACGCCTGGGGCCTAGATGCAGAGGCAAGGCAGGAGTGGAGCTGAGGCCAGGAAGGCGCCAGTGGCCTCTCCCAGCATCGCACAGCCTGCTCCTTCCTGGGCAGGAAGCCTAGAAGCGAGGCAAGCCTGGGCAAGTCTCGCACAGGGCAGAGCAGCCTCGCGCAAGGACCTTGACTAGATCCGGCCTCTGAGCAGAGCTGGGGCTCTGCCGTACTGGAGGCACACTCGGCTGCGCCCAAGCAGGGATGGCAGCTGCACGCGGCTTGGCTCCCTCGACTCTTCCCAAGGAGGCTCGCTTGCAAGCGCACTGTGCACTTGGCTTCCAGGCAGGGACGCCCCGCGCCTCCTGCAAGTCTTGGCACAGGGGCTGCTTCCCCTGAGCTGAGGCTGTGGGCGGCCGCCCAGACAGGCAGGGGCAGGCCCCAACCACCTGCACACGTCTCTGCTGGTTAGGAGAGCACTAGGGAAATGACGTCTGTCAGGCAGCTTCTGGGCGCTCACGGAGTCAAGCCTCCCGGTGTGTGGGGCTGCAGACCACAGCCAGGAGCCCTGGGAGCCTGGTGCTCTCCGTGCCGTGCTGAGTCTGAGCAGGCAAAGCGACCGCTGGAGGAGCCCTGCAGTTGCCATTCCCTTCCCTATGACAGAGCTCTCACGGCTGGAGGGCTTGGCGGCGTGCAACCCACCGACCCCGAAGCCCTCCGCAAGGACGCCTGGGGACTAGGTGCAAAGGCAAGGCAGGAGTGGAGCTGAGGCCAGGAAGGCGCCAGGAGCGTCTCCCAGTCTCGCGCAGCCTGCTCCTTCCTGGTCAGGAAGCCTAGCAGGGAGGCAAGTCTGGGCAAGGCTCGCCCAGGGCAGAGCAGCCTCAGGCCGGGAACTCGGCCCGATCGGGCCTCTGAGCAGAGCTGGAGCTCTGCCGTACTGGAGGCTCACTGGGCTCCGCCCAAGAAGTGATTGCAGCCGCACGCAGCTGGGCTGCCTCCTCTTCCCCCAAGGAGGCTCGCTTCCCGCATGCTGTGCACTAGGCTTCCAGGCGGGGGCGCCCCGCGCCTCCTACAGGTCTTGGCTCAGGGGCTGCTTCCCTTGAGCTGGGGCTGCCAGCGGGAGCCCAGACACGCAGGGGCAGGCCCCACCACCCGCACACGTCTCGGCTGGGGAGGAGAGCGCTAGGGAAATGACGTCGGTCGGGCAACTTCTGGGTGCCCACGGAGTCAGCCTCCGGGTGTGTGGAGCTGCAGACCACAGCCAGGGAAGCGGTGAGCCTTGTGCTCTCCGTGCGGCGCTGAGTCTGGGCGGCCAAGCAACCGCTGGAGGAGCCCTGCCCTTGCCCTTCCCTCCCCTCTAATAGAGGCCTCACTGCTGGAGGGCTTGGCAGTGTGCAAGCCACCGGCTCCTAAGCCTTCCACAAGGACGCCTGGGGCCTAGATGCAGAGGCAAGGCAGGAGTGGAGCTGAGGCCAGGAAGGCGCCAGTGGCCTCTCCCAGCATCGCACAGCCTGCTCCTTCCTGGGCAGGAAGCATAGAAGCGAGGCAAGCCTGGGCAAGTCTCGCACATGGCAGAGCATCCTCGCGCAAGGACCTTGACTAGATCCGGCCTCTGAGCAGAGCTGGGGCTCTGCCGAACTGGAGGCACACTCGGCTGCGTCCATGCAGGTATGACAGCTGCACGAGGCTTGGCTCCCTCGACACTTCCCAAGGAGGCTCGCTTCCAAGCGCACTGTGCACTTGGCTTCCAGGCAGGGACGCCCCGCGCCTCCTGCAAGTCTTGGCACAGGGGCTGCTTCCCCTGAGCTGAGGCTGTGGGCGGCCGCCCAGACAGGCAGGGGCAGGCCCCAACCACCTGCACACGTCTCTGCTGGTTAGGAGAGCACTAGGGAAATGACGTCTGTCAGGCAGCTTCTGGGCGCTCACGGAGTCAGCCTCCGGGTGTGTGGGGCTGCAGACCACAGCCAGGAGCCCTGGGAGCCTGGTGCTCTCCGTGCCGTGCTGAGTCTGGGAAGCCACGCGACCGCTGGAGGAGCCCTGCAGTTGCCATTCCCTTCCCTATGACAGAGCTCTCACGGCTGGAGGGCTTGGCGGCGTGCAACCCACCGACCCCGAAGCCCTCCGCAAGGACGCCTGGGGACTAGGTGCAAAGGCAAGGCAGGAGTGGAGCTGAGGCCAGGAAGGCGCCAGGAGCGTCTCCCAGTCTCGCGCAGCCTGCTCCTTCCTGGTCAGGAAGCCTAGCAGGGAGGCAAGTCTGGGCAAGGCTCGCCCAGGGCAGAGCAGCCTCAGGCCCGGAACTCGGCCAGATCGGGCCTCTGAGCAGAGCTGGAGCTCTGCCGTACTGGAGGCTCACTGGGCTCCGCCCAAGAAGTGATTGCAGCCGCACGCAGCTGGGCTGCCTCCTCTTCCCCCAAGGAGGCTCGCTTCCCGCATGCTGTGCACTAGGCTTCCAGGCGGGGGCGCCCCGCGCCTCCTACAGGTCTTGGCTCAGGGGCTGCTTCCCTTGAGCTGGGGCTGCCAGCGGGAGCCCAGACACGCAGGGGCAGGCCCCACCACCCGCACACGTCTCGGCTGGGGAGGAGAGCGCTAGGGAAATGACGTCTGTCGGGCAACTTCTGGGCGCCCACGGAGTCAGCCTCCGGGTGTGTGGGGCTGCAGACCACAGCCAGGGGAGCTGTGAGCCTTGTGCTCTCCGTGCGGCGCTGAGTCTGGGCGGCCAAGCAACCGCTGGAGGAGCCCTGCCCTTGCCCTCCCCTCCCCTCTAATAGAGGCCTCACTGCTGGAGGGCTTGGCAGTGTGCAAGCCACCGGCTCCTAAGCCTTCCCCAAGGACGCCTGGGGCCTAGATGCAGAGGCAAGGCAGGAGTGGAGCTGAGGCCAGGAAGGCGCCAGTGGCCTCTCCCAGCATCGCACAGCCTGCTCCTTCCTGGGCAGGAAGCCTAGAAGCGAGGCAAGCCTGGGCAAGTCTCGCACAGGGCAGAGCAGCCTCGCGCAAGGACCTTGACTAGATCCGGCCTCTGAGCAGAGCTGGGGCTCTGCCGTACTGGAGGCACACTCGGCTGCGCCCAAGCAGGGATGGCAGCTGCACGCGGCTTGGCTCCCTCGACTCTTCCCAAGGAGGCTCGCTTGCAAGCGCACTGTGCACTTGGCTTCCAGGCAGGGACGCCCCGCGCCTCCTGCAAGTCTTGGCACAGGGGCTGCTTCCCCTGAGCTGAGGCTGTGGGCGGCCGCCCAGACAGGCAGGGGCAGGCCCCAACCACCTGCACACGTCTCTGCTGGTTAGGAGAGCACTAGGGAAATGACGTCTGTCAGGCAGCTTCTGGGCGCTCAGGGAGTCAAGCCTCCCGGTGTGTGGGGCTGCAGACCACAGCCAGGAGCCCTGGGATCCTGGTGCTCTCCGTGCCGTGCTGAGTCTGGGCGGCCAAGCGACCGCTGGAGGAGCCCTGCAGTTGCCATTCCCTTCCCTATGACAGAGCTCTCACGGCTGGAGGGCTTGGCAGCGTGCAACCCACCGGCCCCGAAGCCCTCCGCAAGGACGCCTGGGGACTAGGTGCAAAGGCAAGGCAGGAGTGGAGCTGAGGCCAGGAAGGCGCCAGGAGCGTCTCCCAGTCTCGCGCAGCCTGCTCCTTCCTGGTCAGGAAGCCTAGCAGCGAGGCAAGTCTGGGCAAGGCTCGCCCAGGGCAGAGCAGCCTCAGGCCGGGAACTCGGCCAGATCGGGCCTCTGAGCAGAGCTGGAGCTCTGCCGTACTGGAGGCTCACTGGGCTCCGCCCAAGAAGTGATTGCAGCCGCACGCAGCTGGGCTGCCTCCTCTTCCCCCAAGGAGGCTCGCTTCCCGCATGCTGTGCACTAGGCTTCCAGGCGGGGGCGCCCCGCGCCTCCTACAGGTCTTGGCTCAGGGGCTGCTTCCCTTGAGCTGGGGCTGCCAGCGGGAGCCCAGACACGCAGGGGCAGGCCCCACCACCCGCACACGTCTCGGCTGGGGAGGAGAGCGCTAGGGAAATGACGTCTGTCGGGCAACTTCTGGGCGCCCACGGAGTCAGCCTCCGGGTGTGTGGGGCTGCAGACCACAGCCAGGGGAGCTGTGAGCCTTGTGCTCTCCGTGCGGCGCTGAGTCTGGGCGGCCAAGCAACCGCTGGAGGAGCCCTGCCCTTGCCCTCCCCTCCCCTCTAATAGAGGCCTCACTGCTGGAGGGCTTGGCAGTGTGCAAGCCACCGGCTCCTAAGCCTTCCCCAAGGACGCCTGGGGCCTAGATGCAGAGGCAAGGCAGGAGAGGAGCTGAGGCCAGGAAGGCGCCAGTGGCCTCTCCCAGCATCGCACAGCCTGCTCCTTCCTGGGCAGGAAGCCTAGAAGCGAGGCAAGCCTGGGCAAGTCTCGCACAGGGCAGAGCAGCCTCGCGCAAGGACCTTGACTAGATCCGGCCTCTGAGCAGAGCTGGGGCTCTGCCGTACTGGAGGCACACTCGGCTGCGCCCAAGCAGGGATGGCAGCTGCACGCGGCTTGGCTCCCTCGACTCTTCCCAAGGAGGCTCGCTTGCAAGCGCACTGTGCACTTGGCTTCCAGGCAGGGACGCCCCGCGCCTCCTGCAAGTCTTGGCACAGGGGCTGCTTCCCCTGAGCTGAGGCTGTGAGCGGCCGCCCAGACAGGCAGGGGCAGGCCCCAACCACCTGCACACGTCTCTGCTGGTTAGGAGAGCACTAGGGAAATGACGTCTGTCAGGCAGCTTCTGGGCGCTCACGGAGTCAAGCCTCCCGGTGTGTGGGGCTGCAGACCACAGCCAGGAGCCCTGGGATCCTGGTGCTCTCCGTGCCGTGCTGAGTCTGGGCGGCCAAGCGACCGCTGGAGGAGCCCTGCAGTTGCCATTCCCTTCCCTATGACAGAGCTCTCACGGCTGGAGGGCTTGGCGGCGTGCAACCCAACGACCCCGAAGCCCTCCGCAAGGACGCCTGGGGACTAGGTGCAAAGGCAAGGCAGGAGTGGAGCTGAGGCCAGGAAGGTGCCAGGAGCGTCTCCCAGTCTCGCGCAGCCTGCTCCTTCCTGGTCAGGAAGCCTAGCAGGGAGGCAAGTCTGGGCAAGGCTCGCCCAGGGCAGAGCAGCCTCAGGCCCGGAACTCGGCCCGATCGGGCCTCTGAGCAGAGCTGGAGCTCTGCCGTACTAAGGCTCACTAGGCTCCGCCCAAGAAGTGATTGCAGCCGCACGCAGCTGGGCTGCCTCCTCTTCCCCCAAGGAGGCTCGCTTCCCGCATGCTGTGCACTAGGCTTCCAGGCGGGGGCGCCCCGCGCCTCCTAAAGGTCTTGGCTCAGGGGCTGCTTCCCCTGAGCTGAGGCTGTGGGCGGCCGCCCAGACACGCAGGGGCAGGCCCCAACCACCTGCACACGTCTCTGCTGGTTAGGAGAGCACTAGGGAAATGACGTCTGTCAGGCAGCTTCTGGGCGCTCACGGAGTCAGCCTCCGGCTGTGTGGGGCTGCAGACCACAGCCAGGAGCCCTGGGAGCCTGGTGCTCTCCGTGCCGTGTTGAGTCTGGGCGGCCAAGCGACCGCTGGTGGAGCCCTGCCCTTGCCCTCCCCTCCCCTCTAATAGAGGCCTCACTGCTGGAGGGCTTGGCAGTGTGCAAGCCACCGGCTCCTAAGCCTTCCACAAGGACGCCTGGGGCCTAGATGCAGAGGCAAGGCAGGAGTGGAGCTGAGGCCAGGAAGGCGCCAGTGGCCTCTCCCAGCATCGCACAACCTGCTCCTTCCTGGGCAGGAAGCCTAGAAGCGAGGCAAGCCTGGGCAAGTCTCGCACAGGGCAGAGCAGCCTCGCGCAAGGACCTTGACTAGATCCGGCCTCTGAGCAGAGCTGGGGCTCTGCCGTACTGGAGGCACAATCGGCTGCGCCCAAGCAGGGATGGCAGCTGCACGCGGCTTGGCTCCCTCGACTCTTCCCAAGGAGGCTCGCTTGCAAGCGCACTGTGCACTTGGCTTCCAGGCAGGGACGCCCCGCGCCTCCTGCAAGTCTTGGCACAGGGGCTGCTTCCCCTGAGCTGAGGCTGTGGGCGGCCGCCCAGACACGCAGGGGCAGGCCCCAACCACCTGCACACGTCTCTGCTGGTCAGGAGAGCACTAGGGAAATGACGTCTGTCAGGCAGCTTCTGGGCGCTCACGGAGTCAGCCTCCGGGTGTGTGGGGCTGCAGACCACAGCCAGGAGCCCTGGGAGACTGGTGCTCTCCGTGCCGTGCTGAGTCTGGGCGGCAAACGACCGCTGGAGGAGCCCGGCAGTTGCCATTCCCTTCCCTATGACAGAGCTCTCACGGCTGGAGGGCTTGGCGGCGTGCAACCCACCGACCCCGAAGCCCTCCGCAAGGACGCCTGGGGACTAGGTGCAAAGGCAAGGCAGGAGTGGAGCTGAGGCCAGGAAGGCGCCAGGAGCGTCTCCCAGTCTCGCGCAGCCTGCTCCTTCCTGGTCAGGAAGCCTAGCAGCGAGGCAAGTCTGGGCAAGGCTCGCCCAGGGCAGAGCTGCCTCAGGCCGGGAACTCGGCCAGATCGGGCCTCTGAGCAGAGCTGGAGCTCTGCCGTACTGGAGGCTCACTGGGCTCCGCCCAAGAAGTGATTGCAGCCGCAGGCAGCTGGGCTGCCTCCTCTTCCTCCAAGGAGGCTCGCTTCCCGCATGCTGTGCACTAGGCTTCCAGGCGGGGGCGCCCCGCGCCTCCTACAGGTCTTGGCTCAGGGGCTGCTTCCCTTGAGCTGGGGCTGCCAGCGGGAGCCCAGACACGCAGGGGCAGGCCCCACCACCCGCACACGTCTCGGCTGGGGAGGAGAGCGCTAGGGAAATGTCGTCTGTCGGGCAACTTCTGGGCGCCCACGGAGTCAGCCTCCGGGTGTGTGGGGCTGCAGACCACAGCCAGGGGAGCTGTGAGCCTTGTGCTCTCCGTGCGGCGCTGAGTCTGGGCGGCCAAGCAACCGCTGGAGGAGCCCTGCCCTTGCCCTCCCCTCCCCTCTAATAGAGGCCTCACTGCTGGAGGGCTTGGCAGTGTGCAAGCCACTGGCTCCTAAGCCTTCCCCAAGGACGCCTGGGGCCTAGATGCAGAGGCAAGGCAGGAGTGGAGCTGAGGCCAGGAAGGCGCCAGTGGCCTCTCCCAGCATCGCACAGCCTGCTCCTTCCTGGGCAGGAAGCCTAGAAGCGAGGCAAGCCTGGGCAAGTCTCGCACAGGGCAGAGCAGCCTCGCGCAAGGACCTTGACTAGATCCGGCCTCTGAGCAGAGCTGGGGCTCTGCCGTACTGGAGGCACACTCGGCTGCGCCCAAGCAGGGATGGCAGCTGCACGCGGCTTGGCTCCCTCGACTCTTCCCAAGGAGGCTCGCTTGCAAGCGCACTGTGCACTTGGCTTCCAGGCAGGGACGCCCCGCGCCTCCTGCAAGTCTTGGCACAGGGGCTGCTTCCCCTGAGCTGAGGCTGTGGGCGGCCGCCCAGACAGGCAGGGGCAGGCCCCAACCACCTGCACACGTCTCTGCTGGTTAGGAGAGCACTAGGGAAATGACGTCTGTCAGGCAGCTTCTGGGCGCTCACGGAGTCAAGCCTCCCGGTGTGTGGGGCTGCAGACCACAGCCAGGAGCCCTGGGAGCCTGGTGCTCTCCGTGCCGTGCTGAGTCTGAGCAGGCAAAGCGACCGCTGGAGGAGCCCTGCAGTTGCCATTCCCTTCCCTATGACAGAGCTCTCACGGCTGGAGGGCTTGGCGGCGTGCAACCCACCGACCCCGAAGCCCTCCGCAAGGACGCCTGGGGACTAGGTGCAAAGGCAAGGCAGGAGTGGAGCTGAGGCCAGGAAGGCGCCAGGAGCGTCTCCCAGTCTCGCGCAGCCTGCTCCTTCCTGGTCAGGAAGCCTAGCAGGGAGGCAAGTCTGGGCAAGGCTCGCCCAGGGCAGAGCAGCCTCAGGCCGGGAACTCGGCCCGATCGGGCCTCTGAGCAGAGCTGGAGCTCTGCCGTACTGGAGGCTCACTGGGCTCCGCCCAAGAAGTGATTGCAGCCGCACGCAGCTGGGCTGCCTCCTCTTCCCCCAAGGAGGCTCGCTTCCCGCATGCTGTGCACTAGGCTTCCAGGCGGGGGCGCCCCGCGCCTCCTACAGGTCTTGGCTCAGGGGCTGCTTCCCTTGAGCTGGGGCTGCCAGCGGGAGCCCAGACACGCAGGGGCAGGCCCCACCACCCGCACACGTCTCGGCTGGGGAGGAGAGCGCTAGGGAAATGACGTCGGTCGGGCAACTTCTGGGTGCCCACGGAGTCAGCCTCCGGGTGTGTGGAGCTGCAGACCACAGCCAGGGAAGCGGTGAGCCTTGTGCTCTCCGTGCGGCGCTGAGTCTGGGCGGCCAAGCAACCGCTGGAGGAGCCCTGCCCTTGCCCTTCCCTCCCCTCTAATAGAGGCCTCACTGCTGGAGGGCTTGGCAGTGTGCAAGCCACCGGCTCCTAAGCCTTCCACAAGGACGCCTGGGGCCTAGATGCAGAGGCAAGGCAGGAGTGGAGCTGAGGCCAGGAAGGCGCCAGTGGCCTCTCCCAACATCGCACAGCCTGCTCCTTCCTGGGCAGGAAGCATAGAAGCGAGGCAAGCCTGGGCAAGTCTCGCACATGGCAGAGCATCCTCGCGCAAGGACCTTGACTAGATCCGGCCTCTGAGCAGAGCTGGGGCTCTGCCGAACTGGAGGCACACTCGGCTGCGTCCATGCAGGTATGACAGCTGCACGAGGCTTGGCTCCCTCGACACTTCCCAAGGAGGCTCGCTTCCAAGCGCACTGTGCACTTGGCTTCCAGGCAGGGACGCCCCGCGCCTCCTGCAAGTCTTGGCACAGGGGCTGCTTCCCCTGAGCTGAGGCTGTGGGCGGCCGCCCAGACAGGCAGGGGCAGGCCCCAACCACCTGCACACGTCTCTGCTGGTTAGGAGAGCACTAGGGAAATGACGTCTGTCAGGCAGCTTCTGGGCGCTCACGGAGTCAGCCTCCGGGTGTGTGGGGCTGCAGACCACAGCCAGGAGCCCTGGGAGCCTGGTGCTCTCCGTGCCGTGCTGAGTCTGGGAAGCCACGCGACCGCTGGAGGAGCCCTGCAGTTGCCATTCCCTTCCCTATGACAGAGCTCTCACGGCTGGAGGGCTTGGCGGCGTGCAACCCACCGACCCCGAAGCCCTCCGCAAGGACGCCTGGGGACTAGGTGCAAAGGCAAGGCAGGAGTGGAGCTGAGGCCAGGAAGGCGCCAGGAGCGTCTCCCAGTCTCGCGCAGCCTGCTCCTTCCTGGTCAGGAAGCCTAGCAGGGAGGCAAGTCTGGGCAAGGCTCGCCCAGGGCAGAGCAGCCTCAGGCCCGGAACTCGGCCAGATCGGGCCTCTGAGCAGAGCTGGAGCTCTGCCGTACTGGAGGCTCACTGGGCTCCGCCCAAGAAGTGATTGCAGCCGCACGCAGCTGGGCTGCCTCCTCTTCCCCCAAGGAGGCTCGCTTCCCGCATGCTGTGCACTAGGCTTCCAGGAGGGGGCGCCCCGCGCCTCCTACAGGTCTTGGCTCAGGGGCTGCTTCCCTTGAGCTGGGGCTGCCAGCGGGAGCCCAGACACGCAGGGGCAGGCCCCACCACCCGCACACGTCTCGGCTGGGGAGGAGAGCGCTAGGGAAATGACGTCTGTCGGGCAACTTCTGGGCGCCCACGGAGTCAGCCTCCGGGTGTGTGGGGCTGCAGACCACAGCCAGGGGAGCTGTGAGCCTTGTGCTCTCCGTGCGGCGCTGAGTCTGGGCGGCCAAGCAACCGCTGGAGGAGCCCTGCCCTTGCCCTCCCCTCCCCTCTAATAGAGGCCTCACTGCTGGAGGGCTTGGCAGTGTGCAAGCCACCGGCTCCTAAGCCTTCCCCAAGGACGCCTGGGGCCTAGATGCAGAGGCAAGGCAGGAGTGGAGCTGAGGCCAGGAAGGCGCCAGTGGCCTCTCCCAGCATCGCACAGCCTGCTCCTTCCTGGGCAGGAAGCCTAGAAGCGAGGCAAGCCTGGGCAAGTCTCGCACAGGGCAGAGCAGCCTCGCGCAAGGACCTTGACTAGATCCGGCCTCTGAGCAGAGCTGGGGCTCTGCCGTACTGGAGGCACACTCGGCTGCGCCCAAGCAGGGATGGCAGCTGCACGCGGCTTGGCTCCCTCGACTCTTCCCAAGGAGGCTCGCTTGCAAGCGCACTGTGCACTTGGCTTCCAGGCAGGGACGCCCCGCGCCTCCTGCAAGTCTTGGCACAGGGGCTGCTTCCCCTGAGCTGAGGCTGTGGGCGGCCGCCCAGACAGGCAGGGGCAGGCCCCAACCACCTGCACACGTCTCTGCTGGTTAGGAGAGCACTAGGGAAATGACGTCTGTCAGGCAGCTTCTGGGCGCTCACGGAGTCAAGCCTCCCGGTGTGTGGGGCTGCAGACCACAGCCAGGAGCCCTGGGAGCCTGGTGCTCTCCGTGCCGTGCTGAGTCTGAGCAGGCAAAGCGACCGCTGGAGGAGCCCTGCAGTTGCCATTCCCTTCCCTATGACAGAGCTCTCACGGCTGGAGGGCTTGGCGGCGTGCAACCCACCGACCCCGAAGCCCTCCGCAAGGACGCCTGGGGACTAGGTGCAAAGGCAAGGCAGGAGTGGAGCTGAGGCCAGGAAGGCGCCAGGAGCGTCTCCCAGTCTCGCGCAGCCTGCTCCTTCCTGGTCAGGAAGCCTAGCAGGGAGGCAAGTCTGGGCAAGGCTCGCCCAGGGCAGAGCAGCCTCAGGCCGGGAACTCGGCCCGATCGGGCCTCTGAGCAGAGCTGGAGCTCTGCCGTACTGGAGGCTCACTGGGCTCCGCCCAAGAAGTGATTGCAGCCGCACGCAGCTGGGCTGCCTCCTCTTCCCCCAAGGAGGCTCGCTTCCCGCATGCTGTGCACTAGGCTTCCAGGCGGGGGCGCCCCGCGCCTCCTACAGGTCTTGGCTCAGGGGCTGCTTCCCTTGAGCTGGGGCTGCCAGCGGGAGCCCAGACACGCAGGGGCAGGCCCCACCACCCGCACACGTCTCGGCTGGGGAGGAGAGCGCTAGGGAAATGACGTCGGTCGGGCAACTTCTGGGTGCCCACGGAGTCAGCCTCCGGGTGTGTGGAGCTGCAGACCACAGCCAGGGAAGCGGTGAGCCTTGTGCTCTCCGTGCGGCGCTGAGTCTGGGCGGCCAAGCAACCGCTGGAGGAGTCCTGCCCTTGCCCTTCCCTCCCCTCTAATAGAGGCCTCACTGCTGGAGGGCTTGGCAGTGTGCAAGCCACCGGCTCCTAAGCCTTCCACAAGGACGCCTGGGGCCTAGATGCAGAGGCAAGGCAGGAGTGGAGCTGAGGCCAGGAAGGCGCCAGTGGCCTCTCCCAACATCGCACAGCCTGCTCCTTCCTGGGCAGGAAGCATAGAAGCGAGGCAAGCCTGGGCAAGTCTCGCACATGGCAGAGCATCCTCGCGCAAGGACCTTGACTAGATCCGGCCTCTGAGCAGAGCTGGGGCTCTGCCGAACTGGAGGCACACTCGGCTGCGTCCATGCAGGTATGACAGCTGCACGAGGCTTGGCTCCCTCGACACTTCCCAAGGAGGCTCGCTTCCAAGCGCACTGTGCACTTGGCTTCCAGGCAGGGACGCCCCGCGCCTCCTGCAAGTCTTGGCACAGGGGCTGCTTCCCCTGAGCTGAGGCTGTGGGCGGCCGCCCAGACAGGCAGGGGCAGGCCCCAACCACCTGCACACGTCTCTGCTGGTTAGGAGAGCACTAGGGAAATGACGTCTGTCAGGCAGCTTCTGGGCGCTCACGGAGTCAGCCTCCGGGTGTGTGGGGCTGCAGACCACAGCCAGGAGCCCTGGGAGCCTGGTGCTCTCCGTGCCGTGCTGAGTCTGGGAAGCCACGCGACCGCTGGAGGAGCCCTGCAGTTGCCATTCCCTTCCCTATGACAGAGCTCTCACGGCTGGAGGGCTTGGCGGCGTGCAACCCACCGACCCCGAAGCCCTCCGCAAGGACGCCTGGGGACTAGGTGCAAAGGCAAGGCAGGAGTGGAGCTGAGGCCAGGAAGGCGCCAGGAGCGTCTCCCAGTCTCGCGCAGCCTGCTCCTTCCTGGTCAGGAAGCCTAGCAGGGAGGCAAGTCTGGGCAAGGCTCGCCCAGGGCAGAGCAGCCTCAGGCCCGGAACTCGGCCAGATCGGGCCTCTGAGCAGAGCTGGAGCTCTGCCGTACTGGAGGCTCACTGGGCTCCGCCCAAGAAGTGATTGCAGCCGCACGCAGCTGGGCTGCCTCCTCTTCCCCCAAGGAGGCTCGCTTCCCGCATGCTGTGCACTAGGCTTCCAGGCGGGGGCGCCCCGCGCCTCCTACAGGTCTTGGCTCAGGGGCTGCTTCCCTTGAGCTGGGGCTGCCAGCGGGAGCCCAGACACGCAGGGGCAGGCCCCACCACCCGCACACGTCTCGGCTGGGGAGGAGAGCGCTAGGGAAATGACGTCTGTCGGGCAACTTCTGGGCGCCCACGGAGTCAGCCTCCGGGTGTGTGGGGCTGCAGACCACAGCCAGGGGAGCTGTGAGCCTTGTGCTCTCCGTGCGGCGCTGAGTCTGGGCGGCCAAGCAACCGCTGGAGGAGCCCTGCCCTTGCCCTCCCCTCCCCTCTAATAGAGGCCTCACTGCTGGAGGGCTTGGCAGTGTGCAAGCCACCGGCTCCTAAGCCTTCCCCAAGGACGCCTGGGGCCTAGATGCAGAGGCAAGGCAGGAGTGGAGCTGAGGCCAGGAAGGCGCCAGTCGCCTCTCCCAGCATCGCACAGCCTGCTCCTTCCTGGGCAGGAAGCCTAGAAGCGAGGCAAGCCTGGGCAAGTCTCGCACAGGGCAGAGCAGCCTCGCGCAAGGACCTTGACTAGATCCGGCCTCTGAGCAGAGCTGGGGCTCTGCCGTACTGGAGGCACACTCGGCTGCGCCCAAGCAGGGATGGCAGCTGCACGCGGCTTGGCTCCCTCGACTCTTCCCAAGGAGGCTCGCTTGCAAGCGCACTGTGCACTTGGCTTCCAGGCAGGGACGCCCCGCGCCTCCTGCAAGTCTTGGCACAGGGGCTGCTTCCCCTGAGCTGAGGCTGTGGGCGGCCGCCCAGACAGGCAGGGGCAGGCCCCAACCACCTGCACACGTCTCTGCTGGTTAGGAGAGCACTAGGGAAATGACGTCTGTCAGGCAGCTTCTGGGCGCTCACGGAGTCAAGCCTCCCGGTGTGTGGGGCTGCAGACCACAGCCAGGAGCCCTGGGAGCCTGGTGCTCTCCGTGCCGTGCTGAGTCTGAGCAGGCAAAGCGACCGCTGGAGGAGCCCTGCAGTTGCCATTCCCTTCCCTATGACAGAGCTCTCACGGCTGGAGGGCTTGGCGGCGTGCAACCCACCGACCCCGAAGCCCTCCGCAAGGACGCCTGGGGACTAGGTGCAAAGGCAAGGCAGGAGTGGAGCTGAGGCCAGGAAGGCGCCAGGAGCGTCTCCCAGTCTCGCGCAGCCTGCTCCTTCCTGGTCAGGAAGCCTAGCAGGGAGGCAAGTCTGGGCAAGGCTCGCCCAGGGCAGAGCAGCCTCAGGCCGGGAACTCGGCCCGATCGGGCCTCTGAGCAGAGCTGGAGCTCTGCCGTACTGGAGGCTCACTGGGCTCCGCCCAAGAAGTGATTGCAGCCGCACGCAGCTGGGCTGCCTCCTCTTCCCCCAAGGAGGCTCGCTTCCCGCATGCTGTGCACTAGGCTTCCAGGCGGGGGCGCCCCGCGCCTCCTACAGGTCTTGGCTCAGGGGCTGCTTCCCTTGAGCTGGGGCTGCCAGCGGGAGCCCAGACACGCAGGGGCAGGCCCCACCACCCGCACACGTCTCGGCTGGGGAGGAGAGCGCTAGGGAAATGACGTCGGTCGGGCAACTTCTGGGTGCCCACGGAGTCAGCCTCCGGGTGTGTGGAGCTGCAGACCACAGCCAGGGAAGCGGTGAGCCTTGTGCTCTCCGTGCGGCGCTGAGTCTGGGCGGCCAAGCAACCGCTGGAGGAGCCCTGCCCTTGCCCTTCCCTCCCCTCTAATAGAGGCCTCACTGCTGGAGGGCTTGGCAGTGTGCAAGCCACCGGCTCCTAAGCCTTCCACAAGGACGCCTGGGGCCTAGATGCAGAGGCAAGGCAGGAGTGGAGCTGAGGCCAGGAAGGCGCCAGTGGCCTCTCCCAACATCGCACAGCCTGCTCCTTCCTGGGCAGGAAGCATAGAAGCGAGGCAAGCCTGGGCAAGTCTCGCACATGGCAGAGCATCCTCGCGCAAGGACCTTGACTAGATCCGGCCTCTGAGCAGAGCTGGGGCTCTGCCGAACTGGAGGCACACTCGGCTGCGTCCATGCAGGTATGACAGCTGCACGAGGCTTGGCTCCCTCGACACTTCCCAAGGAGGCTCGCTTCCAAGCGCACTGTGCACTTGGCTTCCAGGCAGGGACGCCCCGCGCCTCCTGCAAGTCTTGGCACAGGGGCTGCTTCCCCTGAGCTGAGGCTGTGGGCGGCCGCCCAGACACGCAGGGGCAGGCCCCAACCACCTGCACACGTCTCTGCTGGTTAGGAGAGCACTAGGGAAATGACGTCTGTCAGGCAGCTTCTGGGCGCTCACGGAGTCAGCCTCCGGGTGTGTGGGGCTGCAGACCACAGCCAGGAGCCCTGGGAGCCTGGTGCTCTCCGTGCCGTGCTGAGTCTGGGAAGCCACGCGACCGCTGGAGGAGCCCTGCAGTTGCCATTCCCTTCCCTATGACAGAGCTCTCACGGCTGGAGGGCTTGGCGGCGTGCAACCCACCGACCCCGAAGCCCTCCGCAAGGACGCCTGGGGACTAGGTGCAAAGGCAAGGCAGGAGTGGAGCTGAGGCCAGGAAGGCGCCAGGAGCGTCTCCCAGTCTCGCGCAGCCTGCTCCTTCCTGGTCAGGAAGCCTAGCAGGGAGGCAAGTCTGGGCAAGGCTCGCCCAGGGCAGAGCAGCCTCAGGCCCGGAACTCGGCCAGATCGGGCCTCTGAGCAGAGCTGGAGCTCTGCCGTACTGGAGGCTCACTGGGCTCCGCCCAAGAAGTGATTGCAGCCGCACGCAGCTGGGCTGCCTCCTCTTCCCCCAAGGAGGCTCGCTTCCCGCATGCTGTGCACTAGGCTTCCAGGAGGGGGCGCCCCGCGCCTCCTACAGGTCTTGGCTCAGGGGCTGCTTCCCTTGAGCTGGGGCTGCCAGCGGGAGCCCAGACACGCAGGGGCAGGCCCCACCACCCGCACACGTCTCGGCTGGGGAGGAGAGCGCTAGGGAAATGACGTCTGTCGGGCAACTTCTGGGCGCCCACGGAGTCAGCCTCCGGGTGTGTGGGGCTGCAGACCACAGCCAGGGGAGCTGTGAGCCTTGTGCTCTCCGTGCGGCGCTGAGTCTGGGCGGCCAAGCAACCGCTGGAGGAGCCCTGCCCTTGCCCTCCCCTCCCCTCTAATAGAGGCCTCACTGCTGGAGGGCTTGGCAGTGTGCAAGCCACCGGCTCCTAAGCCTTCCCCAAGGACGCCTGGGGCCTAGATGCAGAGGCAAGGCAGGAGTGGAGCTGAGGCCAGGAAGGCGCCAGTGGCCTCTCCCAGCATCGCACAGCCTGCTCCTTCCTGGGCAGGAAGCCTAGAAGCGAGGCAAGCCTGGGCAAGTCTCGCACAGGGCAGAGCAGCCTCGCGCAAGGACCTTGACTAGATCCGGCCTCTGAGCAGAGCTGGGGCTCTGCCGTACTGGAGGCACACTCGGCTGCGCCCAAGCAGGGATGGCAGCTGCACGCGGCTTGGCTCCCTCGACTCTTCCCAAGGAGGCTCGCTTGCAAGCGCACTGTGCACTTGGCTTCCAGGCAGGGACGCCCCGCGCCTCCTGCAAGTCTTGGCACAGGGGCTGCTTCCCCTGAGCTGAGGCTGTGGGCGGCCGCCCAGACAGGCAGGGGCAGGCCCCAACCACCTGCACACGTCTCTGCTGGTTAGGAGAGCACTAGGGAAATGACGTCTGTCAGGCAGCTTCTGGGCGCTCACGGAGTCAAGCCTCCCGGTGTGTGGGGCTGCAGACCACAGCCAGGAGCCCTGGGAGCCTGGTGCTCTCCGTGCCGTGCTGAGTCTGAGCAGGCAAAGCGACCGCTGGAGGAGCCCTGCAGTTGCCATTCCCTTCCCTATGACAGAGCTCTCACGGCTGGAGGGCTTGGCGGCGTGCAACCCACCGACCCCGAAGCCCTCCGCAAGGACGCCTGGGGACTAGGTGCAAAGGCAAGGCAGGAGTGGAGCTGAGGCCAGGAAGGCGCCAGGAGCGTCTCCCAGTCTCGCGCAGCCTGCTCCTTCCTGGTCAGGAAGCCTAGCAGGGAGGCAAGTCTGGGCAAGGCTCGCCCAGGGCAGAGCAGCCTCAGGCCGGGAACTCGGCCCGATCGGGCCTCTGAGCAGAGCTGGAGCTCTGCCGTACTGGAGGCTCACTGGGCTCCGCCCAAGAAGTGATTGCAGCCGCACGCAGCTGGGCTGCCTCCTCTTCCCCCAAGGAGGCTCGCTTCCCGCATGCTGTGCACTAGGCTTCCAGGCGGGGGCGCCCCGCGCCTCCTACAGGTCTTGGCTCAGGGGCTGCTTCCCTTGAGCTGGGGCTGCCAGCGGGAGCCCAGACACGCAGGGGCAGGCCCCACCACCCGCACACGTCTCGGCTGGGGAGGAGAGCGCTAGGGAAATGACGTCGGTCGGGCAACTTCTGGGTGCCCACGGAGTCAGCCTCCGGGTGTGTGGAGCTGCAGACCACAGCCAGGGAAGCGGTGAGCCTTGTGCTCTCCGTGCGGCGCTGAGTCTGGGCGGCCAAGCAACCGCTGGAGGAGCCCTGCCCTTGCCCTTCCCTCCCCTCTAATAGAGGCCTCACTGCTGGAGGGCTTGGCAGTGTGCAAGCCACCGGCTCCTAAGCCTTCCACAAGGACGCCTGGGGCCTAGATGCAGAGGCAAGGCAGGAGTGGAGCTGAGGCCAGGAAGGCGCCAGTGGCCTCTCCCAACATCGCACAGCCTGCTCCTTCCTGGGCAGGAAGCATAGAAGCGAGGCAAGCCTGGGCAAGTCTCGCACATGGCAGAGCATCCTCGCGCAAGGACCTTGACTAGATCCGGCCTCTGAGCAGAGCTGGGGCTCTGCCGAACTGGAGGCACACTCGGCTGCGTCCATGCAGGTATGACAGCTGCACGAGGCTTGGCTCCCTCGACACTTCCCAAGGAGGCTCGCTTCCAAGCGCACTGTGCACTTGGCTTCCAGGCAGGGACGCCCCGCGCCTCCTGCAAGTCTTGGCACAGGGGCTGCTTCCCCTGAGCTGAGGCTGTGGGCGGCCGCCCAGACAGGCAGGGGCAGGCCCCAACCACCTGCACACGTCTCTGCTGGTTAGGAGAGCACTAGGGAAATGACGTCTGTCAGGCAGCTTCTGGGCGCTCACGGAGTCAGCCTCCGGGTGTGTGGGGCTGCAGACCACAGCCAGGAGCCCTGGGAGCCTGGTGCTCTCCGTGCCGTGCTGAGTCTGGGAAGCCACGCGACCGCTGGAGGAGCCCTGCAGTTGCCATTCCCTTCCCTATGACAGAGCTCTCACGGCTGGAGGGCTTGGCGGCGTGCAACCCACCGACCCCGAAGCCCTCCGCAAGGACGCCTGGGGACTAGGTGCAAAGGCAAGGCAGGAGTGGAGCTGAGGCCAGGAAGGCGCCAGGAGCGTCTCCCAGTCTCGCGCAGCCTGCTCCTTCCTGGTCAGGAAGCCTAGCAGGGAGGCAAGTCTGGGCAAGGCTCGCCCAGGGCAGAGCAGCCTCAGGCCCGGAACTCGGCCAGATCGGGCCTCTGAGCAGAGCTGGAGCTCTGCCGTACTGGAGGCTCACTGGGCTCCGCCCAAGAAGTGATTGCAGCCGCACGCAGCTGGGCTGCCTCCTCTTCCCCCAAGGAGGCTCGCTTCCCGCATGCTGTGCACTAGGCTTCCAGGCGGGGGCGCCCCGCGCCTCCTACAGGTCTTGGCTCAGGGGCTGCTTCCCTTGAGCTGGGGCTGCCAGCGGGAGCCCAGACACGCAGGGGCAGGCCCCACCACCCGCACACGTCTCGGCTGGGGAGGAGAGCGCTAGGGAAATGACGTCTGTCGGGCAACTTCTGGGCGCCCACGGAGTCAGCCTCCGGGTGTGTGGGGCTGCAGACCACAGCCAGGGGAGCTGTGAGCCTTGTGCTCTCCGTGCGGCGCTGAGTCTGGGCGGCCAAGCAACCGCTGGAGGAGCCCTGCCCTTGCCCTCCCCTCCCCTCTAATAGAGGCCTCACTGCTGGAGGGCTTGGCAGTGTGCAAGCCACCGGCTCCTAAGCCTTCCCCAAGGACGCCTGGGGCCTAGATGCAGAGGCAAGGCAGGAGTGGAGCTGAGGCCAGGAAGGCGCCAGTGGCCTCTCCCAGCATCGCACAGCCTGCTCCTTCCTGGGCAGGAAGCCTAGAAGCGAGGCAAGCCTGGGCAAGTCTCGCACAGGGCAGAGCAGCCTCGCGCAAGGACCTTGACTAGATCCGGCCTCTGAGCAGAGCTGGGGCTCTGCCGTACTGGAGGCACACTCGGCTGCGCCCAAGCAGGGATGGCAGCTGCACGCGGCTTGGCTCCCTCGACTCTTCCCAAGGAGGCTCGCTTGCAAGCGCACTGTGCACTTGGCTTCCAGGCAGGGACGCCCCGCGCCTCCTGCAAGTCTTGGCACAGGGGCTGCTTCCCCTGAGCTGAGGCTGTGGGCGGCCGCCCAGACAGGCAGGGGCAGGCCCCAACCACCTGCACACGTCTCTGCTGGTTAGGAGAGCACTAGGGAAATGACGTCTGTCAGGCAGCTTCTGGGCGCTCACGGAGTCAAGCCTCCCGGTGTGTGGGGCTGCAGACCACAGCCAGGAGCCCTGGGAGCCTGGTGCTCTCCGTGCCGTGCTGAGTCTGAGCAGGCAAAGCGACCGCTGGAGGAGCCCTGCAGTTGCCATTCCCTTCCCTATGACAGAGCTCTCACGGCTGGAGGGCTTGGCGGCGTGCAACCCACCGACCCCGAAGCCCTCCGCAAGGACGCCTGGGGACTAGGTGCAAAGGCAAGGCAGGAGTGGAGCTGAGGCCAGGAAGGCGCCAGGAGCGTCTCCCAGTCTCGCGCAGCCTGCTCCTTCCTGGTCAGGAAGCCTAGCAGGGAGGCAAGTCTGGGCAAGGCTCGCCCAGGGCAGAGCAGCCTCAGGCCGGGAACTCGGCCCGATCGGGCCTCTGAGCAGAGCTGGAGCTCTGCCGTACTGGAGGCTCACTGGGCTCCGCCCAAGAAGTGATTGCAGCCGCACGCAGCTGGGCTGCCTCCTCTTCCCCCAAGGAGGCTCGCTTCCCGCATGCTGTGCACTAGGCTTCCAGGCGGGGGCGCCCCGCGCCTCCTACAGGTCTTGGCTCAGGGGCTGCTTCCCTTGAGCTGGGGCTGCCAGCGGGAGCCCAGACACGCAGGGGCAGGCCCCACCACCCGCACACGTCTCGGCTGGGGAGGAGAGCGCTAGGGAAATGACGTCGGTCGGGCAACTTCTGGGTGCCCACGGAGTCAGCCTCCGGGTGTGTGGAGCTGCAGACCACAGCCAGGGAAGCGGTGAGCCTTGTGCTCTCCGTGCGGCGCTGAGTCTGGGCGGCCAAGCAACCGCTGGAGGAGCCCTGCCCTTGCCCTTCCCTCCCCTCTAATAGAGGCCTCACTGCTGGAGGGCTTGGCAGTGTGCAAGCCACCGGCTCCTAAGCCTTCCACAAGGACGCCTGGGGCCTAGATGCAGAGGCAAGGCAGGAGTGGAGCTGAGGCCAGGAAGGCGCCAGTGGCCTCTCCCAACATCGCACAGCCTGCTCCTTCCTGGGCAGGAAGCATAGAAGCGAGGCAAGCCTGGGCAAGTCTCGCACATGGCAGAGCATCCTCGCGCAAGGACCTTGACTAGATCCGGCCTCTGAGCAGAGCTGGGGCTCTGCCGAACTGGAGGCACACTCGGCTGCGTCCATGCAGGTATGACAGCTGCACGAGGCTTGGCTCCCTCGACACTTCCCAAGGAGGCTCGCTTCCAAGCGCACTGTGCACTTGGCTTCCAGGCAGGGACGCCCCGCGCCTCCTGCAAGTCTTGGCACAGGGGCTGCTTCCCCTGAGCTGAGGCTGTGGGCGGCCGCCCAGACACGCAGGGGCAGGCCCCAACCACCTGCACACGTCTCTGCTGGTTAGGAGAGCACTAGGGAAATGACGTCTGTCAGGCAGCTTCTGGGCGCTCACGGAGTCAGCCTCCGGGTGTGTGGGGCTGCAGACCACAGCCAGGAGCCCTGGGAGCCTGGTGCTCTCCGTGCCGTGCTGAGTCTGGGAAGCCACGCGACCGCTGGAGGAGCCCTGCAGTTGCCATTCCCTTCCCTATGACAGAGCTCTCACGGCTGGAGGGCTTGGCGGCGTGCAACCCACCGACCCCGAAGCCCTCCGCAAGGACGCCTGGGGACTAGGTGCAAAGGCAAGGCAGGAGTGGAGCTGAGGCCAGGAAGGCGCCAGGAGCGTCTCCCAGTCTCGCGCAGCCTGCTCCTTCCTGGTCAGGAAGCCTAGCAGGGAGGCAAGTCTGGGCAAGGCTCGCCCAGGGCAGAGCAGCCTCAGGCCCGGAACTCGGCCAGATCGGGCCTCTGAGCAGAGCTGGAGCTCTGCCGTACTGGAGGCTCACTGGGCTCCGCCCAAGAAGTGATTGCAGCCGCACGCAGCTGGGCTGCCTCCTCTTCCCCCAAGGAGGCTCGCTTCCCGCATGCTGTGCACTAGGCTTCCAGGAGGGGGCGCCCCGCGCCTCCTACAGGTCTTGGCTCAGGGGCTGCTTCCCTTGAGCTGGGGCTGCCAGCGGGAGCCCAGACACGCAGGGGCAGGCCCCACCACCCGCACACGTCTCGGCTGGGGAGGAGAGCGCTAGGGAAATGACGTCTGTCGGGCAACTTCTGGGCGCCCACGGAGTCAGCCTCCGGGTGTGTGGGGCTGCAGACCACAGCCAGGGGAGCTGTGAGCCTTGTGCTCTCCGTGCGGCGCTGAGTCTGGGCGGCCAAGCAACCGCTGGAGGAGCCCTGCCCTTGCCCTCCCCTCCCCTCTAATAGAGGCCTCACTGCTGGAGGGCTTGGCAGTGTGCAAGCCACCGGCTCCTAAGCCTTCCCCAAGGACGCCTGGGGCCTAGATGCAGAGGCAAGGCAGGAGTGGAGCTGAGGCCAGGAAGGCGCCAGTGGCCTCTCCCAGCATCGCACAGCCTGCTCCTTCCTGGGCAGGAAGCCTAGAAGCGAGGCAAGCCTGGGCAAGTCTCGCACAGGGCAGAGCAGCCTCGCGCAAGGACCTTGACTAGATCCGGCCTCTGAGCAGAGCTGGGGCTCTGCCGTACTGGAGGCACACTCGGCTGCGCCCAAGCAGGGATGGCAGCTGCACGCGGCTTGGCTCCCTCGACTCTTCCCAAGGAGGCTCGCTTGCAAGCGCACTGTGCACTTGGCTTCCAGGCAGGGACGCCCCGCGCCTCCTGCAAGTCTTGGCACAGGGGCTGCTTCCCCTGAGCTGAGGCTGTGGGCGGCCGCCCAGACAGGCAGGGGCAGGCCCCAACCACCTGCACACGTCTCTGCTGGTTAGGAGAGCACTAGGGAAATGACGTCTGTCAGGCAGCTTCTGGGCGCTCACGGAGTCAAGCCTCCCGGTGTGTGGGGCTGCAGACCACAGCCAGGAGCCCTGGGAGCCTGGTGCTCTCCGTGCCGTGCTGAGTCTGAGCAGGCAAAGCGACCGCTGGAGGAGCCCTGCAGTTGCCATTCCCTTCCCTATGACAGAGCTCTCACGGCTGGAGGGCTTGGCGGCGTGCAACCCACCGACCCCGAAGCCCTCCGCAAGGACGCCTGGGGACTAGGTGCAAAGGCAAGGCAGGAGTGGAGCTGAGGCCAGGAAGGCGCCAGGAGCGTCTCCCAGTCTCGCGCAGCCTGCTCCTTCCTGGTCAGGAAGCCTAGCAGGGAGGCAAGTCTGGGCAAGGCTCGCCCAGGGCAGAGCAGCCTCAGGCCGGGAACTCGGCCCGATCGGGCCTCTGAGCAGAGCTGGAGCTCTGCCGTACTGGAGGCTCACTGGGCTCCGCCCAAGAAGTGATTGCAGCCGCACGCAGCTGGGCTGCCTCCTCTTCCCCCAAGGAGGCTCGCTTCCCGCATGCTGTGCACTAGGCTTCCAGGCGGGGGCGCCCCGCGCCTCCTACAGGTCTTGGCTCAGGGGCTGCTTCCCTTGAGCTGGGGCTGCCAGCGGGAGCCCAGACACGCAGGGGCAGGCCCCACCACCCGCACACGTCTCGGCTGGGGAGGAGAGCGCTAGGGAAATGACGTCGGTCGGGCAACTTCTGGGTGCCCACGGAGTCAGCCTCCGGGTGTGTGGAGCTGCAGACCACAGCCAGGGAAGCGGTGAGCCTTGTGCTCTCCGTGCGGCGCTGAGTCTGGGCGGCCAAGCAACCGCTGGAGGAGCCCTGCCCTTGCCCTTCCCTCCCCTCTAATAGAGGCCTCACTGCTGGAGGGCTTGGCAGTGTGCAAGCCACCGGCTCCTAAGCCTTCCACAAGGACGCCTGGGGCCTAGATGCAGAGGCAAGGCAGGAGTGGAGCTGAGGCCAGGAAGGCGCCAGTGGCCTCTCCCAACATCGCACAGCCTGCTCCTTCCTGGGCAGGAAGCATAGAAGCGAGGCAAGCCTGGGCAAGTCTCGCACATGGCAGAGCATCCTCGCGCAAGGACCTTGACTAGATCCGGCCTCTGAGCAGAGCTGGGGCTCTGCCGAACTGGAGGCACACTCGGCTGCGTCCATGCAGGTATGACAGCTGCACGAGGCTTGGCTCCCTCGACACTTCCCAAGGAGGCTCGCTTCCAAGCGCACTGTGCACTTGGCTTCCAGGCAGGGACGCCCCGCGCCTCCTGCAAGTCTTGGCACAGGGGCTGCTTCCCCTGAGCTGAGGCTGTGGGCGGCCGCCCAGACAGGCAGGGGCAGGCCCCAACCACCTGCACACGTCTCTGCTGGTTAGGAGAGCACTAGGGAAATGACGTCTGTCAGGCAGCTTCTGGGCGCTCACGGAGTCAGCCTCCGGGTGTGTGGGGCTGCAGACCACAGCCAGGAGCCCTGGGAGCCTGGTGCTCTCCGTGCCGTGCTGAGTCTGGGAAGCCACGCGACCGCTGGAGGAGCCCTGCAGTTGCCATTCCCTTCCCTATGACAGAGCTCTCACGGCTGGAGGGCTTGGCGGCGTGCAACCCACCGACCCCGAAGCCCTCCGCAAGGACGCCTGGGGACTAGGTGCAAAGGCAAGGCAGGAGTGGAGCTGAGGCCAGGAAGGCGCCAGGAGCGTCTCCCAGTCTCGCGCAGCCTGCTCCTTCCTGGTCAGGAAGCCTAGCAGGGAGGCAAGTCTGGGCAAGGCTCGCCCAGGGCAGAGCAGCCTCAGGCCCGGAACTCGGCCAGATCGGGCCTCTGAGCAGAGCTGGAGCTCTGCCGTACTGGAGGCTCACTGGGCTCCGCCCAAGAAGTGATTGCAGCCGCACGCAGCTGGGCTGCCTCCTCTTCCCCCAAGGAGGCTCGCTTCCCGCATGCTGTGCACTAGGCTTCCAGGCGGGGGCGCCCCGCGCCTCCTACAGGTCTTGGCTCAGGGGCTGCTTCCCTTGAGCTGGGGCTGCCAGCGGGAGCCCAGACACGCAGGGGCAGGCCCCACCACCCGCACACGTCTCGGCTGGGGAGGAGAGCGCTAGGGAAATGACGTCTGTCGGGCAACTTCTGGGCGCCCACGGAGTCAGCCTCCGGGTGTGTGGGGCTGCAGACCACAGCCAGGGGAGCTGTGAGCCTTGTGCTCTCCGTGCGGCGCTGAGTCTGGGCGGCCAAGCAACCGCTGGAGGAGCCCTGCCCTTGCCCTCCCCTCCCCTCTAATAGAGGCCTCACTGCTGGAGGGCTTGGCAGTGTGCAAGCCACCGGCTCCTAAGCCTTCCCCAAGGACGCCTGGGGCCTAGATGCAGAGGCAAGGCAGGAGTGGAGCTGAGGCCAGGAAGGCGCCAGTGGCCTCTCCCAGCATCGCACAGCCTGCTCCTTCCTGGGCAGGAAGCCTAGAAGCGAGGCAAGCCTGGGCAAGTCTCGCACAGGGCAGAGCAGCCTCGCGCAAGGACCTTGACTAGATCCGGCCTCTGAGCAGAGCTGGGGCTCTGCCGTACTGGAGGCACACTCGGCTGCGCCCAAGCAGGGATGGCAGCTGCACGCGGCTTGGCTCCCTCGACTCTTCCCAAGGAGGCTCGCTTGCAAGCGCACTGTGCACTTGGCTTCCAGGCAGGGACGCCCCGCGCCTCCTGCAAGTCTTGGCACAGGGGCTGCTTCCCCTGAGCTGAGGCTGTGGGCGGCCGCCCAGACAGGCAGGGGCAGGCCCCAACCACCTGCACACGTCTCTGCTGGTTAGGAGAGCACTAGGGAAATGACGTCTGTCAGGCAGCTTCTGGGCGCTCACGGAGTCAAGCCTCCCGGTGTGTGGGGCTGCAGACCACAGCCAGGAGCCCTGGGAGCCTGGTGCTCTCCGTGCCGTGCTGAGTCTGAGCAGGCAAAGCGACCGCTGGAGGAGCCCTGCAGTTGCCATTCCCTTCCCTATGACAGAGCTCTCACGGCTGGAGGGCTTGGCGGCGTGCAACCCACCGACCCCGAAGCCCTCCGCAAGGACGCCTGGGGACTAGGTGCAAAGGCAAGGCAGGAGTGGAGCTGAGGCCAGGAAGGCGCCAGGAGCGTCTCCCAGTCTCGCGCAGCCTGCTCCTTCCTGGTCAGGAAGCCTAGCAGGGAGGCAAGTCTGGGCAAGGCTCGCCCAGGGCAGAGCAGCCTCAGGCCGGGAACTCAGCCCGATCGGGCCTCTGAGCAGAGCTGGAGCTCTGCCGTACTGGAGGCTCACTGGGCTCCGCCCAAGAAGTGATTGCAGCCGCACGCAGCTGGGCTGCCTCCTCTTCCCCCAAGGAGGCTCGCTTCCCGCATGCTGTGCACTAGGCTTCCAGGCGGGGGCGCCCCGCGCCTCCTACAGGTCTTGGCTCAGGGGCTGCTTCCCTTGAGCTGGGGCTGCCAGCGGGAGCCCAGACACGCAGGGGCAGGCCCCACCACCCGCACACGTCTCGGCTGGGGAGGAGAGCGCTAGGGAAATGACGTCGGTCGGGCAACTTCTGGGTGCCCACGGAGTCAGCCTCCGGGTGTGTGGAGCTGCAGACCACAGCCAGGGAAGCGGTGAGCCTTGTGCTCTCCGTGCGGCGCTGAGTCTGGGCGGCCAAGCAACCGCTGGAGGAGCCCTGCCCTTGCCCTTCCCTCCCCTCTAATAGAGGCCTCACTGCTGGAGGGCTTGGCAGTGTGCAAGCCACCGGCTCCTAAGCCTTCCACAAGGACGCCTGGGGCCTAGATGCAGAGGCAAGGCAGGAGTGGAGCTGAGGCCAGGAAGGCGCCAGTGGCCTCTCCCAACATCGCACAGCCTGCTCCTTCCTGGGCAGGAAGCATAGAAGCGAGGCAAGCCTGGGCAAGTCTCGCACATGGCAGAGCATCCTCGCGCAAGGACCTTGACTAGATCCGGCCTCTGAGCAGAGCTGGGGCTCTGCCGAACTGGAGGCACACTCGGCTGCGTCCATGCAGGTATGACAGCTGCACGAGGCTTGGCTCCCTCGACACTTCCCAAGGAGGCTCGCTTCCAAGCGCACTGTGCACTTGGCTTCCAGGCAGGGACGCCCCGCGCCTCCTGCAAGTCTTGGCACAGGGGCTGCTTCCCCTGAGCTGAGGCTGTGGGCGGCCGCCCAGACAGGCAGGGGCAGGCCCCAACCACCTGCACACGTCTCTGCTGGTTAGGAGAGCACTAGGGAAATGACGTCTGTCAGGCAGCTTCTGGGCGCTCACGGAGTCAGCCTCCGGGTGTGTGGGGCTGCAGACCACAGCCAGGAGCCCTGGGAGCCTGGTGCTCTCCGTGCCGTGCTGAGTCTGGGAAGCCACGCGACCGCTGGAGGAGCCCTGCAGTTGCCATTCCCTTCCCTATGACAGAGCTCTCACGGCTGGAGGGCTTGGCGGCGTGCAACCCACCGACCCCGAAGCCCTCCGCAAGGACGCCTGGGGACTAGGTGCAAAGGCAAGGCAGGAGTGGAGCTGAGGCCAGGAAGGCGCCAGGAGCGTCTCCCAGTCTCGCGCAGCCTGCTCCTTCCTGGTCAGGAAGCCTAGCAGGGAGGCAAGTCTGGGCAAGGCTCGCCCAGGGCAGAGCAGCCTCAGGCCCGGAACTCGGCCAGATCGGGCCTCTGAGCAGAGCTGGAGCTCTGCCGTACTGGAGGCTCACTGGGCTCCGCCCAAGAAGTGATTGCAGCCGCACGCAGCTGGGCTGCCTCCTCTTCCCCCAAGGAGGCTCGCTTCCCGCATGCTGTGCACTAGGCTTCCAGGCGGGGGCGCCCCGCGCCTCCTACAGGTCTTGGCCCAGGGGCTACTTCCCTTGAGCTGGGGCTACCAGCGGGCGCCCAGACACGCAGGGGCAGGCCCCACCACCCGCACACGTCTCGGCTGGGGAGGAGAGCGCTAGGGAAATGACGTCTGTCGGGCAACTTCTGGGCGCCCACGGAGTCAGCCTCCGGGTGTGTGGGGCTGCAGACCACAGCCAGGGGAGCTGTGAGCCTTGTGCTCTCCGTGCGGCGCTGAGTCTGGGCGGCCAAGCAACCGCTGGAGGAGCCCTGCCCTTGCCCTCCCCTCCCCTCTAATAGAGGCCTCACTGCTGGAGGGCTTGGCAGTGTGCAAGCCACCGGCTCCTAAGCCTTCCCCAAGGACGCCTGGGGCCTAGATGCAGAGGCAAGGCAGGAGTGGAGCTGAGGCCAGGAAGGCGCCAGTGGCCTCTCCCAGCATCGCACAGCCTGCTCCTTCCTGGGCAGGAAGCCTAGAAGCGAGGCAAGCCTGGGCAAGTCTCGCACAGGGCAGAGCAGCCTCGCGCAAGGACCTTGACTAGATCCGGCCTCTGAGCAGAGCTGGGGCTCTGCCGTACTGGAGGCACACTCGGCTGCGCCCAAGCAGGGATGGCAGCTGCACGCGGCTTGGCTCCCTCGACTCTTCCCAAGGAGGCTCGCTTGCAAGCGCACTGTGCACTTGGCTTCCAGGCAGGGACGCCCCGCGCCTCCTGCAAGTCTTGGCACAGGGGCTGCTTCCCCTGAGCTGAGGCTGTGGGCGGCCGCCCAGACAGGCAGGGGCAGGCCCCAACCACCTGCACACGTCTCTGCTGGTTAGGAGAGCACTAGGGAAATGACGTCTGTCAGGCAGCTTCTGGGCGCTCACGGAGTCAAGCCTCCCGGTGTGTGGGGCTGCAGACCACAGCCAGGAGCCCTGGGAGCCTGGTGCTCTCCGTGCCGTGCTGAGTCTGAGCAGGCAAAGCGACCGCTGGAGGAGCCCTGCAGTTGCCATTCCCTTCCCTATGACAGAGCTCTCACGGCTGGAGGGCTTGGCGGTGTGCAACCCACCGACCCCGAAGCCCTCCGCAAGGACGCCTGGGGACTAGGTGCAAAGGCAAGGCAGGAGTGGAGCTGAGGCCAGGAAGGCGCCAGGAGCGTCTCCCAGTCTCGCGCAGCCTGCTCCTTCCTGGTCAGGAAGCCTAGCAGGGAGGCAAGTCTGGGCAAGGCTCGCCCAGGGCAGAGCAGCCTCAGGCCGGGAACTCGGCCCGATCGGGCCTCTGAGCAGAGCTGGAGCTCTGCCGTACTGGAGGCTCACTGGGCTCCGCCCAAGAAGTGATTGCAGCCGCACGCAGCTGGGCTGCCTCCTCTTCCCCCAAGGAGGCTCGCTTCCCGCATGCTGTGCACTAGGCTTCCAGGCGGGGGCGCCCCGCGCCTCCTACAGGTCTTGGCTCAGGGGCTGCTTCCCTTGAGCTGGGGCTGCCAGCGGGAGCCCAGACACGCAGGGGCAGGCCCCACCACCCGCACACGTCTCGGCTGGGGAGGAGAGCGCTAGGGAAATGACGTCGGTCGGGCAACTTCTGGGTGCCCACGGAGTCAGCCTCCGGGTGTGTGGAGCTGCAGACCACAGCCAGGGAAGCGGTGAGCCTTGTGCTCTCCGTGCGGCGCTGAGTCTGGGCGGCCAAGCAACCGCTGGAGGAGCCCTGCCCTTGCCCTTCCCTCCCCTCTAATAGAGGCCTCACTGCTGGAGGGCTTGGCAGTGTGCAAGCCACCGGCTCCTAAGCCTTCCACAAGGACGCCTGGGGCCTAGATGCAGAGGCAAGGCAGGAGTGGAGCTGAGGCCAGGAAGGCGCCAGTGGCCTCTCCCAACATCGCACAGCCTGCTCCTTCCTGGGCAGGAAGCATAGAAGCGAGGCAAGCCTGGGCAAGTCTCGCACATGGCAGAGCATCCTCGCGCAAGGACCTTGACTAGATCCGGCCTCTGAGCAGAGCTGGGGCTCTGCCGAACTGGAGGCACACTCGGCTGCGTCCATGCAGGTATGACAGCTGCACGAGGCTTGGCTCCCTCGACACTTCCCAAGGAGGCTCGCTTCCAAGCGCACTGTGCACTTGGCTTCCAGGCAGGGACGCCCCGCGCCTCCTGCAAGTCTTGGCACAGGGGCTGCTTCCCCTGAGCTGAGGCTGTGGGCGGCCGCCCAGACACGCAGGGGCAGGCCCCAACCACCTGCACACGTCTCTGCTGGTTAGGAGAGCACTAGGGAAATGACGTCTGTCAGGCAGCTTCTGGGCGCTCACGGAGTCAGCCTCCGGGTGTGTGGGGCTGCAGACCACAGCCAGGAGCCCTGGGAGCCTGGTGCTCTCCGTGCCGTGCTGAGTCTGGGAAGCCACGCGACCGCTGGAGGAGCCCTGCAGTTGCCATTCCCTTCCCTATGACAGAGCTCTCACGGCTGGAGGGCTTGGCGGCGTGCAACCCACCGACCCCGAAGCCCTCCGCAAGGACGCCTGGGGACTAGGTGCAAAGGCAAGGCAGGAGTGGAGCTGAGGCCAGGAAGGCGCCAGGAGCGTCTCCCAGTCTCGCGCAGCCTGCTCCTTCCTGGTCAGGAAGCCTAGCAGGGAGGCAAGTCTGGGCAAGGCTCGCCCAGGGCAGAGCAGCCTCAGGCCCGGAACTCGGCCAGATCGGGCCTCTGAGCAGAGCTGGAGCTCTGCCGTACTGGAGGCTCACTGGGCTCCGCCCAAGAAGTGATTGCAGCCGCACGCAGCTGGGCTGCCTCCTCTTCCCCCAAGGAGGCTCGCTTCCCGCATGCTGTGCACTAGGCTTCCAGGAGGGGGCGCCCCGCGCCTCCTACAGGTCTTGGCTCAGGGGCTGCTTCCCTTGAGCTGGGGCTGCCAGCGGGAGCCCAGACACGCAGGGGCAGGCCCCACCACCCGCACACGTCTCGGCTGGGGAGGAGAGCGCTAGGGAAATGACGTCTGTCGGGCAACTTCTGGGCGCCCACGGAGTCAGCCTCCGGGTGTGTGGGGCTGCAGACCACAGCCAGGGGAGCTGTGAGCCTTGTGCTCTCCGTGCGGCGCTGAGTCTGGGCGGCCAAGCAACCGCTGGAGGAGCCCTGCCCTTGCCCTCCCCTCCCCTCTAATAGAGGCCTCACTGCTGGAGGGCTTGGCAGTGTGCAAGCCACCGGCTCCTAAGCCTTCCCCAAGGACGCCTGGGGCCTAGATGCAGAGGCAAGGCAGGAGTGGAGCTGAGGCCAGGAAGGCGCCAGTGGCCTCTCCCAGCATCGCACAGCCTGCTCCTTCCTGGGCAGGAAGCCTAGAAGCGAGGCAAGCCTGGGCAAGTCTCGCACAGGGCAGAGCAGCCTCGCGCAAGGACCTTGACTAGATCCGGCCTCTGAGCAGAGCTGGGGCTCTGCCGTACTGGAGGCACACTCGGCTGCGCCCAAGCAGGGATGGCAGCTGCACGCGGCTTGGCTCCCTCGACTCTTCCCAAGGAGGCTCGCTTGCAAGCGCACTGTGCACTTGGCTTCCAGGCAGGGACGCCCCGCGCCTCCTGCAAGTCTTGGCACAGGGGCTGCTTCCCCTGAGCTGAGGCTGTGGGCGGCCGCCCAGACAGGCAGGGGCAGGCCCCAACCACCTGCACACGTCTCTGCTGGTTAGGAGAGCACTAGGGAAATGACGTCTGTCAGGCAGCTTCTGGGCGCTCACGGAGTCAAGCCTCCCGGTGTGTGGGGCTGCAGACCACAGCCAGGAGCCCTGGGAGCCTGGTGCTCTCCGTGCCGTGCTGAGTCTGAGCAGGCAAAGCGACCGCTGGAGGAGCCCTGCAGTTGCCATTCCCTTCCCTATGACAGAGCTCTCACGGCTGGAGGGCTTGGCGGCGTGCAACCCACCGACCCCGAAGCCCTCCGCAAGGACGCCTGGGGACTAGGTGCAAAGGCAAGGCAGGAGTGGAGCTGAGGCCAGGAAGGCGCCAGGAGCGTCTCCCAGTCTCGCGCAGCCTGCTCCTTCCTGGTCAGGAAGCCTAGCAGGGAGGCAAGTCTGGGCAAGGCTCGCCCAGGGCAGAGCAGCCTCAGGCCGGGAACTCGGCCCGATCGGGCCTCTGAGCAGAGCTGGAGCTCTGCCGTACTGGAGGCTCACTGGGCTCCGCCCAAGAAGTGATTGCAGCCGCACGCAGCTGGGCTGCCTCCTCTTCCCCCAAGGAGGCTCGCTTCCCGCATGCTGTGCACTAGGCTTCCAGGCGGGGGCGCCCCGCGCCTCCTACAGGTCTTGGCTCAGGGGCTGCTTCCCTTGAGCTGGGGCTGCCAGCGGGAGCCCAGACACGCAGGGGCAGGCCCCACCACCCGCACACGTCTCGGCTGGGGAGGAGAGCGCTAGGGAAATGACGTCGGTCGGGCAACTTCTGGGTGCCCACGGAGTCAGCCTCCGGGTGTGTGGAGCTGCAGACCACAGCCAGGGAAGCGGTGAGCCTTGTGCTCTCCGTGCGGCGCTGAGTCTGGGCGGCCAAGCAACCGCTGGAGGAGCCCTGCCCTTGCCCTTCCCTCCCCTCTAATAGAGGCCTCACTGCTGGAGGGCTTGGCAGTGTGCAAGCCACCGGCTCCTAAGCCTTCCACAAGGACGCCTGGGGCCTAGATGCAGAGGCAAGGCAGGAGTGGAGCTGAGGCCAGGAAGGCGCCAGTGGCCTCTCCCAACATCGCACAGCCTGCTCCTTCCTGGGCAGGAAGCATAGAAGCGAGGCAAGCCTGGGCAAGTCTCGCACATGGCAGAGCATCCTCGCGCAAGGACCTTGACTAGATCCGGCCTCTGAGCAGAGCTGGGGCTCTGCCGAACTGGAGGCACACTCGGCTGCGTCCATGCAGGTATGACAGCTGCACGAGGCTTGGCTCCCTCGACACTTCCCAAGGAGGCTCGCTTCCAAGCGCACTGTGCACTTGGCTTCCAGGCAGGGACGCCCCGCGCCTCCTGCAAGTCTTGGCACAGGGGCTGCTTCCCCTGAGCTGAGGCTGTGGGCGGCCGCCCAGACAGGCAGGGGCAGGCCCCAACCACCTGCACACGTCTCTGCTGGTTAGGAGAGCACTAGGGAAATGACGTCTGTCAGGCAGCTTCTGGGCGCTCACGGAGTCAGCCTCCGGGTGTGTGGGGCTGCAGACCACAGCCAGGAGCCCTGGGAGCCTGGTGCTCTCCGTGCCGTGCTGAGTCTGGGAAGCCACGCGACCGCTGGAGGAGCCCTGCAGTTGCCATTCCCTTCCCTATGACAGAGCTCTCACGGCTGGAGGGCTTGGCGGCGTGCAACCCACCGACCCCGAAGCCCTCCGCAAGGACGCCTGGGGACTAGGTGCAAAGGCAAGGCAGGAGTGGAGCTGAGGCCAGGAAGGCGCCAGGAGCGTCTCCCAGTCTCGCGCAGCCTGCTCCTTCCTGGTCAGGAAGCCTAGCAGGGAGGCAAGTCTGGGCAAGGCTCGCCCAGGGCAGAGCAGCCTCAGGCCCGGAACTCGGCCAGATCGGGCCTCTGAGCAGAGCTGGAGCTCTGCCGTACTGGAGGCTCACTGGGCTCCGCCCAAGAAGTGATTGCAGCCGCACGCAGCTGGGCTGCCTCCTCTTCCCCCAAGGAGGCTCGCTTCCCGCATGCTGTGCACTAGGCTTCCAGGCGGGGGCGCCCCGCGCCTCCTACAGGTCTTGGCTCAGGGGCTGCTTCCCTTGAGCTGGGGCTGCCAGCGGGAGCCCAGACACGCAGGGGCAGGCCCCACCACCCGCACACGTCTCGGCTGGGGAGGAGAGCGCTAGGGAAATGACGTCTGTCGGGCAACTTCTGGGCGCCCACGGAGTCAGCCTCCGGGTGTGTGGGGCTGCAGACCACAGCCAGGGGAGCTGTGAGCCTTGTGCTCTCCGTGCGGCGCTGAGTCTGGGCGGCCAAGCAACCGCTGGAGGAGCCCTGCCCTTGCCCTCCCCTCCCCTCTAATAGAGGCCTCACTGCTGGAGGGCTTGGCAGTGTGCAAGCCACCGGCTCCTAAGCCTTCCCCAAGGACGCCTGGGGCCTAGATGCAGAGGCAAGGCAGGAGTGGAGCTGAGGCCAGGAAGGCGCCAGTGGCCTCTCCCAGCATCGCACAGCCTGCTCCTTCCTGGGCAGGAAGCCTAGAAGCGAGGCAAGCCTGGGCAAGTCTCGCACAGGGCAGAGCAGCCTCGCGCAAGGACCTTGACTAGATCCGGCCTCTGAGCAGAGCTGGGGCTCTGCCGTACTGGAGGCACACTCGGCTGCGCCCAAGCAGGGATGGCAGCTGCACGCGGCTTGGCTCCCTCGACTCTTCCCAAGGAGGCTCGCTTGCAAGCGCACTGTGCACTTGGCTTCCAGGCAGGGACGCCCCGCGCCTCCTGCAAGTCTTGGCACAGGGGCTGCTTCCCCTGAGCTGAGGCTGTGGGCGGCCGCCCAGACAGGCAGGGGCAGGCCCCAACCACCTGCACACGTCTCTGCTGGTTAGGAGAGCACTAGGGAAATGACGTCTGTCAGGCAGCTTCTGGGCGCTCACGGAGTCAAGCCTCCCGGTGTGTGGGGCTGCAGACCACAGCCAGGAGCCCTGGGAGCCTGGTGCTCTCCGTGCCGTGCTGAGTCTGAGCAGGCAAAGCGACCGCTGGAGGAGCCCTGCAGTTGCCATTCCCTTCCCTATGACAGAGCTCTCACGGCTGGAGGGCTTGGCGGCGTGCAACCCACCGACCCCGAAGCCCTCCGCAAGGACGCCTGGGGACTAGGTGCAAAGGCAAGGCAGGAGTGGAGCTGAGGCCAGGAAGGCGCCAGGAGCGTCTCCCAGTCTCGCGCAGCCTGCTCCTTCCTGGTCAGGAAGCCTAGCAGGGAGGCAAGTCTGGGCAAGGCTCGCCCAGGGCAGAGCAGCCTCAGGCCGGGAACTCGGCCCGATCGGGCCTCTGAGCAGAGCTGGAGCTCTGCCGTACTGGAGGCTCACTGGGCTCCGCCCAAGAAGTGATTGCAGCCGCACGCAGCTGGGCTGCCTCCTCTTCCCCCAAGGAGGCTCGCTTCCCGCATGCTGTGCACTAGGCTTCCAGGCGGGGGCGCCCCGCGCCTCCTACAGGTCTTGGCTCAGGGGCTGCTTCCCTTGAGCTGGGGCTGCCAGCGGGAGCCCAGACACGCAGGGGCAGGCCCCACCACCCGCACACGTCTCGGCTGGGGAGGAGAGCGCTAGGGAAATGACGTCGGTCGGGCAACTTCTGGGTGCCCACGGAGTCAGCCTCCGGGTGTGTGGAGCTGCAGACCACAGCCAGGGAAGCGGTGAGCCTTGTGCTCTCCGTGCGGCGCTGAGTCTGGGCGGCCAAGCAACCGCTGGAGGAGCCCTGCCCTTGCCCTTCCCTCCCCTCTAATAGAGGCCTCACTGCTGGAGGGCTTGGCAGTGTGCAAGCCACCGGCTCCTAAGCCTTCCACAAGGACGCCTGGGGCCTAGATGCAGAGGCAAGGCAGGAGTGGAGCTGAGGCCAGGAAGGCGCCAGTGGCCTCTCCCAACATCGCACAGCCTGCTCCTTCCTGGGCAGGAAGCATAGAAGCGAGGCAAGCCTGGGCAAGTCTCGCACATGGCAGAGCATCCTCGCGCAAGGACCTTGACTAGATCCGGCCTCTGAGCAGAGCTGGGGCTCTGCCGAACTGGAGGCACACTCGGCTGCGTCCATGCAGGTATGACAGCTGCACGAGGCTTGGCTCCCTCGACACTTCCCAAGGAGGCTCGCTTCCAAGCGCACTGTGCACTTGGCTTCCAGGCAGGGACGCCCCGCGCCTCCTGCAAGTCTTGGCACAGGGGCTGCTTCCCCTGAGCTGAGGCTGTGGGCGGCCGCCCAGACAGGCAGGGGCAGGCCCCAACCACCTGCACACGTCTCTGCTGGTTAGGAGAGCACTAGGGAAATGACGTCTGTCAGGCAGCTTCTGGGCGCTCACGGAGTCAGCCTCCGGGTGTGTGGGGCTGCAGACCACAGCCAGGAGCCCTGGGAGCCTGGTGCTCTCCGTGCCGTGCTGAGTCTGGGAAGCCACGCGACCGCTGGAGGAGCCCTGCAGTTGCCATTCCCTTCCCTATGACAGAGCTCTCACGGCTGGAGGGCTTGGCGGCGTGCAACCCACCGACCCCGAAGCCCTCCGCAAGGACGCCTGGGGACTAGGTGCAAAGGCAAGGCAGGAGTGGAGCTGAGGCCAGGAAGGCGCCAGGAGCGTCTCCCAGTCTCGCGCAGCCTGCTCCTTCCTGGTCAGGAAGCCTAGCAGGGAGGCAAGTCTGGGCAAGGCTCGCCCAGGGCAGAGCAGCCTCAGGCCCGGAACTCGGCCAGATCGGGCCTCTGAGCAGAGCTGGAGCTCTGCCGTACTGGAGGCTCACTGGGCTCCGCCCAAGAAGTGATTGCAGCCGCACGCAGCTGGGCTGCCTCCTCTTCCCCCAAGGAGGCTCGCTTCCCGCATGCTGTGCACTAGGCTTCCAGGCGGGGGCGCCCCGCGCCTCCTACAGGTCTTGGCCCAGGGGCTACTTCCCTTGAGCTGGGGCTACCAGCGGGCGCCCAGACACGCAGGGGCAGGCCCCACCACCCGCACACGTCTCAGCTGGGGAGGAGAGCGCTAGGGAAATGACGTCGGTCGGGCAACTTCTGGGTGCCCACGGAGTCAGCCTCCGGGTGTGTGGGGCTGCAGACCACAGCCAGGGGAGCGGTGAGCCTTGTGCTCTCCGTGCGGCGCTGAGTCTGGGCGGCCAAGCAACCGCTGGAGGAGCCCTGCCCTTGCCCTCCCCTCCCCTCTAATAGAGGCCTCACTGCTGGAGGGCTTGGCAGTGTGCAAGCCACCGGCTCCTAAGCCTTCCCCAAGGACGCCTGGGGCCTAGATGCAGAGGCAAGGCAGGAGTGGAGCTGAGGCCAGGAAGGCGCCAGTGGCCTCTCCCAGCATCGCACAGCCTGCTCCTTCCTGGGCAGGAAGCCTAGAAGCGAGGCAAGCCTGGGCAAGTCTCGCACAGGGCAGAGCAGCCTCGCGCAAGGACCTTGACTAGATCCGGCCTCTGAGCAGAGCTGGGGCTCTGCCGTACTGGAGGCACACTCGGCTGCGCCCAAGCAGGGATGGCAGCTGCACGCGGCTTGGCTCCCTCGACTCTTCCCAAGGAGGCTCGCTTGCAAGCGCACTGTGCACTTGGTTTCCAGGCAGGGACGCCCCGCGCCTCCTGCAAGTTTTGGCACAGGGGCTGCTTCCCCTGAGCTGAGGCTGTGGGAGGCCGCCCAGACAGGCACGGGCAGGCCCCAACCACCTGCACACGTCTCTGCTGGTTAGGAGAGCACTAGGGAAATGACGTCTCTCAGGCAGCTTCTGGGCGCTCACGGAGTCAGCCTCCGGCTGTGTGGGGCTGCAGACCACAGCCAGGAGCCCTGGGAGCCTGGTACTCTCCGTGCCGTGTTGAGTCTGGGCGGCCAAGCGACCGCTGGAGGAGCCCTGCAGTTGCCATTCCCTTCCCTATGACAGAGCTCTCACGGCTGGAGGGCTTGGCAGCGTGCAACACACCGGCCCAGAAGCCGTCCGCAAGGACGCCTGGGGACAAGGTGCAAAGGCAAGGCAGGAGTGGAGCTGAGGCCAGGAAGGCGCCAGGAGCGTCTCCCAGTCTCGCGCAGCCTGCTCCTTCCTGGTCAGGAAGCCTAGCAGGGAGGCAAGCCTGGGCAAGGCTCGCCCAGGGCAGAGCAGCCTCAGGCCAGGAACTCGGCCAGATCGGGCCTCTGAGCAGAGCTGGAGCTCTGCCGTACTGGAGGCTCACTGGGCTCCGCCCAAGAAGTGATTGCAGCCGCACGCAGCTGTGCTGCCTCCTCTTCCCCCAAGGAGGCTCGCTTCCCGCATGCTGTGCACTAGGTTTCCAGGCGGGGGCGCCCCGCGCCTCCTACAGGTCTTGGCCCAGTGCTGCTTCCCTTGAGCTGGGGCTACCAGCGGGAGCCCAGACACGCAGGGGCAGGCCCCACCACCCGCACACGTCTCGGCTGGGGAGGAGAGCGCTAGGGAAATGACGTCTGTCGGGCAACTTCTGGGTGCCCACGGAGTCAGCCTCCGGGTGTGTGGGGCGGCAGACCACAGCCAGGGGAGCGGTGAGCCTTGTGCTCTCCGTGCGGCGCTGAGTCTGGGCGGCCAAGCAACCGCTGGAGGAGCCCTGCCCTTGCCCTTCCCTCCCCTCTAATAGAGGCCTCACTGCTGGAGGGCTTGGCAGTGTGCAAGCCACCGGCTCCTAAGCCTTCCCCAAGGACGCCTGGGGCCTAGATGCAGAGGCAAGGCAGGAGTGGAGCTGAGGCCAGGAAGGCGCCAGTGGCCTCTCCCAACATCGCACAGCCTGCTCCTTCCTGGGCAGGAAGCATAGAAGCGAGGCAAGCCTGGGCAAGTCTCGCACATGGCAGAGCATCCTAGCGCAAGGACCTTGACTAGATTCGGCCTCTGAGCAGAGCTGGGGCTCTGCCGAACTGGAGGCACACTCGGCTGCGTCCAAGCAGGTATGACAGCTGCACGAGGCTTGGCTCCCTCGACACTTCCCAAGGAGGCTCGCTTCCAAGCGCATGGTGCACTTGGCTTCCAGGCAGGGACGCCCCGCGCCTCCTGCAAGTCTTGGCACAGGGGCTGCTTCCCCTGAGCTGAGGCTGTGGGCGGCCGCCCAGACAGGCAGGGGCAGGCCCCAACCACCTGCACACGTCTCTGCTGGTTAGGAGAGCACTAGGGAAATGACGTCTGTCAGGCAGCTTCTGGGCGCTCACGGAGTCAGCCTCCGGGTGTGTGGGGCTGCAGACCACAGCCAGGAGCCCTGGGAGCCTGGTGCTCTCCGTGCCGTGCTGAGTCTGGGCGGCCAAGCGACCGATGGAGGAGCCCTGCAGTTGCCATTCCCTTCCCTATGACAGAGCTCTCACGGCTGGAGGGCTTGGCGGCGTGCAACCCACCGACCCCGAAGCTCTCCGCAAGGACGCCTGGGGACTAGGTGCAAAGGCAAGGCAGGAGTGGAGCTGAGGCCAGGAAGGCGCCAGGAGCGTCTCCCAGTCTCGCGCAGCCTGCTCCTTCCTGGTCAGGAAGCCTAGCAGCGAGGCAAGTCTGGGCAAGGCTCGCCCAGGGCAGAGCAGCCTCAGGCCGGGAACTCGGCCCGATCGGGCCTCTGAGCAGAGCTGGAGCTCTGCCGTACTGGAGGCTCACTGGGCTCCGCCCAAGAAGTGATTGCAGCCGCACGCAGCTGGGCTGCCTCCTCTTCCCCCAAGGAGGCTCGCTTCCCGCATGCTGTGCACTAGGCTTCCAGGCGGGGGCGCCCCGCGCCTCCTACAGGTCTTGGCTCAGGGGCTGCTTCCCTTGAGCTGGGGCTGCCAGCGGGAGCCCAGACACGCAGGGGCAGGCCCCACCACCCGCACACGTCTCGGCTGGGGAGGAGAGCGCTAGGGAAATGACGTCTGTCGGGCAACTTCTGGGCGCCCACGGAGTCAGCCTCCGGGTGTGTGGGGCTGCAGACCACAGCCAGGGGAGCTGTGAGCCTTGTGCTCTCCGTGCGGCGCTGAGTCTGGGCGGCCAAGCAACCGCTGGAGGAGCCCTGCCCTTGCCCTCCCCTCCCCTCTAATAGAGGCCTCACTGCTGGAGGGCTTGGCAGTGTGCAAGCCACCGGCTCCTAAGCCTTCCCCAAGGACGCCTGGGGCCTAGATGCAGAGGCAAGGCAGGAGTGGAGCTGAGGCCAGGAAGGCACCAGTGGCCTCTCCCAGCATCGCACAGCCTGCTCCTTCCTGGGCAGGAAGCCTAGAAGCGAGGCAAGCCTGGGCAAGTCTCGCACAGGGCAGAGCAGCCTCGCGCAAGGACCTTGACTAGATCCGGCCTCTGAGCAGAGCTGGGGCTCTGCCGTACTGGAGGCACACTCGGCTGCGCCCAAGCAGGGATGGCAGCTGCACGCGGCTTGGCTCCCTCGACTCTTCCCAAGGAGGCTCGCTTGCAAGCGCACTGTGCACTTGGCTTCCAGGCAGGGACGCCCCGCGCCTCCTGCAAGTCTTGGCACAGGGGCTGCTTCCCCTGAGCTGAGGCTGTGGGCGGCCGCCCAGACAGGCAGGGGCAGGCCCCAACCACCTGCACACGTCTCTGCTGGTTAGGAGAGCACTAGGGAAATGACGTCTGTCAGGCAGCTTCTGGGCGCTCACGGAGTCAGCCTCCGGGTGTGTGGGGCTGCAGACCACAGCCAGGAGCCCTGGGAGCCTGGTGCTCTCCGTGCCGTGCTGAGTCTGGGCGGCCAAGCGACCGCTGGAGGAGCCCTGCAGTTGCCATTCCCTTCCCTATGACAGAGCTCTCACGGCTGGAGGGCTTGGCGGCGTGCAACCCACCGACCCCGAAGCTCTCCGCAAGGACGCCTGGGGACTAGGTGCAAAGGCAAGGCAGGAGTGGAGCTGAGGCCAGGAAGGCGCCAGGAGCGTCTCCCAGTCTCGCGCAGCCTGCTCCTTCCTGGTCAGGAAGCCTAGCAGGGAGGCAAGTCTGGGCAAGGCTCGCCCAGGGCAGAGCAGCCTCAGGCCGGGAACTCGGCCAGATCGGGCCTCTGAGCAGAGCTGGAGCTCTGCCGTACTGGAGGCTCACTGGGCTCCGCCCAAGAAGTGATTGCAGCCGCACGCAGCTGGGCTGCCTCCTCTTCCCCCAAGGAGGCTCGCTTCCCGCATGCTGTGCACTAGGTTTCCAGGCGGGGGCGCCCCGCGCCTCCTACAGGTCTTGGCCCAGGGGCTGCTTCCCTTGAGCTGGGGCTACCAGCGGGAGCCCAGACACGCAGGGGCAGGCCCCACCACCCGCACACGTCTCGGCTGGGGAGGAGAGCGCTAGGAAAATGACGTCGGTCGGGCAACTTCTGGGTGCCCACGGAGTCATCCTCCGGGTGTGTGGGGCTGCAGACCACAGCCAGGGAAGCGGTGAGCCTTGTGCTCTCCGTGCGGCGCTGAGTCTGGGCGGCCAAGCAACCGCTGGAGGAGCCCTGCCCTTGCCCTTCCCTCCCCTCTAATAGAGGCCTCACTGCTGGAGGGCTTGGCAGTGTGCAAGCCACCGGCTCCTAAGCCTTCCACAAGGACGCCTGGGGCCTAGATGCAGAGGCAAGACAGGAGTGGAGCTGAGGCCAGGAAGGCGCCAGTGGCCTCTCCCAACATCGCACAGCCTGCTCCTTCCTGGGCAGGAAGCATAGAAGCGAGGCAAGCCTGGGCAAGTCTCGCACATGGCAGAGCATCCTCGCGCAAGGACCTTGACTAGATCCGGCCTCTGAGCAGAGCTGGGGCTCTGCCGAACTGGAGGCACACTCGGCTGCGTCCATGCAGGTATGACAGCTGCACGAGGCTTGGCTCCCTCGACACTTCCCAAGGAGGCTCGCTTCCAAGCGCACTGTGCACTTGGCTTCCAGGCAGGGACGCCCCGCGCCTCCTGCAAGTCTTGGCACAGGGGCTGCTTCCCCTGAGCTGAGGCTGTGGGCGGCCGCCCAGACAGGCAGGGGCAGGCCCCAACCACCTGCACACGTCTCTGCTGGTTAGGAGAGCACTAGGGAAATGACGTCTGTCAGGCAGCTTCTGGGCGCTCACGGAGTCAGCCTCCGGGTGTGTGGGGCTGCAGACCACAGCCAGGAGCCCTGGGAGCCTGGTGCTCTCCGTGCCGTGCTGAGTCTGGGAAGCCACGCGACCGCTGGAGGAGCCCTGCAGTTGCCATTCCCTTCCCTATGACAGAGCTCTCACGGCTGGAGGGCTTGGCGGCGTGCAACCCACCGACCCCGAAGCCCTCCGCAAGGACGCCTGGGGACTAGGTGCAAAGGCAAGGCAGGAGTGGAGCTGAGGCCAGGAAGGCGCCAGGAGCGTCTCCCAGTCTCGCGCAGCCTGCTCCTTCCTGGTCAGGAAGCCTAGCAGGGAGGCAAGTCTGGGCAAGGCTCGCCCAGGGCAGAGCAGCCTCAGGCCCGGAACTCGGCCAGATCGGGCCTCTGAGCAGAGCTGGAGCTCTGCCGTACTGGAGGCTCACTGGGCTCCGCCCAAGAAGTGATTGCAGCCGCACGCAGCTGGGCTGCCTCCTCTTCCCCCAAGGAGGCTCGCTTCCCGCATGCTGTGCACTAGGCTTCCAGGCGGGGGCGCCCCGCGCCTCCTACAGGTCTTGGCCCAGGGGCTACTTCCCTTGAGCTGGGGCTACCAGCGGGCGCCCAGACACGCAGGGGCAGGCCCCACCACCCGCACACGTCTCGGCTGGGGAGGAGAGCGCTAGGGAAATGACGTCTGTCGGGCAACTTCTGGGCGCCCACGGAGTCAGCCTCCGGGTGTGTGGGGCTGCAGACCACAGCCAGGGGAGCTGTGAGCCTTGTGCTCTCCGTGCGGCGCTGAGTCTGGGCGGCCAAGCAACCGCTGGAGGAGCCCTGCCCTTGCCCTCCCCTCCCCTCTAATAGAGGCCTCACTGCTGGAGGGCTTGGCAGTGTGCAAGCCACCGGCTCCTAAGCCTTCCCCAAGGACGCCTGGGGCCTAGATGCAGAGGCAAGGCAGGAGTGGAGCTGAGGCCAGGAAGGCGCCAGTGGCCTCTCCCAGCATCGCACAGCCTGCTCCTTCCTGGGCAGGAAGCCTAGAAGCGAGGCAAGCCTGGGCAAGTCTCGCACAGGGCAGAGCAGCCTCGCGCAAGGACCTTGACTAGATCCGGCCTCTGAGCAGAGCTGGGGCTCTGCCGTACTGGAGGCACACTCGGCTGCGCCCAAGCAGGGATGGCAGCTGCACGCGGCTTGGCTCCCTCGACTCTTCCCAAGGAGGCTCGCTTGCAAGCGCACTGTGCACTTGGCTTCCAGGCAGGGACGCCCCGCGCCTCCTGCAAGTCTTGGCACAGGGGCTGCTTCCCCTGAGCTGAGGCTGTGGGCGGCCGCCCAGACAGGCAGGGGCAGGCCCCAACCACCTGCACACGTCTCTGCTGGTTAGGAGAGCACTAGGGAAATGACGTCTGTCAGGCAGCTTCTGGGCGCTCACGGAGTCAAGCCTCCCGGTGTGTGGGGCTGCAGACCACAGCCAGGAGCCCTGGGAGCCTGGTGCTCTCCGTGCCGTGCTGAGTCTGAGCAGGCAAAGCGACCGCTGGAGGAGCCCTGCAGTTGCCATTCCCTTCCCTATGACAGAGCTCTCACGGCTGGAGGGCTTGGCGGTGTGCAACCCACCGACCCCGAAGCCCTCCGCAAGGACGCCTGGGGACTAGGTGCAAAGGCAAGGCAGGAGTGGAGCTGAGGCCAGGAAGGCGCCAGGAGCGTCTCCCAGTCTCGCGCAGCCTGCTCCTTCCTGGTCAGGAAGCCTAGCAGGGAGGCAAGTCTGGGCAAGGCTCGCCCAGGGCAGAGCAGCCTCAGGCCGGGAACTCGGCCCGATCGGGCCTCTGAGCAGAGCTGGAGCTCTGCCGTACTGGAGGCTCACTGGGCTCCGCCCAAGAAGTGATTGCAGCCGCACGCAGCTGGGCTGCCTCCTCTTCCCCCAAGGAGGCTCGCTTCCCGCATGCTGTGCACTAGGCTTCCAGGCGGGGGCGCCCCGCGCCTCCTACAGGTCTTGGCTCAGGGGCTGCTTCCCTTGAGCTGGGGCTGCCAGCGGGAGCCCAGACACGCAGGGGCAGGCCCCACCACCCGCACACGTCTCGGCTGGGGAGGAGAGCGCTAGGGAAATGACGTCGGTCGGGCAACTTCTGGGTGCCCACGGAGTCAGCCTCCGGGTGTGTGGAGCTGCAGACCACAGCCAGGGAAGCGGTGAGCCTTGTGCTCTCCGTGCGGCGCTGAGTCTGGGCGGCCAAGCAACCGCTGGAGGAGCCCTGCCCTTGCCCTTCCCTCCCCTCTAATAGAGGCCTCACTGCTGGAGGGCTTGGCAGTGTGCAAGCCACCGGCTCCTAAGCCTTCCACAAGGACGCCTGGGGCCTAGATGCAGAGGCAAGGCAGGAGTGGAGCTGAGGCCAGGAAGGCGCCAGTGGCCTCTCCCAACATCGCACAGCCTGCTCCTTCCTGGGCAGGAAGCATAGAAGCGAGGCAAGCCTGGGCAAGTCTCGCACATGGCAGAGCATCCTCGCGCAAGGACCTTGACTAGATCCGGCCTCTGAGCAGAGCTGGGGCTCTGCCGAACTGGAGGCACACTCGGCTGCGTCCATGCAGGTATGACAGCTGCACGAGGCTTGGCTCCCTCGACACTTCCCAAGGAGGCTCGCTTCCAAGCGCACTGTGCACTTGGCTTCCAGGCAGGGACGCCCCGCGCCTCCTGCAAGTCTTGGCACAGGGGCTGCTTCCCCTGAGCTGAGGCTGTGGGCGGCCGCCCAGACACGCAGGGGCAGGCCCCAACCACCTGCACACGTCTCTGCTGGTTAGGAGAGCACTAGGGAAATGACGTCTGTCAGGCAGCTTCTGGGCGCTCACGGAGTCAGCCTCCGGGTGTGTGGGGCTGCAGACCACAGCCAGGAGCCCTGGGAGCCTGGTGCTCTCCGTGCCGTGCTGAGTCTGGGAAGCCACGCGACCGCTGGAGGAGCCCTGCAGTTGCCATTCCCTTCCCTATGACAGAGCTCTCACGGCTGGAGGGCTTGGCGGCGTGCAACCCACCGACCCCGAAGCCCTCCGCAAGGACGCCTGGGGACTAGGTGCAAAGGCAAGGCAGGAGTGGAGCTGAGGCCAGGAAGGCGCCAGGAGCGTCTCCCAGTCTCGCGCAGCCTGCTCCTTCCTGGTCAGGAAGCCTAGCAGGGAGGCAAGTCTGGGCAAGGCTCGCCCAGGGCAGAGCAGCCTCAGGCCCGGAACTCGGCCAGATCGGGCCTCTGAGCAGAGCTGGAGCTCTGCCGTACTGGAGGCTCACTGGGCTCCGCCCAAGAAGTGATTGCAGCCGCACGCAGCTGGGCTGCCTCCTCTTCCCCCAAGGAGGCTCGCTTCCCGCATGCTGTGCACTAGGCTTCCAGGAGGGGGCGCCCCGCGCCTCCTACAGGTCTTGGCTCAGGGGCTGCTTCCCTTGAGCTGGGGCTGCCAGCGGGAGCCCAGACACGCAGGGGCAGGCCCCACCACCCGCACACGTCTCGGCTGGGGAGGAGAGCGCTAGGGAAATGACGTCTGTCGGGCAACTTCTGGGCGCCCACGGAGTCAGCCTCCGGGTGTGTGGGGCTGCAGACCACAGCCAGGGGAGCTGTGAGCCTTGTGCTCTCCGTGCGGCGCTGAGTCTGGGCGGCCAAGCAACCGCTGGAGGAGCCCTGCCCTTGCCCTCCCCTCCCCTCTAATAGAGGCCTCACTGCTGGAGGGCTTGGCAGTGTGCAAGCCACCGGCTCCTAAGCCTTCCCCAAGGACGCCTGGGGCCTAGATGCAGAGGCAAGGCAGGAGTGGAGCTGAGGCCAGGAAGGCGCCAGTGGCCTCTCCCAGCATCGCACAGCCTGCTCCTTCCTGGGCAGGAAGCCTAGAAGCGAGGCAAGCCTGGGCAAGTCTCGCACAGGGCAGAGCAGCCTCGCGCAAGGACCTTGACTAGATCCGGCCTCTGAGCAGAGCTGGGGCTCTGCCGTACTGGAGGCACACTCGGCTGCGCCCAAGCAGGGATGGCAGCTGCACGCGGCTTGGCTCCCTCGACTCTTCCCAAGGAGGCTCGCTTGCAAGCGCACTGTGCACTTGGCTTCCAGGCAGGGACGCCCCGCGCCTCCTGCAAGTCTTGGCACAGGGGCTGCTTCCCCTGAGCTGAGGCTGTGGGCGGCCGCCCAGACAGGCAGGGGCAGGCCCCAACCACCTGCACACGTCTCTGCTGGTTAGGAGAGCACTAGGGAAATGACGTCTGTCAGGCAGCTTCTGGGCGCTCACGGAGTCAAGCCTCCCGGTGTGTGGGGCTGCAGACCACAGCCAGGAGCCCTGGGAGCCTGGTGCTCTCCGTGCCGTGCTGAGTCTGAGCAGGCAAAGCGACCGCTGGAGGAGCCCTGCAGTTGCCATTCCCTTCCCTATGACAGAGCTCTCACGGCTGGAGGGCTTGGCGGCGTGCAACCCACCGACCCCGAAGCCCTCCGCAAGGACGCCTGGGGACTAGGTGCAAAGGCAAGGCAGGAGTGGAGCTGAGGCCAGGAAGGCGCCAGGAGCGTCTCCCAGTCTCGCGCAGCCTGCTCCTTCCTGGTCAGGAAGCCTAGCAGGGAGGCAAGTCTGGGCAAGGCTCGCCCAGGGCAGAGCAGCCTCAGGCCGGGAACTCGGCCCGATCGGGCCTCTGAGCAGAGCTGGAGCTCTGCCGTACTGGAGGCTCACTGGGCTCCGCCCAAGAAGTGATTGCAGCCGCACGCAGCTGGGCTGCCTCCTCTTCCCCCAAGGAGGCTCGCTTCCCGCATGCTGTGCACTAGGCTTCCAGGCGGGGGCGCCCCGCGCCTCCTACAGGTCTTGGCTCAGGGGCTGCTTCCCTTGAGCTGGGGCTGCCAGCGGGAGCCCAGACACGCAGGGGCAGGCCCCACCACCCGCACACGTCTCGGCTGGGGAGGAGAGCGCTAGGGAAATGACGTCGGTCGGGCAACTTCTGGGTGCCCACGGAGTCAGCCTCCGGGTGTGTGGAGCTGCAGACCACAGCCAGGGAAGCGGTGAGCCTTGTGCTCTCCGTGCGGCGCTGAGTCTGGGCGGCCAAGCAACCGCTGGAGGAGCCCTGCCCTTGCCCTTCCCTCCCCTCTAATAGAGGCCTCACTGCTGGAGGGCTTGGCAGTGTGCAAGCCACCGGCTCCTAAGCCTTCCACAAGGACGCCTGGGGCCTAGATGCAGAGGCAAGGCAGGAGTGGAGCTGAGGCCAGGAAGGCGCCAGTGGCCTCTCCCAACATCGCACAGCCTGCTCCTTCCTGGGCAGGAAGCATAGAAGCGAGGCAAGCCTGGGCAAGTCTCGCACATGGCAGAGCATCCTCGCGCAAGGACCTTGACTAGATCCGGCCTCTGAGCAGAGCTGGGGCTCTGCCGAACTGGAGGCACACTCGGCTGCGTCCATGCAGGTATGACAGCTGCACGAGGCTTGGCTCCCTCGACACTTCCCAAGGAGGCTCGCTTCCAAGCGCACTGTGCACTTGGCTTCCAGGCAGGGACGCCCCGCGCCTCCTGCAAGTCTTGGCACAGGGGCTGCTTCCCCTGAGCTGAGGCTGTGGGCGGCCGCCCAGACAGGCAGGGGCAGGCCCCAACCACCTGCACACGTCTCTGCTGGTTAGGAGAGCACTAGGGAAATGACGTCTGTCAGGCAGCTTCTGGGCGCTCACGGAGTCAGCCTCCGGGTGTGTGGGGCTGCAGACCACAGCCAGGAGCCCTGGGAGCCTGGTGCTCTCCGTGCCGTGCTGAGTCTGGGAAGCCACGCGACCGCTGGAGGAGCCCTGCAGTTGCCATTCCCTTCCCTATGACAGAGCTCTCACGGCTGGAGGGCTTGGCGGCGTGCAACCCACCGACCCCGAAGCCCTCCGCAAGGACGCCTGGGGACTAGGTGCAAAGGCAAGGCAGGAGTGGAGCTGAGGCCAGGAAGGCGCCAGGAGCGTCTCCCAGTCTCGCGCAGCCTGCTCCTTCCTGGTCAGGAAGCCTAGCAGGGAGGCAAGTCTGGGCAAGGCTCGCCCAGGGCAGAGCAGCCTCAGGCCCGGAACTCGGCCAGATCGGGCCTCTGAGCAGAGCTGGAGCTCTGCCGTACTGGAGGCTCACTGGGCTCCGCCCAAGAAGTGATTGCAGCCGCACGCAGCTGGGCTGCCTCCTCTTCCCCCAAGGAGGCTCGCTTCCCGCATGCTGTGCACTAGGCTTCCAGGCGGGGGCGCCCCGCGCCTCCTACAGGTCTTGGCTCAGGGGCTGCTTCCCTTGAGCTGGGGCTGCCAGCGGGAGCCCAGACACGCAGGGGCAGGCCCCACCACCCGCACACGTCTCGGCTGGGGAGGAGAGCGCTAGGGAAATGACGTCTGTCGGGCAACTTCTGGGCGCCCACGGAGTCAGCCTCCGGGTGTGTGGGGCTGCAGACCACAGCCAGGGGAGCTGTGAGCCTTGTGCTCTCCGTGCGGCGCTGAGTCTGGGCGGCCAAGCAACCGCTGGAGGAGCCCTGCCCTTGCCCTCCCCTCCCCTCTAATAGAGGCCTCACTGCTGGAGGGCTTGGCAGTGTGCAAGCCACCGGCTCCTAAGCCTTCCCCAAGGACGCCTGGGGCCTAGATGCAGAGGCAAGGCAGGAGTGGAGCTGAGGCCAGGAAGGCGCCAGTGGCCTCTCCCAGCATCGCACAGCCTGCTCCTTCCTGGGCAGGAAGCCTAGAAGCGAGGCAAGCCTGGGCAAGTCTCGCACAGGGCAGAGCAGCCTCGCGCAAGGACCTTGACTAGATCCGGCCTCTGAGCAGAGCTGGGGCTCTGCCGTACTGGAGGCACACTCGGCTGCGCCCAAGCAGGGATGGCAGCTGCACGCGGCTTGGCTCCCTCGACTCTTCCCAAGGAGGCTCGCTTGCAAGCGCACTGTGCACTTGGCTTCCAGGCAGGGACGCCCCGCGCCTCCTGCAAGTCTTGGCACAGGGGCTGCTTCCCCTGAGCTGAGGCTGTGGGCGGCCGCCCAGACAGGCAGGGGCAGGCCCCAACCACCTGCACACGTCTCTGCTGGTTAGGAGAGCACTAGGGAAATGACGTCTGTCAGGCAGCTTCTGGGCGCTCACGGAGTCAAGCCGTCCCGGTGTGTGGGGGCTGCAGACCACAGCCAGGAGCCCTGGGAGCCTGGTGCTCTCCGTGCCGTGCTGAGTCTGAGCAGGCAAAGCGACCGCTGGAGGAGCCCTGCAGTTGCCATTCCCTTCCCTATGACAGAGCTCTCACGGCTGGAGGGCTTGGCGGCGTGCAACCCACCGACCCCGAAGCCCCTCCGCAAGGACGCCTGGGGACTAGGTGCAAAGGCAAGGCAGGAGTGGAGCTGAGGCCAGGAAGGCGCCAGGAGCGTCCTCCCAGTCTCGCGCCAGCCTGCTCCTTCCTGGTCAGGAAGCCTAGCAGGGAGGCAAGTCTGGGGCAAGGCTCGCCCAGGGCAGAGCAGCCTCAGGCCGGGAACTCGGCCCGATCGGGCCTCTGAGCAGAGCTGGAGCTCTGCCGTACTGGAGGCTCACTGGGCTCCGCCCAAGAAGTGATTGCAGCCGCACGCAGCTGGGCTGCCTCCTCTTCCCCCAAGGAGGCTCGCTTCCCGCATGCTGTGCACTAGGCTTCCCGGCGGGGGCGCCCCGCGCCTCCTACAGGTCTTGGCTCAGGGGCTGCTTCCCTTGAGCTGGGGGCTGCCAGCGGGAGCCCAGACACGCAGGGCAGGCCCCACCACCCGCACACGTCTCGGCTGGGGAGGAGAGCGCTAGGGAAATGACGTCGGTCCGGGCAACTTCTGGGTGCCCACGGAGGTCAGCCTCCGGGTGTGTGGAGCTGCAGACCACAGCCAGGGAAGCGGTGAGCCTTGTGCTCTCCGTGCGGCGCTGAGTCTGGGCGGCCAAGCAACCGCTGGAGGAGCCCTGCCCTTGCCCTTCCCTCCCCTCTAATAGAGGCCTCACTGCTGGAGGGCTTGGCAGTGTGCAAGCCACCGGCTCCTAAGCCTTCCACAAGGACGCCTGGGGCCTAGATGCAGAGGCAAGGCAGGAGTGGAGCTGAGGCCAGGAAGGCGCCAGTGGCCTCTCCCAACATCGCACAGCCTGCTCCTTCCTGGGCAGGAAGCATAGAAGCGAGGCAAGCCTGGGCAAGTCTCGCACATGGCAGAGCATCCTCGCGCAAGGACCTTGACTAGATCCGGCCTCTGAGCAGAGCTGGGGCTCTGCCGAACTGGAGGCACACTCGGCTGCGTCCATGCAGGTATGACAGCTGCACGAGGCTTGGCTCCCTCGACACTTCCCAAGGAGGCTCGCTTCCAAGCGCACTGTGCACTTGGCTTCCAGGCAGGGACCCCCCGCGCCTCCTGCAAGTCTTGGCACAGGGGCTGCTTTCCCCTGAGCTGAGGCTGTGGGCGGCCCGCCCAGACAGGCAGGGGCAGGCCCCAACCACCTGCACACGTCTCTGCTGGTTAGGAGAGCACTAGGGAAATGACGTCTGTCAGGCAGCTTCTGGGCGCTCACGGAGTCAGCCTCCGGGTGTGTGGGGCTGCAGACCACAGCCAGGAGCCCTGGGAGCCTGGTGCTCTCCGTGCCGTGCTGAGTCTGGGAAGCCACGCGACCGCTGGAGGAGCCCTGCAGTTGCCATTCCCTTCCCCTATGACAGAGCTCTCACGGCTGGAGGGCTTGGCGGCGTGCCACCCACCGGACCCCGAAGCCCTCCGCAAGGACGCCTGGGGACTAGGTGCAAAGGCAAGGCAGGAGTGGAGCTGAGGCCAGGAAGGCGCCAGGAGCGTCTCCCAGTCTCGCGCAGCCTGCTCCTTCCTGGTCAGGAAGCCTAGCAGGGAGGCAAGTCTGGGCAAGGCTCGCCCAGGGCAGAGCAGCCTCAGGCCCGGAACTCGGCCAGATCGGGCCTCTGAGCAGAGCTGGAGCTCTGCCGTACTGGAGCTCACTGGGCTCCGCCCAAGAAGTGATTGCAGCCGCACGCAGCTGGGCTGCCCTCCTCTTCCCCCAAGGAGGCTCGCTTCCGCATGCTGTGCACTAGGCCTTCCAGGCGGGGGCGCCCCGCGCCCTCCTACAGGTCTTGGCCCAGGGGCTACTTCCCTTGAGCTGGGGCTACCAGCGGGCGCCCAGACACGCAGGGGCAGGCCCCACCACCCGCACACGTCTCAGCTGGGGAGGAGAGCGCTAGGGAAATGACGTCGGTCGGGCAACTTCTGGGTGCCCACGGAGTCAGCCTCCGGGTGTGTGGGGGCTGCAGACCACAGCCAGGGGAGCGGTGAGCCTTGTGCTCTCCGTGCGGCGCTGAGTCTGGGCGGCCAAGCAACCGCTGGAGGAGCCCTGCCCTTGCCCTCCCCCCTCCCCTCTAATAGAGGCCTCACTGCTGGAGGGCTTGGCAGTGTGCAAGCCACCGGCTCCTAAGCCTTCCCCAAGGACGCCTGGGGCCTAGATGCAGAGGCAAGGCAGGAGTGGAGCTGAGGCCAGGAAGGCGCCAGTGGCCTCTCCAGCATCGCACAGCCTGCTCCTTCCTGGGCAGGAAGCCTAGAAGCGAGGCAAGCCTGGGCAAGTCTCGCACAGGGCAGAGCAGCCTCGCGCAAGGACCTTGACTAGATCCGGCCTCTGAGCAGAGCTGGGGCTCTGCCGTACTGGAGGCACACTCGGCTGCGCCCAAGCAGGGATGGCAGCTGCACGCGGCTTGGCTCCCTCGACTCTTCCCAAGGAGGCTCGCTTGCAAGCGCACTGTGCACTTGGTTTCCAGGCAGGGACGCCCCCGCGCCTCCTGCAAGTTTTGGCACAGGGGGCTGCTTCCCCTGAGCTGAGGCTGTGGGAGGCCGCCCAGACAGGCACGGGCAGGCCCCAACCACCTGCACACGTCTCTGCTCGGTTAGGAGAGCACTAGGAAATGACGTCTCTCAGGCAGCTTCTGGGCGCTCACGGAGTCAGCCTCCGGCTGTGTGGGGCTGCAGACCACAGCCAGGAGCCCTGGGAGCCTGGTACTCCTCCGTGCCGTGTTGAGTCTGGGCGGCCAAGCGACCGCTGGAGGAGCCCTGCAGTTGCCATTCCCTTCCCTATGACAGAGCTCTACGGCTGGAGGGCTTGGCAGCGTGCAACACACCGGCCCAGAAGCCGTCCGCAAGGACGCCTGGGGACAAGGTGCAAAGGCAAGGCAGGAGTGGAGCTGAGGCCAGGAAGGCGCCAGGAGCGTCTCCCCAGTCTCGCGCAGCCTGCTCCTTCCTGGTCAGGAAGCCTAGCAGGGAGGCAAGCCTGGGCAAGGCTCGCCCAGGGCAGAGCAGCCTCAGGCCAGGAACTCGGCCAGATCGGGCCTCTGAGCAGAGCTGGAGCTCTGCCGTACTGGAGGCTCACTGGGCTCCGCCCAAGAAGTGATTGCAGCCGCACGCAGCTGTGCTGCCTCCTCTTCCCCCAAGGAGGCTCGCTTCCCGCATGCTGTGCACTAGGTTTCCAGGCGGGGGCGCCCCGCGCCTCCTACAGGTCTTGGCCCAGTGCTGCTTCCCTTGAGCTGGGGCTACCAGCGGGAGCCCAGACACGCAGGGGCAGGCCCCCACCACCCGCACACGTCCTCGGCTGGGGGAGGAGAGCGCTAGGGAAATGACGTCTGTCGGGCAACTTCTGGGTGCCCACGGAGTCAGCCTCCGGGTGTGTGGGGCGGCAGACCACAGCCAGGGGAGCGGTGAGCCTTGTGCTCTCCGTGCGGCGCTGAGTCTGGGCGGCCAAGCAACCGCTGGAGGAGCCCTGCCCTTGCCCTTCCCTCCCCTCTAATAGAGGCCTCACTGCTGGAGGGCTTGGCAGTGTGCAAGCCACCGGCTCCTAAGCCTCCCCAAGGACGCCTGGGGCCTAGATGCAGAGGCAAGGCAGGAGTGGAGCTGAGGCCAGGAAGGCGCCAGTGGCCTCTCCCAACATCGCACAGCCTGCTCCTTCCTGGGCAGGAAGCATAGAAGCGAGGCAAGCCTGGGCAAGTCTCGCACATGGCAGAGCATCCTAGCGCAAGGACCTTGACTAGATTCGGCCTCTGAGCAGAGCTGGGGCTCTGCCGAACTGGAGGCACACTCGGCTGCGTCCAAGCAGGTATGACAGCTGCACGAGGCTTGGCTCCCTCGACACTTCCCAAGGAGGCTCGCTTCCAAGCGCATGGTGCACTTGGCTTCCAGGCAGGGACGCCCCGCGCTCCGCTGCTTCCCCTGAGCTGAGGCTGTGGGCGGCCGCCCAGACAGGCAGGGGCAGGCCCCAACCACCTGCACACGTCTCTGCTGGTTAGGAGAGCACTAGGGAAATGACGTCTGTCAGGCAGCTTCTGGGCGCTCACGGAGTCAGCCTCCGGGTGTGTGGGGCTGCAGACCACAGCCAGGAGCCCTGGGAGCCTGGTGCTCTCCGTGCCGTGCTGAGTCTGGGCGGCCAAGCGACCGATGGAGGAGCCCTGCAGTTGCCATTCCCTTCCCTATGACAGAGCTCTCACGGCTGGAGGGCTTGGCGGCGTGCAACCCACCGACCCCGAAGCTCTCCGCAAGGACGCCTGGGGACTAGGTGCAAAGGCAAGGCAGGAGTGGAGCTGAGGCCAGGAAGGCGCCAGGAGCGTCTCCCAGTCTCGCGCAGCCTGCTCCTTCCTGGTCAGGAAGCCTAGCAGCGAGGCAAGTCTGGGCAAGGCTCGCCCAGGGCAGAGCAGCCTCAGGCCGGGAACTCGGCCCGATCGGGCCTCTGAGCAGAGCTGGAGCTCTGCCGTACTGGAGGCTCACTGGGCTCCGCCCAAGAAGTGATTGCAGCCGCACGCAGCTGGGCTGCCTCCTCTTCCCCCAAGGAGGCTCGCTTCCCGCATGCTGTGCACTAGGCTTCCAGGCGGGGGCGCCCCGCGCCTCCTACAGGTCTTGGCTCAGGGGCTGCTTCCCTTGAGCTGGGGCTGCCAGCGGGAGCCCAGACACGCAGGGGCAGGCCCCACCACCCGCACACGTCTCGGCTGGGGAGGAGAGCGCTAGGGAAATGACGTCTGTCGGGCAACTTCTGGGCGCCCACGGAGTCAGCCTCCGGGTGTGTGGGGCTGCAGACCACAGCCAGGGGAGCTGTGAGCCTTGTGCTCTCCGTGCGGCGCTGAGTCTGGGCGGCCAAGCAACCGCTGGAGGAGCCCTGCCCTTGCCCTCCCCTCCCCTCTAATAGAGGCCTCACTGCTGGAGGGCTTGGCAGTGTGCAAGCCACCGGCTCCTAAGCCTTCCCCAAGGACGCCTGGGGCCTAGATGCAGAGGCAAGGCAGGAGTGGAGCTGAGGCCAGGAAGGCACCAGTGGCCTCTCCCAGCATCGCACAGCCTGCTCCTTCCTGGGCAGGAAGCCTAGAAGCGAGGCAAGCCTGGGCAAGTCTCGCACAGGGCAGAGCAGCCTCGCGCAAGGACCTTGACTAGATCCGGCCTCTGAGCAGAGCTGGGGCTCTGCCGTACTGGAGGCACACTCGGCTGCGCCCAAGCAGGGATGGCAGCTGCACGCGGCTTGGCTCCCTCGACTCTTCCCAAGGAGGCTCGCTTGCAAGCGCACTGTGCACTTGGCTTCCAGGCAGGGACGCCCCGCGCCTCCTGCAAGTCTTGGCACAGGGGCTGCTTCCCCTGAGCTGAGGCTGTGGGCGGCCGCCCAGACAGGCAGGGGCAGGCCCCAACCACCTGCACACGTCTCTGCTGGTTAGGAGAGCACTAGGGAAATGACGTCTGTCAGGCAGCTTCTGGGCGCTCACGGAGTCAGCCTCCGGGTGTGTGGGGCTGCAGACCACAGCCAGGAGCCCTGGGAGCCTGGTGCTCTCCGTGCCGTGCTGAGTCTGGGCGGCCAAGCGACCGCTGGAGGAGCCCTGCAGTTGCCATTCCCTTCCCTATGACAGAGCTCTCACGGCTGGAGGGCTTGGCGGCGTGCAACCCACCGACCCCGAAGCTCTCCGCAAGGACGCCTGGGGACTAGGTGCAAAGGCAAGGCAGGAGTGGAGCTGAGGCCAGGAAGGCGCCAGGAGCGTCTCCCAGTCTCGCGCAGCCTGCTCCTTCCTGGTCAGGAAGCCTAGCAGGGAGGCAAGTCTGGGCAAGGCTCGCCCAGGGCAGAGCAGCCTCAGGCCGGGAACTCGGCCAGATCGGGCCTCTGAGCAGAGCTGGAGCTCTGCCGTACTGGAGGCTCACTGGGCTCCGCCCAAGAAGTGATTGCAGCCGCACGCAGCTGGGCTGCCTCCTCTTCCCCCAAGGAGGCTCGCTTCCCGCATGCTGTGCACTAGGTTTCCAGGCGGGGGCGCCCCGCGCCTCCTACAGGTCTTGGCCCAGGGGCTGCTTCCCTTGAGCTGGGGCTACCAGCGGGAGCCCAGACACGCAGGGGCAGGCCCCACCACCCGCACACGTCTCGGCTGGGGAGGAGAGCGCTAGGAAAATGACGTCGGTCGGGCAACTTCTGGGTGCCCACGGAGTCATCCTCCGGGTGTGTGGGGCTGCAGACCACAGCCAGGGAAGCGGTGAGCCTTGTGCTCTCCGTGCGGCGCTGAGTCTGGGCGGCCAAGCAACCGCTGGAGGAGCCCTGCCCTTGCCCTTCCCTCCCCTCTAATAGAGGCCTCACTGCTGGAGGGCTTGGCAGTGTGCAAGCCACCGGCTCCTAAGCCTTCCACAAGGACGCCTGGGGCCTAGATGCAGAGGCAAGACAGGAGTGGAGCTGAGGCCAGGAAGGCGCCAGTGGCCTCTCCCAACATCGCACAGCCTGCTCCTTCCTGGGCAGGAAGCATAGAAGCGAGGCAAGCCTGGGCAAGTCTCGCACATGGCAGAGCATCCTCGCGCAAGGACCTTGACTAGATCCGGCCTCTGAGCAGAGCTGGGGCTCTGCCGAACTGGAGGCACACTCGGCTGCGTCCATGCAGGTATGACAGCTGCACGAGGCTTGGCTCCCTCGACACTTCCCAAGGAGGCTCGCTTCCAAGCGCACTGTGCACTTGGCTTCCAGGCAGGGACGCCCCGCGCCTCCTGCAAGTCTTGGCACAGGGGCTGCTTCCCCTGAGCTGAGGCTGTGGGCGGCCGCCCAGACAGGCAGGGGCAGGCCCCAACCACCTGCACACGTCTCTGCTGGTTAGGAGAGCACTAGGGAAATGACGTCTGTCAGGCAGCTTCTGGGCGCTCACGGAGTCAGCCTCCGGGTGTGTGGGGCTGCAGACCACAGCCAGGAGCCCTGGGAGCCTGGTGCTCTCCGTGCCGTGCTGAGTCTGGGAAGCCACGCGACCGCTGGAGGAGCCCTGCAGTTGCCATTCCCTTCCCTATGACAGAGCTCTCACGGCTGGAGGGCTTGGCGGCGTGCAACCCACCGACCCCGAAGCCCTCCGCAAGGACGCCTGGGGACTAGGTGCAAAGGCAAGGCAGGAGTGGAGCTGAGGCCAGGAAGGCGCCAGGAGCGTCTCCCAGTCTCGCGCAGCCTGCTCCTTCCTGGTCAGGAAGCCTAGCAGGGAGGCAAGTCTGGGCAAGGCTCGCCCAGGGCAGAGCAGCCTCAGGCCCGGAACTCGGCCAGATCGGGCCTCTGAGCAGAGCTGGAGCTCTGCCGTACTGGAGGCTCACTGGGCTCCGCCCAAGAAGTGATTGCAGCCGCACGCAGCTGGGCTGCCTCCTCTTCCCCCAAGGAGGCTCGCTTCCCGCATGCTGTGCACTAGGCTTCCAGGCGGGGGCGCCCCGCGCCTCCTACAGGTCTTGGCTCAGGGGCTGCTTCCCTTGAGCTGGGGCTGCCAGCGGGAGCCCAGACACGCAGGGGCAGGCCCCACCACCCGCACACGTCTCGGCTGGGGAGGAGAGCGCTAGGGAAATGACGTCTGTCGGGCAACTTCTGGGCGCCCACGGAGTCAGCCTCCGGGTTTGTGGGGCTGCAGACCACAGCCAGGGGAGCTGTGAGCCTTGTGCTCTCCGTGCGGCGCTGAGTCTGGGCGGCCAAGCAACCGCTGGAGGAGCCCTGCCCTTGCCCTCCCCTCCCCTCTAATAGAGGCCTCACTGCTGGAGGGCTTGGCAGTGTGCAAGCCACCGGCTCCTAAGCCTTCCCCAAGGACGCCTGGGGCCTAGATGCAGAGGCAAGGCAGGAGTGGAGCTGAGGCCAGGAAGGCGCCAGTGGCCTCTCCCAGCATCGCACAGCCTGCTCCTTCCTGGGCAGGAAGCCTAGAAGCGAGGCAAGCCTGGGCAAGTCTCGCACAGGGCAGAGCAGCCTCGCGCAAGGACCTTGACTAGATCCGGCCTCTGAGCAGAGCTGGGGCTCTGCCGTACTGGAGGCACACTCGGCTGCGCCCAAGCAGGGATGGCAGCTGCACGCGGCTTGGCTCCCTCGACTCTTCCCAAGGAGGCTCGCTTGCAAGAGCACTGTGCACTTGGTTTCCAGGCAGGGACGCCCCGCGCCTCCTGCAAGTCTTGGCACATGGGCTGCTTCCCCTGAGCTGAGGCTGTGGGCGGCCGCCCAGACAGGCAGGGGCAGGCCCCAACCACCTGCACATGTCTCTGCTGGTTAGGAGAGCACTAGGGAAATGACGTCTGTCAGGCAGCTTCTGGGCGCTCACGGAGTCAGCATCCGGCTGTGTGGGGCTGCAGACCACAGCCAGGAGCCCTGGGAGCCTGGTGCTCTCCGTGCCGTGTTGAGTCTGGGCGGCCAAGCGACCGCTGGAGGAGCCCTGCAGTTGCCATTCCCTTCCCTATGACAGAGCTCTCACGGCTGGAGGGCTTGGCAGCGTGCAACCCACCGGCCCAGAAGCCCTCCGCAAGGACGCCTGGGGACTAGGTGCAAAGGCAAGGCAGGAGTGGAGCTGAGGCCAGGAAGGCGCCAGGAGCGTCTCCCAGTCTCGCGCAGCCTGCTCCTCCCTGGTCAGGAAACCTAGCAGGGAGGCAAGTCTGGGCAAGGCTCGCCCAGGGCAGAGCAGCCTCAGGCCAGGAACTCGGCCAGATCGGGCCTCTGAGCAGAGCTGGAGCTCTGCCGTACTGGAGGCTCACTGGGCTCCGCCCAAGAAGTGATTGCAGCCGCACGCAGCTGGGCTGCCTCCTCTTCCCCCAAGGAGGCTCGCTTCCCGCATGCTGTGCACTAGGCTTCCAGGCGGGGGCGCCCCGCGCCTCCTACAGGTCTTGGCCCAGGGGCTACTTCCCTTGAGCTGGGGCTACCAGCGGGCGCCCAGACACGCAGGGGCAGGCCCCACCACCCGCACACGTCTCGGCTGGGGAGGAGAGCTCTAGGGAAATGACGTCTGTCGGGCAACTTCTGGGTGCCCACGGAGTCAGCCTCCGGGTGTGTGGGGCTGCAGACCACAGCCAGGGGAGCGGTGAGCCTTGTGCTCTCCGTGCGGCGCTGAGTCTGGGCGGCCAAGCAACCGCTGGAGGAGCCCTGCCCTTGCCCTCCCCTCCCCTCTATTAGAGGCCTCACTGCTGGAGGGCTTGGCAGTGTGCAAGCCACCGGCTCCTAAGCCTTCCCCAAGGACGCCTGGGGCCTAGATGCAGAGGCAAGGCAGGAGTGGAGCTGAGGCCAGGAAGGCGCCAGTGGCCTCTCCCAGCATCGCACAGCCTGCTCCTTCCTGGGCAGGAAGCCTAGAAGCGAGGCAAGCCTGGGCAAGTCTCGCACAGGGCAGAGCAGCCTCGCGCAAGGACCTTGACTAGATCCGGCCTCTGAGCAGAGCTGGGGCTCTGCCGTACTGGAGGCACACTCGGCTGCGCCCAAGCAGGGATGGCAGCTGCACGCGGCTTGGCTCCCTCGACTCTTCCCAAGGAGGCTCGCTTGCAAGCGCACTGTGCACTTGGTTTCCAGGCAGGGACGCCCCGCGCCTCCTGCAAGTCTTGGCACAGGGGCTGCTTCCCCTGAGCTGAGGCTGTGGGAGGCCGCCCAGACAGGCAGGGGCAGGCCCCAACCACCTGCACACGTCTCTGCTGGTTAGGAGAGCACTAGGGAAATGACGTCTCTCAGGCAGCTTCTGGGCGCTCACGGAGTCAGCCTCCGGCTGTGTGGGGCTGCAGACCACAGCCAGGAGCCCTGGGAGCCTGGTACTCTCCGTGCCGTGTTGAGTCTGGGCGGCCAAGCGACCGCTGGAGGAGCCCTGCAGTTGCCATTCCCTTCCCTATGACAGAGCTCTCACGGCTGGAGGGCTTGGCAGCGTGCAACCCACCGGCCCAGAAGCCGTCCGCAAGGACGCCTGGGGACAAGGTGCAAAGGCAAGGCAGGAGTGGAGCTGAGGCCAGGAAGGCGCCAGGAGCGTCTCCCAGTCTCGCGCAGCCTGCTCCTTCCTGGTCAGGAAGCCTAGCAGGGAGGCAAGCCTGGGCAACGCTCGCCCAGGGCAGAGCAGCCTCAGGCCAGGAACTCGGCCAGATCGGGCCTCTGAGCAGAGCTGGAGCTCTGCCGTACTGGAGGCTCACTGGGCTCCGCCCAAGAAGTGATTGCAGCCGCACGCAGCTGTGCTGCCTCCTCTTCCCCCAAGGAGGCTCGCTTCCCGCATGCTGTGCACTAGGCTTCCAGGCGGGGGCGCCCCGCGCCTCCTACAGGTCTTGGCTCAGGGGCTGCTTCCCTTGAGCTGGGGCTGCCAGCGGGAGCCCAGACACGCAGGGGCAGGCCCCACCACCCGCACACGTCTCGGCTGGGGAGGAGAGCGCTAGGGAAATGACGTCGGTCGGGCAACTTCTGGGTGCCCACGGAGTCAGCCTCCGGGTGTGTGGAGCTGCAGACCACAGCCAGGGAAGCGGTGAGCCTTGTGCTCTCCGTGCGGCGCTGAGTCTGGGCGGCCAAGCAACCGCTGGAGGAGCCCTGCCCTTGCCCTTCCCTCCCCTCTAATAGAGGCCTCACTGCTGGAGGGCTTGGCAGTGTGCAAGCCACCGGCTCCTAAGCCTTCCACAAGGACGCCTGGGGCCTAGATGCAGAGGCAAGGCAGGAGTGGAGCTGAGGCCAGGAAGGCGCCAGTGGCCTCTCCCAACATCGCACAGCCTGCTCCTTCCTGGGCAGGAAGCATAGAAGCGAGGCAAGCCTGGGCAAGTCTCGCACATGGCAGAGCATCCTCGCGCAAGGACCTTGACTAGATCCGGCCTCTGAGCAGAGCTGGGGCTCTGCCGAACTGGAGGCACACTCGGCTGCGTCCATGCAGGTATGACAGCTGCACGAGGCTTGGCTCCCTCGACACTTCCCAAGGAGGCTCGCTTCCAAGCGCACTGTGCACTTGGCTTCCAGGCAGGGACGCCCCGCGCCTCCTGCAAGTCTTGGCACAGGGGCTGCTTCCCCTGAGCTGAGGCTGTGGGCGGCCGCCCAGACAGGCAGGGGCAGGCCCCAACCACCTGCACACGTCTCTGCTGGTTAGGAGAGCACTAGGGAAATGACGTCTGTCAGGCAGCTTCTGGGCGCTCACGGAGTCAGCCTCCGGGTGTGTGGGGCTGCAGACCACAGCCAGGAGCCCTGGGAGCCTGGTGCTCTCCGTGCCGTGCTGAGTCTGGGAAGCCACGCGACCGCTGGAGGAGCCCTGCAGTTGCCATTCCCTTCCCTATGACAGAGCTCTCACGGCTGGAGGGCTTGGCGGCGTGCAACCCACCGACCCCGAAGCCCTCCGCAAGGACGCCTGGGGACTAGGTGCAAAGGCAAGGCAGGAGTGGAGCTGAGGCCAGGAAGGCGCCAGGAGCGTCTCCCAGTCTCGCGCAGCCTGCTCCTTCCTGGTCAGGAAGCCTAGCAGGGAGGCAAGTCTGGGCAAGGCTCGCCCAGGGCAGAGCAGCCTCAGGCCCGGAACTCGGCCAGATCGGGCCTCTGAGCAGAGCTGGAGCTCTGCCGTACTGGAGGCTCACTGGGCTCCGCCCAAGAAGTGATTGCAGCCGCACGCAGCTGGGCTGCCTCCTCTTCCCCCAAGGAGGCTCGCTTCCCGCATGCTGTGCACTAGGCTTCCAGGCGGGGGCGCCCCGCGCCTCCTACAGGTCTTGGCTCAGGGGCTGCTTCCCTTGAGCTGGGGCTGCCAGCGGGAGCCCAGACACGCAGGGGCAGGCCCCACCACCCGCACACGTCTCGGCTGGGGAGGAGAGCGCTAGGGAAATGACGTCTGTCGGGCAACTTCTGGGCGCCCACGGAGTCAGCCTCCGGGTGTGTGGGGCTGCAGACCACAGCCAGGGGAGCTGTGAGCCTTGTGCTCTCCGTGCGGCGCTGAGTCTGGGCGGCCAAGCAACCGCTGGAGGAGCCCTGCCCTTGCCCTCCCCTCCCCTCTAATAGAGGCCTCACTGCTGGAGGGCTTGGCAGTGTGCAAGCCACCGGCTCCTAAGCCTTCCCCAAGGACGCCTGGGGCCTAGATGCAGAGGCAAGGCAGGAGTGGAGCTGAGGCCAGGAAGGCGCCAGTGGCCTCTCCCAGCATCGCACAGCCTGCTCCTTCCTGGGCAGGAAGCCTAGAAGCGAGGCAAGCCTGGGCAAGTCTCGCACAGGGCAGAGCAGCCTCGCGCAAGGACCTTGACTAGATCCGGCCTCTGAGCAGAGCTGGGGCTCTGCCGTACTGGAGGCACACTCGGCTGCGCCCAAGCAGGGATGGCAGCTGCACGCGGCTTGGCTCCCTCGACTCTTCCCAAGGAGGCTCGCTTGCAAGCGCACTGTGCACTTGGCTTCCAGGCAGGGACGCCCCGCGCCTCCTGCAAGTCTTGGCACAGGGGCTGCTTCCCCTGAGCTGAGGCTGTGGGCGGCCGCCCAGACAGGCAGGGGCAGGCCCCAACCACCTGCACACGTCTCTGCTGGTTAGGAGAGCACTAGGGAAATGACGTCTGTCAGGCAGCTTCTGGGCGCTCACGGAGTCAAGCCTCCCGGTGTGTGGGGCTGCAGACCACAGCCAGGAGCCCTGGGAGCCTGGTGCTCTCCGTGCCGTGCTGAGTCTGAGCAGGCAAAGCGACCGCTGGAGGAGCCCTGCAGTTGCCATTCCCTTCCCTATGACAGAGCTCTCACGGCTGGAGGGCTTGGCGGCGTGCAACCCACCGACCCCGAAGCCCTCCGCAAGGACGCCTGGGGACTAGGTGCAAAGGCAAGGCAGGAGTGGAGCTGAGGCCAGGAAGGCGCCAGGAGCGTCTCCCAGTCTCGCGCAGCCTGCTCCTTCCTGGTCAGGAAGCCTAGCAGGGAGGCAAGTCTGGGCAAGGCTCGCCCAGGGCAGAGCAGCCTCAGGCCGGGAACTCGGCCCGATCGGGCCTCTGAGCAGAGCTGGAGCTCTGCCGTACTGGAGGCTCACTGGGCTCCGCCCAAGAAGTGATTGCAGCCACACGCAGCTGGGCTGCCTCCTCTTCCCCCAAGGAGGCTCGCTTCCCGCATGCTGTGCACTAGGCTTCCAGGCGGGGGCGCCCCGCGCCTCCTACAGGTCTTGGCTCAGGGGCTGCTTCCCTTGAGCTGGGGCTGCCAGCGGGAGCCCAGACACGCAGGGGCAGGCCCCACCACCCGCACACGTCTCGGCTGGGGAGGAGAGCGCTAGGGAAATGACGTCGGTCGGGCAACTTCTGGGTGCCCACGGAGTCAGCCTCCGGGTGTGTGGAGCTGCAGACCACAGCCAGGGAAGCGGTGAGCCTTGTGCTCTCCGTGCGGCGCTGAGTCTGGGCGGCCAAGCAACCGCTGGAGGAGCCCTGCCCTTGCCCTTCCCTCCCCTCTAATAGAGGCCTCACTGCTGGAGGGCTTGGCAGTGTGCAAGCCACCGGCTCCTAAGCCTTCCACAAGGACGCCTGGGGCCTAGATGCAGAGGCAAGGCAGGAGTGGAGCTGAGGCCAGGAAGGCGCCAGTGGCCTCTCCCAACATCGCACAGCCTGCTCCTTCCTGGGCAGGAAGCATAGAAGCGAGGCAAGCCTGGGCAAGTCTCGCACATGGCAGAGCATCCTCGCGCAAGGACCTTGACTAGATCCGGCCTCTGAGCAGAGCTGGGGCTCTGCCGAACTGGAGGCACACTCGGCTGCGTCCATGCAGGTATGACAGCTGCACGAGGCTTGGCTCCCTCGACACTTCCCAAGGAGGCTCGCTTCCAAGCGCACTGTGCACTTGGCTTCCAGGCAGGGACGCCCCGCGCCTCCTGCAAGTCTTGGCACAGGGGCTGCTTCCCCTGAGCTGAGGCTGTGGGCGGCCGCCCAGACAGGCAGGGGCAGGCCCCAACCACCTGCACACGTCTCTGCTGGTTAGGAGAGCACTAGGGAAATGACGTCTGTCAGGCAGCTTCTGGGCGCTCACGGAGTCAGCCTCCGGGTGTGTGGGGCTGCAGACCACAGCCAGGAGCCCTGGGAGCCTGGTGCTCTCCGTGCCGTGCTGAGTCTGGGAAGCCACGCGACCGCTGGAGGAGCCCTGCAGTTGCCATTCCCTTCCCTATGACAGAGCTCTCACGGCTGGAGGGCTTGGCGGCGTGCAACCCACCGACCCCGAAGCCCTCCGCAAGGACGCCTGGGGACTAGGTGCAAAGGCAAGGCAGGAGTGGAGCTGAGGCCAGGAAGGCGCCAGGAGCGTCTCCCAGTCTCGCGCAGCCTGCTCCTTCCTGGTCAGGAAGCCTAGCAGGGAGGCAAGTCTGGGCAAGGCTCGCCCAGGGCAGAGCAGCCTCAGGCCCGGAACTCGGCCAGATCGGGCCTCTGAGCAGAGCTGGAGCTCTGCCGTACTGGAGGCTCACTGGGCTCCGCCCAAGAAGTGATTGCAGCCGCACGCAGCTGGGCTGCCTCCTCTTCCCCCAAGGAGGCTCGCTTCCCGCATGCTGTGCACTAGGCTTCCAGGCGGGGGCGCCCCGCGCCTCCTACAGGTCTTGGCCCAGGGGCTACTTCCCTTGAGCTGGGGCTACCAGCGGGCGCCCAGACACGCAGGGGCAGGCCCCACCACCCGCACACGTCTCGGCTGGGGAGGAGAGCGCTAGGGAAATGACGTCTGTCGGGCAACTTCTGGGCGCCCACGGAGTCAGCCTCCGGGTGTGTGGGGCTGCAGACCACAGCCAGGGGAGCTGTGAGCCTTGTGCTCTCCGTGCGGCGCTGAGTCTGGGCGGCCAAGCAACCGCTGGAGGAGCCCTGCCCTTGCCCTCCCCTCCCCTCTAATAGAGGCCTCACTGCTGGAGGGCTTGGCAGTGTGCAAGCCACCGGCTCCTAAGCCTTCCCCAAGGACGCCTGGGGCCTAGATGCAGAGGCAAGGCAGGAGTGGAGCTGAGGCCAGGAAGGCGCCAGTGGCCTCTCCCAGCATCGCACAGCCTGCTCCTTCCTGGGCAGGAAGCCTAGAAGCGAGGCAAGCCTGGGCAAGTCTCGCACAGGGCAGAGCAGCCTCGCGCAAGGACCTTGACTAGATCCGGCCTCTGAGCAGAGCTGGGGCTCTGCCGTACTGGAGGCACACTCGGCTGCGCCCAAGCAGGGATGGCAGCTGCACGCGGCTTGGCTCCCTCGACTCTTCCCAAGGAGGCTCGCTTGCAAGCGCACTGTGCACTTGGCTTCCAGGCAGGGACGCCCCGCGCCTCCTGCAAGTCTTGGCACAGGGGCTGCTTCCCCTGAGCTGAGGCTGTGGGCGGCCGCCCAGACAGGCAGGGGCAGGCCCCAACCACCTGCACACGTCTCTGCTGGTTAGGAGAGCACTAGGGAAATGACGTCTGTCAGGCAGCTTCTGGGCGCTCACGGAGTCAAGCCTCCCGGTGTGTGGGGCTGCAGACCACAGCCAGGAGCCCTGGGAGCCTGGTGCTCTCCGTGCCGTGCTGAGTCTGAGCAGGCAAAGCGACCGCTGGAGGAGCCCTGCAGTTGCCATTCCCTTCCCTATGACAGAGCTCTCACGGCTGGAGGGCTTGGCGGTGTGCAACCCACCGACCCCGAAGCCCTCCGCAAGGACGCCTGGGGACTAGGTGCAAAGGCAAGGCAGGAGTGGAGCTGAGGCCAGGAAGGCGCCAGGAGCGTCTCCCAGTCTCGCGCAGCCTGCTCCTTCCTGGTCAGGAAGCCTAGCAGGGAGGCAAGTCTGGGCAAGGCTCGCCCAGGGCAGAGCAGCCTCAGGCCGGGAACTCGGCCCGATCGGGCCTCTGAGCAGAGCTGGAGCTCTGCCGTACTGGAGGCTCACTGGGCTCCGCCCAAGAAGTGATTGCAGCCGCACGCAGCTGGGCTGCCTCCTCTTCCCCCAAGGAGGCTCGCTTCCCGCATGCTGTGCACTAGGCTTCCAGGCGGGGGCGCCCCGCGCCTCCTACAGGTCTTGGCTCAGGGGCTGCTTCCCTTGAGCTGGGGCTGCCAGCGGGAGCCCAGACACGCAGGGGCAGGCCCCACCACCCGCACACGTCTCGGCTGGGGAGGAGAGCGCTAGGGAAATGACGTCGGTCGGGCAACTTCTGGGTGCCCACGGAGTCAGCCTCCGGGTGTGTGGAGCTGCAGACCACAGCCAGGGAAGCGGTGAGCCTTGTGCTCTCCGTGCGGCGCTGAGTCTGGGCGGCCAAGCAACCGCTGGAGGAGCCCTGCCCTTGCCCTTCCCTCCCCTCTAATAGAGGCCTCACTGCTGGAGGGCTTGGCAGTGTGCAAGCCACCGGCTCCTAAGCCTTCCACAAGGACGCCTGGGGCCTAGATGCAGAGGCAAGGCAGGAGTGGAGCTGAGGCCAGGAAGGCGCCAGTGGCCTCTCCCAACATCGCACAGCCTGCTCCTTCCTGGGCAGGAAGCATAGAAGCGAGGCAAGCCTGGGCAAGTCTCGCACATGGCAGAGCATCCTCGCGCAAGGACCTTGACTAGATCCGGCCTCTGAGCAGAGCTGGGGCTCTGCCGAACTGGAGGCACACTCGGCTGCGTCCATGCAGGTATGACAGCTGCACGAGGCTTGGCTCCCTCGACACTTCCCAAGGAGGCTCGCTTCCAAGCGCACTGTGCACTTGGCTTCCAGGCAGGGACGCCCCGCGCCTCCTGCAAGTCTTGGCACAGGGGCTGCTTCCCCTGAGCTGAGGCTGTGGGCGGCCGCCCAGACACGCAGGGGCAGGCCCCAACCACCTGCACACGTCTCTGCTGGTTAGGAGAGCACTAGGGAAATGACGTCTGTCAGGCAGCTTCTGGGCGCTCACGGAGTCAGCCTCCGGGTGTGTGGGGCTGCAGACCACAGCCAGGAGCCCTGGGAGCCTGGTGCTCTCCGTGCCGTGCTGAGTCTGGGAAGCCACGCGACCGCTGGAGGAGCCCTGCAGTTGCCATTCCCTTCCCTATGACAGAGCTCTCACGGCTGGAGGGCTTGGCGGCGTGCAACCCACCGACCCCGAAGCCCTCCGCAAGGACGCCTGGGGACTAGGTGCAAAGGCAAGGCAGGAGTGGAGCTGAGGCCAGGAAGGCGCCAGGAGCGTCTCCCAGTCTCGCGCAGCCTGCTCCTTCCTGGTCAGGAAGCCTAGCAGGGAGGCAAGTCTGGGCAAGGCTCGCCCAGGGCAGAGCAGCCTCAGGCCCGGAACTCGGCCAGATCGGGCCTCTGAGCAGAGCTGGAGCTCTGCCGTACTGGAGGCTCACTGGGCTCCGCCCAAGAAGTGATTGCAGCCGCACGCAGCTGGGCTGCCTCCTCTTCCCCCAAGGAGGCTCGCTTCCCGCATGCTGTGCACTAGGCTTCCAGGAGGGGGCGCCCCGCGCCTCCTACAGGTCTTGGCTCAGGGGCTGCTTCCCTTGAGCTGGGGCTGCCAGCGGGAGCCCAGACACGCAGGGGCAGGCCCCACCACCCGCACACGTCTCGGCTGGGGAGGAGAGCGCTAGGGAAATGACGTCTGTCGGGCAACTTCTGGGCGCCCACGGAGTCAGCCTCCGGGTGTGTGGGGCTGCAGACCACAGCCAGGGGAGCTGTGAGCCTTGTGCTCTCCGTGCGGCGCTGAGTCTGGGCGGCCAAGCAACCGCTGGAGGAGCCCTGCCCTTGCCCTCCCCTCCCCTCTAATAGAGGCCTCACTGCTGGAGGGCTTGGCAGTGTGCAAGCCACCGGCTCCTAAGCCTTCCCCAAGGACGCCTGGGGCCTAGATGCAGAGGCAAGGCAGGAGTGGAGCTGAGGCCAGGAAGGCGCCAGTGGCCTCTCCCAGCATCGCACAGCCTGCTCCTTCCTGGGCAGGAAGCCTAGAAGCGAGGCAAGCCTGGGCAAGTCTCGCACAGGGCAGAGCAGCCTCGCGCAAGGACCTTGACTAGATCCGGCCTCTGAGCAGAGCTGGGGCTCTGCCGTACTGGAGGCACACTCGGCTGCGCCCAAGCAGGGATGGCAGCTGCACGCGGCTTGGCTCCCTCGACTCTTCCCAAGGAGGCTCGCTTGCAAGCGCACTGTGCACTTGGCTTCCAGGCAGGGACGCCCCGCGCCTCCTGCAAGTCTTGGCACAGGGGCTGCTTCCCCTGAGCTGAGGCTGTGGGCGGCCGCCCAGACAGGCAGGGGCAGGCCCCAACCACCTGCACACGTCTCTGCTGGTTAGGAGAGCACTAGGGAAATGACGTCTGTCAGGCAGCTTCTGGGCGCTCACGGAGTCAAGCCTCCCGGTGTGTGGGGCTGCAGACCACAGCCAGGAGCCCTGGGAGCCTGGTGCTCTCCGTGCCGTGCTGAGTCTGAGCAGGCAAAGCGACCGCTGGAGGAGCCCTGCAGTTGCCATTCCCTTCCCTATGACAGAGCTCTCACGGCTGGAGGGCTTGGCGGCGTGCAACCCACCGACCCCGAAGCCCTCCGCAAGGACGCCTGGGGACTAGGTGCAAAGGCAAGGCAGGAGTGGAGCTGAGGCCAGGAAGGCGCCAGGAGCGTCTCCCAGTCTCGCGCAGCCTGCTCCTTCCTGGTCAGGAAGCCTAGCAGGGAGGCAAGTCTGGGCAAGGCTCGCCCAGGGCAGAGCAGCCTCAGGCCGGGAACTCGGCCCGATCGGGCCTCTGAGCAGAGCTGGAGCTCTGCCGTACTGGAGGCTCACTGGGCTCCGCCCAAGAAGTGATTGCAGCCGCACGCAGCTGGGCTGCCTCCTCTTCCCCCAAGGAGGCTCGCTTCCCGCATGCTGTGCACTAGGCTTCCAGGCGGGGGCGCCCCGCGCCTCCTACAGGTCTTGGCTCAGGGGCTGCTTCCCTTGAGCTGGGGCTGCCAGCGGGAGCCCAGACACGCAGGGGCAGGCCCCACCACCCGCACACGTCTCGGCTGGGGAGGAGAGCGCTAGGGAAATGACGTCGGTCGGGCAACTTCTGGGTGCCCACGGAGTCAGCCTCCGGGTGTGTGGAGCTGCAGACCACAGCCAGGGAAGCGGTGAGCCTTGTGCTCTCCGTGCGGCGCTGAGTCTGGGCGGCCAAGCAACCGCTGGAGGAGCCCTGCCCTTGCCCTTCCCTCCCCTCTAATAGAGGCCTCACTGCTGGAGGGCTTGGCAGTGTGCAAGCCACCGGCTCCTAAGCCTTCCACAAGGACGCCTGGGGCCTAGATGCAGAGGCAAGGCAGGAGTGGAGCTGAGGCCAGGAAGGCGCCAGTGGCCTCTCCCAACATCGCACAGCCTGCTCCTTCCTGGGCAGGAAGCATAGAAGCGAGGCAAGCCTGGGCAAGTCTCGCACATGGCAGAGCATCCTCGCGCAAGGACCTTGACTAGATCCGGCCTCTGAGCAGAGCTGGGGCTCTGCCGAACTGGAGGCACACTCGGCTGCGTCCATGCAGGTATGACAGCTGCACGAGGCTTGGCTCCCTCGACACTTCCCAAGGAGGCTCGCTTCCAAGCGCACTGTGCACTTGGCTTCCAGGCAGGGACGCCCCGCGCCTCCTGCAAGTCTTGGCACAGGGGCTGCTTCCCCTGAGCTGAGGCTGTGGGCGGCCGCCCAGACAGGCAGGGGCAGGCCCCAACCACCTGCACACGTCTCTGCTGGTTAGGAGAGCACTAGGGAAATGACGTCTGTCAGGCAGCTTCTGGGCGCTCACGGAGTCAGCCTCCGGGTGTGTGGGGCTGCAGACCACAGCCAGGAGCCCTGGGAGCCTGGTGCTCTCCGTGCCGTGCTGAGTCTGGGAAGCCACGCGACCGCTGGAGGAGCCCTGCAGTTGCCATTCCCTTCCCTATGACAGAGCTCTCACGGCTGGAGGGCTTGGCGGCGTGCAACCCACCGACCCCGAAGCCCTCCGCAAGGACGCCTGGGGACTAGGTGCAAAGGCAAGGCAGGAGTGGAGCTGAGGCCAGGAAGGCGCCAGGAGCGTCTCCCAGTCTCGCGCAGCCTGCTCCTTCCTGGTCAGGAAGCCTAGCAGGGAGGCAAGTCTGGGCAAGGCTCGCCCAGGGCAGAGCAGCCTCAGGCCCGGAACTCGGCCAGATCGGGCCTCTGAGCAGAGCTGGAGCTCTGCCGTACTGGAGGCTCACTGGGCTCCGCCCAAGAAGTGATTGCAGCCGCACGCAGCTGGGCTGCCTCCTCTTCCCCCAAGGAGGCTCGCTTCCCGCATGCTGTGCACTAGGCTTCCAGGCGGGGGCGCCCCGCGCCTCCTACAGGTCTTGGCTCAGGGGCTGCTTCCCTTGAGCTGGGGCTGCCAGCGGGAGCCCAGACACGCAGGGGCAGGCCCCACCACCCGCACACGTCTCGGCTGGGGAGGAGAGCGCTAGGGAAATGACGTCTGTCGGGCAACTTCTGGGCGCCCACGGAGTCAGCCTCCGGGTGTGTGGGGCTGCAGACCACAGCCAGGGGAGCTGTGAGCCTTGTGCTCTCCGTGCGGCGCTGAGTCTGGGCGGCCAAGCAACCGCTGGAGGAGCCCTGCCCTTGCCCTCCCCTCCCCTCTAATAGAGGCCTCACTGCTGGAGGGCTTGGCAGTGTGCAAGCCACCGGCTCCTAAGCCTTCCCCAAGGACGCCTGGGGCCTAGATGCAGAGGCAAGGCAGGAGTGGAGCTGAGGCCAGGAAGGCGCCAGTGGCCTCTCCCAGCATCGCACAGCCTGCTCCTTCCTGGGCAGGAAGCCTAGAAGCGAGGCAAGCCTGGGCAAGTCTCGCACAGGGCAGAGCAGCCTCGCGCAAGGACCTTGACTAGATCCGGCCTCTGAGCAGAGCTGGGGCTCTGCCGTACTGGAGGCACACTCGGCTGCGCCCAAGCAGGGATGGCAGCTGCACGCGGCTTGGCTCCCTCGACTCTTCCCAAGGAGGCTCGCTTGCAAGCGCACTGTGCACTTGGCTTCCAGGCAGGGACGCCCCGCGCCTCCTGCAAGTCTTGGCACAGGGGCTGCTTCCCCTGAGCTGAGGCTGTGGGCGGCCGCCCAGACAGGCAGGGGCAGGCCCCAACCACCTGCACACGTCTCTGCTGGTTAGGAGAGCACTAGGGAAATGACGTCTGTCAGGCAGCTTCTGGGCGCTCACGGAGTCAAGCCTCCCGGTGTGTGGGGCTG